>NC_056729.1:1117781282-1118381282 GCF_019279795.1 Protopterus annectens
CTGATGAATCTTATGGAGATAGGTAATATGCCCTGTGAGTCACCTCTGTGTAACCGTTTCACAGGAGCAAGTAAAATCACATTACATGTGTCCCAAAGGGCAGGGTAGCATATGGCTAGGCTGCCCTAGGCCCAGGGCCAATAGCATAGTACCTACCTATGACAGAATGCACACACACACATGTACTCAGTGCAATACCAGCTATGTGAGGTTGAATGAGTGTGACACTGACTGTGTGCAAGGTCTGTAAAGATGTGATAGCTTAGCGTTTGTGTCTGTCATGGTAGTTTGTGTCCTAGGTGTGAGGCCAGAGAACGATGTGTCAGTTATCGGGATGCAAACATAGTAGATTGGCATATGTTGTGCCGTAGTTACCTGTGTACGACTGCTGTGTCCCATTGTAGGCAGAAACAATACATGTATGCTCAGTAAGTGGTACTGCTGTTGAATCCAGCTCACATATGAACTGTTGTACTACCTGAAGTTGTAGGCCTAAACACTACAGTATGGTGTATGTTCACATTCCCTGGTAACACTGTCATGTGTGTTTCCTGTAGTCTGCACAGATTACATACCTCATGCATAGGTATCTGTAAGTAGGGTCTCACAGTACTATAAGGTACACAGTTAATGCTCATCTGTGTCGTCATACATTTGTGTGTTGTATGTATGTGTAATGTGTGTGTAATAATGCCTGTACCATGGCCGCAATCACATGTATGTTACAGGGTATGTGTGTGTACCTGGCAGCATGTATACTCTGACAGCAGTATGCTAGCTATATTAACAACTGTGCACATATGTCAGGTAGGGGTATGGCATCAAAGACTAGGGTGGATTACCGTTGAAACTGTAAATGTGCATTGCATTCATTGCATGGGATAACAATATTCTACATCCATTAGCTTGATACATACCCCCAGTGTGAGGTTGTGCATTGTACCCCAAACAGTGTGCCGAGTGCTGGTGTATACTAGTTTGTTGTATGGAGTGTGGCAGGCACTGTCAGACAGTTGTGAGCTGAGCACTGATATGTGGTATTGAACATGTGTATCTCCTGATAGACAGACAGATGCTATATATGGCAGTTAAGTGATATCAGTACATTAGAATATTAAGTGTGCCACATGACTTGCTCACATATTTTTCTTTTCCTTCCAGGGTGATGGTGCATCAGCATAACCCACCTTATACAGCAGCAGAGGATCAGGAGATCCAACAGAGCCTGGTGCAGAATTTCTCTGTGCTGTTTTCCAGGACCAGCCAGAACCAGCATGAGAGGGCTGCACTGTGGCAAGATCTTGTCCGTCGGGTAAATGACATAGGCATGCATAACCGGACATATGAGCAGGTACGCCATCACTGCAGTGATTTAATTAGACATGTCCGGCAGCATGCGCCTGATATCCACAGACAACAGCTTGCCACAGGTGGTGGGGTACCTATCCACCCCCCCTCACCAGTGAGGAGGAGCACCTCCTAAGTGTTGTGGCTCCAGGTCAACAACAACAACATCCACAAACATGTGTCATCATGGAGGCCGGAGCCACCCAGCATGTTGAAATGGAGTGTGCAGGTAACATGCCATATCTGTAGTTGATTGTTCTCTGTACTGGTAGTTTATGTGTGTGTGAGATGTGTCTGTGTGTAGCTGTTAACCTGCCGATTCTTCTGCAAGATTGATATTCTGAGTATAATCTGTATACCTGTGAAAGCCAACTGTTGTACTACTGTACTTTATCATACTCACAGTATCAATGGCACAGTTGTGGCCACTGGCAATCATGCTAATATTTTTGCAGGTCCCTCTGGAGTGACAGCAAGGCAGCCAATCCATGCTGGTGAGTGTGTAATAACAATACTATTGCTAATGACATGTGCATGTCATATGGAGGTGTAGTGTGTGCACATGTAACACACCTACGCATAATGCGTGCTGTGCATGTTTGCTGTGAGACTATGCATATCCCATTATTCTCAATAGCTGCCTCACTCACATGCAATACACAGAGCATGAAACACATGTGTGGCAACACAGTACTGGACATTGGATAGGCATACCTGATACACATGTACACAACACACACATGTTTGGCATAGACACTACACCTTAGCCTGCTACACATGTCCAATTATGACACCTGCTGTATGCCCACCCTTCAGTATCCCACTTATCATCTACGCAGCACACATAATATACCTGAGGGGTAGAGGCTTATCATGTCTTTGTGCAACAGTCTTGAACAAATAATACATTCATGTTAGGCAATGCTCACTACTGGCCACCTTACACACCCATGTAACAAGTGGCTGTGTAATTGTGGATGTAGTCATGTTACTGCACTTCAGGTACAGCATGCTAGCTGCCTGTCTGGCACACATTATTATTGTTGACTGACCACAAGAAGCATGTTGATCATGGCTCACGTTACTACACCACATCCAGTTCCACTGACCACAAAAGTACACATAGCAGTTATTGCATAGCACCATCATGTGTTGTGTGTATGTGTGCAAATATATGCACCCACAGCTTGTAACATTTGCACAACATTGTTCTGTCCTTGTACACATTGTGTCCCAGGGTGGAGACAATCACTGAACAACTAAACACAAGAATCAAGTACACGTATACTGTTGTTAACAAGGGCTGTCTACACTTGCACTGCATGTTCCTGTGCAACACATAATCTGCATGCTGATACGTGTGCAGTGATGTTTTTCCTTGTGATACTGTCACCCACCCTCAAACAGTATTGTGTATGTGTTGGATTGCAGGTGTGTCTGTGTTTGTATCTGCTGTACTGAGGAGTGTGCCTGTGTGCTTGTGTGCCTGTGTGCCTGTGTGCCTGTGTGCTAACATCGTGTACACATTTATAAACTGTATTTCCTATCTTCCTCTCACAGGTTCTGATGTTGCTCTGGTGGAGTGCAGCAGGGAACCTGAAGCCACTGCTGGGGATAGTGATAATGATGATACATGTGTAATGGCACAGGGAGGTGTGACAGGGTCTGTCGTTGGTCAGCCAATCGACACTACACAGCAGTCAACCCCATCAATGCGCATAGTCATCCTGCCGATACATCCATTGTCACCAATGTCCTTAGCTGAGGGACAGCATACAGTGGGCATTGACCAGGGTAGTGTGGTATCATTGGCACATGCATCCCCTCACAGCAGCCATGGCCAGATTCCTGACATGGTACCACACAGGCAGATGCCCAGGGGTTCTCGTGGGAGCATCCATGGTCGTACTGCCCCTGTCAGACGTGCCCACAGAGGTCTTTCAACCTCAGATATGTTCCGGGCTGTAATACAGGCACAGGCACGTATGGAACAGTACACTAGACAGGGTCTGAGGGAGCTTAGAGCACATTGCACCACTATGAATGACACTATGCGTGATGTTGCGACTGCCATCCGTAATATCAGTGAGGTCATTGATAGACATTGGGGGGACACATTAGATCTCTTCCACAACTACATGTCCAGGAGCCAGGACAGTGCAGGACGGTTGAGGCATCGACGTGGACGTATGCCAGCAACATCATCAGCTGGCAGTCTTCACAGATGACAACAAACCCGCAGCCGATCCCATAGTGCCAGTACCAGCCCCAGCAATGCTGGGTCTGTGCTGTCATTAGACCGTCCTAGAAGACTAGGTGCACATGGCTCTGGACAGTCCCAGAAGGGACATGTGTCCAGTCAACAACCCACTGCCTTTGATGACAGTACCCAGTCTGGCTTCGTACCTGATACTGGCCATAGCACCCCTGCTAGGCACAGGTACCGTGTCCGTGGCCAGAAACAGTGATCTGTATGACCTGGCAGGTACAGTCTGTGGCTGTCCACAAACACCCGTATATGGCAGCCACGTGGTGGAACTGTGTGCATGCATACACACACACATAATGCAAACAACTAGGGCTAACACACACACACACACACACACACACACACACACACACACACACACACACACACACATCGCATCAACATTGCCCCATGTTGTACTGTTGTCCCTCACTAACACACACACACACATACATGTCGATCGGATGTGTCAATGGTAGACTCTGGAAAACCAAGTACACACCCTGTGCATATGATGAAACTGTGCCACCTCCTGCCATCTGTAACATTGATGCAGGAACAGGATAGCATGGTGCTGATGCACAGGGTGACTACATAGCACTGTAGTAATATTATCATGTTGTTAACAGTACAGTGTAATGATATCGTTGTGGGTATATCCAAGCATGCATGATGCATTAACACTATGATTGTCATTGTACTTTTATATACACCAGTGTTAATTCCCAAAGTGTACTGTCTGCACATGTGCCACATGGCTGTTGTGTGTATCTGTGCCTGCATGTGTTGGGGTGTGGACAGTACATGTGTGATGTTTGCAGCACAGAGTTGCAGGTGTACATTTGTGAACATGGTTAGCATGGAACATGACATGGTTTGACAGTATGCTGTGGGTGATACAGTTTCCAAATGTCAATGGTCTGCATTCTGGTAGTATACACAGCCTACATAGCCTGACATTCAGTGGTCATTACATGGTGTCTCCTCAACTGATACACAGATGTAGGAACCCAGTGTCAGTGATATCCCTGCAGTACTACACTATATGAGTAGCCATTCTTACTGAGCCCCACACATCCCTGGGAACAATACTCTTTGGCATATAGCAGTCTCACATACATGCCAACACACTACAGATATGTCCATCCATGACTGCAAATGCATACAGTGGCCTACAATGCATTCTACACATGACACACCTAACCACCACAAGGGTATCATACAGACAGATACCTGTTGTCCAAGCCATGCAGTATTGCTGTAACGCAACTGTAGCATTGTCATCGGCATGTACTTAACATAATATTCCAACAGTACCATGTAGGTGGTACCACCCATCATGTAGACCGGGTAATGGTGTGTACATGTGGACAAGGGTTATCTTGTCTATCCTGTGATATTCACATTTCAAAAGGTATTCTGCAGTCCCTTGGTGTATCACCTAAGCAAGAAGGTGTCTGTATGCATATCGGCGACAGTTGCCATACACCTACACTGGATGTCCATCACTCATAGACTTTGCTGTGTTTTAACATGTCTGACATATACTCCAGACATGAACCCTCACCCACATTAATCTATCAAAGCTTTCATGGGTGTATGTCACATAGTTGGCCTAGGACACAGATCACTGCAGTAGCCTGCATTGTCACCAACATACATGTATGGCCTAAGGTCTGGGAAGCTGCAGCACATGCTGGCAAAGGTAACAACTGTATTCATATGAGGCAGGCTTTACACATAGGAACTATTAAAGGTCACAGGTACATATCTGTATGTGGCACACACATACCTGATGTGTGCATTGAAATTACTGTTATAATAATATATCACACAATAATATAAGCAAAACACACAACACATTGACAAACACACACATGGCATTTGTAAGGTTCAAACCCCTATCTAACTATGTTATGATACTTGAGAGAGATGCATTAGCATAGCACGCTATTCGCATTACTGGATGATTTTCCTTCTCCTGCTATATTTATAGGGTGCTGACATCATCAGTCTTTCCAAAGAGGAATGTACATCTTTTAGTGTGTTATCCCAGTCTTCAAAAAGGCCATTCCTTTCACAGAGAATTGCATACATACACCCCCCCCCCCACACACACACACATCGTTTTCAGGATTCAAACTCCTACCTAACTATGTTATGATACTTGAGAGAGAGACGCATTAGCGCAGTGCGCTATTTGCACTACTGGTTGATTTCCATTCTCCTGCTGTATTTATAGGGTGATGACATCATCAGTCTTTCCAAAGAGGAATGTACATCTTTTACTATCCCTCAGTATGGGGGATAACAATATCTGTGCATTAACAGACACCTAGTTCAGGGTCACATATGCACACTGGCACTGCCAGGTTATGTTCTATACCATGCTTCGTGACCACAGGACTTGTAAGACACAACACAACTAGGGGGTGTATCCATATACATCACAGATACACACACCTCTGGGTTGGTACCACTGCACTAAGCATGACAGGCCATACATATACAACTACCATTGTGCAAAACTGCCTTTTGGTTTGGTGTGTAGTTCAGACCCCCCCCCCCATACCCAAGAACCGCACTCGGCGTTCCTGGGAACAGTGTAGGATATGAAGGTCTTCACACACACCATTATAGTGGTTGACTTCAGGTACACGAATATTGACTGAGGATACTACTCAGGCCTCAACAACATCACCCTACAGCCACTACAATTTGTGAATCCATGTGCTATAGCACAACCAGTCACCACAGCCACAAGGGGGATTACATATTGGACCAGATCATCACCAACATGGGGACTCTATGTTCCACACCAGAGGTAGAACCCTCATTGTTAAGATCAGACCATAAACAACTTTCCCTGGACATCCATATCCCGTCCCCACCCCCAGCCAAGGAAATCACTGTAAAGAATTTCTCAAAAGCAGACTTTGCACTTGTGAAGACTGGGGTGGACTACTTCAAAGGCCCCGTGCTGGGGGATAATACAGCCCAATCTGCAGAATCCTTTACAAATGCATTCTATGAGCACCTGCAGGTATGCATTGATCATGCTATCCCAAATAAAACCATGACTCTTCCAAAACAGGAGACCTGTCTGGTTGACCACGGCCATATATAAGCTGTACAACAGAAGGAGGAAGCTACTACATAACAGAGCATTATCCCACAGAGGGAGGACATCTCTGAACAGTATTGGCAAGACACTTCAATCTCACAAATAATCATCACTTGCAAGTTTTGACAGTGAAATTGACCAGACACTACAGATAATCACAAGGCCTTCTTTAGTTATGTCAGGAATATGTGTGGAAACACCCAGATATGCTCTGAATTGTTGCATAACAGCACAAAATATGCCAAACCTACGGACATAGCCTACACCCTGGCAGACAGAGTCTGCACAAACGTCCCCCCCTTACCCCCCAAGGGTACAGATGCCCATCCCAAATGAATGTAACCTCCCTGACATCACAGATGCACAGGTGAAAGGTGCCTTCTCCACAGCAAATAACACAGTATATGTATGGGACTGGACGGTGTCCCAGGCTGTGTCCTACATGAGCTCTGAGTAGAACTGAACACTCACATTAAGTCACTGTTCCATCTTAGCCTCACTACAGGATATGTACCCTGAGAATGGCATACACATACAGTGCTCCCACTCCACAAAGGTGGTGCCACAACGGACCACAGGAACTATCACCCCATAAGCCTGACTAGTGTGGTAGAAACAGCTATGGAGCGTATTATCATGGAAGTCATAATCAAAAACATTGTGAGTCTCCAGACAGTGGATCATACACAATTTGGCTTTGTTAAGGGCAGATCTTGCCTCTTACACATAGTTCATATCTTTGAAATGGTTACTGAAGCCATGGATGAGAGCAAGGTAGTTCACACAGTCTACCTGTACCTTGCAGAAGCCTGCAACACAATACCCCACTCAGGCATCATACATATGCTTACCAGCTGAAATATCAACCCCTATATCACTAGATGTGTTGCTATCTGCCTCAGGGATGGAACCCACATGGTCAGAATTGCAGGTGCCATGTCCAACTTCAGACCAGTTACAACTGGTGTCTCACTGAGCTCAGTTGTGGGACCTGCCCTGTTCGGTATGTACTTCTCTGAGGTTCAGACTAACACGGAGGGATTATGTCTAACAAACGTCACAGATGACTGCTAACCGGGGGCCATAAGCGACACTGCAGCTGACACATGCTTCCTCCATAAGGGTCTCACAGAGATGGATGCTTGTTGCCAGAGCCATAGCCTCGTGCTAAATTTATTATTTATTTTTTATTTATTTATTTAAATTTGTTGACCGGGAGTGTCCGACTGGACGTGGGTCCATTTTCAGCGGAGGCCCGGGGAGAAAAGCTCCACAGTAAAATAAACAGACAGTAGTTACATTGGATTACATAGCGATTAACAATTTAACATAGAAATTACTTACAACATATTTACAGATGAAGAACATAGTACATCAGTAGACAACTTGAATCTTTATCTGTGAAGTACATAACAGGCATTAACAAATGTAACAATGAGAAGTTCCTGCTGTATAATAAGTACTAGGCTTATGAGCATCTGAGCTTGCTATCATCAAGGTAGTTAGTGGAGGTGAAAGAAAGGTAGCAGTTGGATGGGGTGGATGATATTAGAGTGGGAGTTACAAGGGCATAGCCAGCATGTTTTTAGGTGCGCACAGTAAAATAAACAGACAGTAGTTACATTGGATTACATAGCGATTAACAATTTAACATAGAAATTACTTACAACATATTTACAGATGAAGAACATAGTACATCAGTAGACAACTTGAATCTTTATCTGTGAAGTACATAACAGGCATTAACAAATGTAACAATGAGAAGTTCCTGCTGTATAATAAGTACTAGGCTTATGAGCATCTGAGCTTGCTATCATCAAGGTAGTTAGTGGAGGTGAAAGAAAGGTAGTAGTTGGATGGGGTGGATGATATTAGAGTGGGAGTTACAAGGGCATAGCCAGCATGTTTTTAGGTGCGCTTTTAATAAAGTTTTGAAGTTGGTGCATGATGGTACGGAGGTAATTGTGAGTGGGAGTGAGTTCCATAATTTGGCTATGGCGCAAGAGAAAAGTGCTTCACCAGCAGAGTTATTGGCTTTAGTGATCTGCAAATGATTTTTGTTGCCGGATCTTAGTGGTCTGGTGGTGCGATAGGGTAGGAGTAGATTCTGGAGGGATGGGACATTTAGTGGATGGTTTACTAGTTTGTGGGTGAGTGAGAGTTGATACCACTGAAGGAGGTGAGGGAGTTCAAGCCAGCCCAGTTCAGCAAGTGAGAGACAGTGGTGACTACGGTAGGATGCCCCTGTGGCGAATTTGGCGATTTTGTTGTAGCAGGTCTCTAGCTTGTTTAGATCACATTGCCTTAGGTTGGTATAATCTGGAGAGGCATAAAGTAGGGTGGAGATAAGGTGGGAATTTGCTATTGAAATCTTTGCTGCTTTGGTGAGAAATTGTTTATTTCTATATAGTGCTCCTATTTTTTTGTGGACTTTTTTTATGGTCATGGATATGTGAATGTCAAATTTTAGTTCATTGTCTATTTCCACTCCTAGCAATTTGGTGTGTTCAGTTGGGTATATAGTGGTGTTGTCTTTTGCTGTGATGTTAAAGTGAGAGTTGTTTTGAGTATGTTTGGTGGGTTGGAAGATGAGTAGTTTAGTTTTGTTTGGGGTGAGTATTAATTGGGCATCGGATAACCATGTTTCAACAGAGGAAAAGGCTTCCTGTGTGACTTTTTGCAGTTTGGGTAGGGACTGGGCTGAGCAGATGATGGTTGAGTCATCTGCATATTGGATGAGTGTGCCATGTTTGGTGGCAGAGGCTAGATTATTGGTGTAAACAGAGAAAAGTAGGGTCCAAGGATGGATCCTTGGGGAACCCCTATGGAGACAGGTAGTTGGGGAGATATGTCATTCTGCCATACAACGGATTGTTGGCGGTCAGACACGTAACTCTGAAACCAGTTGGTGACTGATTGTGAGAAGGATAGGTTATTGAGGACAGAGATAAGTTGTTTGTGTGGGACCATGTCAAATGCTTTAGATAGGTCTAGGAAAGTAGCAGAGGAGAGATAGCCATTGTTTTTATGCTGAAGGATAGTGTTAGTAAAGGAGAGTAAGGCAGTGGTGGTGCTATGGTTTGGTCGGAAACCATGCTGAGTACTAGAAAGGAGGTTGTTAGTAAGGAGGTAGTGTGAGACCTAAGAGTGTATGCATCTCTAGTATTTTGGAGAGTGGAGAGAGAATAGCTATAGGGCAATTGGTTAGTTCTGCAGAGGGTCCGCCTTTGTGGAGGGAATTATATGTGAGACTTTCCACAATGTGGGAACATAACTTTCTGACAGAGATCGGTTAATCAAGATGGATACTGGGTAGGCCAGAGCATCAGCTGCGATTTGTAGGTATTCACTTGGGAGGTTGTCTGCTGCTAATTTGGTGGGTTTAAGTTTAGTTAAGAGTTTTTTTATCTTGGAGGTAGGTACAGGAGAAAAAGAGAAGGCAGTGGCGAGATTACTAGTTGAAGGTGTGGGTTGGAGGGGAGGGGGGTTGTGTTGTTTAGCTAGTGATAGTATGGTTTGGGTGAAGCATGTGTTGAATGAGGTAGCAATATTTTCTGAGGAGTGAGGGATGTTAGGAGGAGGGGTACTGACTTTACCTGGGTGGAGGATGGAGTTTATGGAGGACCAGAATTGTTTGGGACTGTGTTGTGAGGAGTCTAGGGCAGACTGGTAGTATTGGAATTTGTCCCGTTTTATTAGCTTTTTGACTCTATTGCGTAGTTCTAGGAATTTCTGTCTAGCTGCGGGGGTTTTGGTTTTGCGCCAGTGCTCCCAGGCTTTAGCCCTGTTTTTCATTTCTGACTTAGTGGTTTTCTGTAGCCATGGGGAGGGTTGTGCTTTGGTTCTGGAAAATCTTATGGGGGCATGGTAATTAAGGATGTTCAGGAAGGTAGTATTAAAAACTTCAACTCGTCATCTAGACTGAGGTACTTTAGAGCATGCCAGTTACATTCTTTGAGGGATGAGATGAATGTGAGTGGGTTAAAGTTTATTTTTACGTATTTGACGATAGATGACAGGTTTAGCTTGGCACAGGTATTTTTGAGTAGGAATGTTGGGGAGTGATCACTGAGGCTATCTGATAAGCAGCCTGTTATATATGACTGGGGTTCTTACTGACTAGTATCCAATCCAGGGTAGTGTGCTTGCTGGAGTTTTATTTATCCTTGTTGGTGACTGGACTAGTTGGGTGAAGCCATGAAGGTGTACATGATGGGTTGGATTGTTGCCAGAACAGGATTGCCAGTCAATATTGAAATCACCTAAGATGATAGTTTCTTGGGGAGATGGTGGGTAGACCAGCTGAGGAGGTTTTCTAGTGGAGGGATGTTTTGGCCAGGTGGGAAGTAGCATCCAATTATGTTGATGGTTTTGTTTTGGTTAATTTTGAGGTTGGTATATATTATTTCTTCATTGCCTATTTGTGGAGCTGATGATTTTAAGATCTGGATGTTTAGATGCTGTTTAAATATTGTAGCTACACCACCTCCTTTTTTGTTTAGCCGGTCTACTCTTAGTATGCCGTAACCTGTAGGGAGTATTTGCTCACTGGTAATGTGAGGTTTTAGCCAGGTTTCTGTCAGGATGACTATATCTGGGGAGTATAAGTCTATGGTGGCATGGAGTTCATGGACTTTGTTGGATATACTTCTAATATTTAGGCTTAGTAGAAGGAAGTCACTTGGCTTTCTATTGGCTGTAATATGGGAGAAGTTGTGGTTTCTAGTCTGATTATGAGGATTGGGGTTGGAGATGGTAGGGCCAGGGTTGGGGTGGATGTCTCCACTTAGGGCTAGTTTTGATATGCATGAGATTATTAGTTTTCTCAGTTTTTTAATGTGTTTGTTTATAAGGGAAACTTTATGATTGTGCTCTGTGGGTAATAGGTATGGTGGGAGGGTTACTATGTTAAGTTGTATGGATGCTTTACGTTTGAGTAATATAGTTGGTAGAATATGTGGGGGGTGCATAGGGATGGTTCTTTTGCTGGTGGAAGGGTCTAAATGCTAAGACATGCATAGTCATCCCCTTTGGGGAAAACAAGGTGCACACAAATTACCATATAAGTGGTAATCCATTAAGTATAGAAGATGTATTTACAGATTTGGGGACCAACATAGATCGTAACCTCTCCTTTGCTAATCACATTGACAGAGTCATTGCAAAGACCTTTATATAGCCCTCCTTATCACATGGGGGTTTGCATGTAGATCATGGGAGGTCATTGTGGCCCTCTACTAGTCACTCATCAGGCCCATGTTTGACTACAATGCCTCTTTTGGGGTGTACCTTACCCAACACCTGCAGCAACTACAGTGACCACAACAATACCTCCCCAAGAGGATCATGGGCTACACACAGATGTCCTATGTAGCTCAACTAAAGGATCTCCAGCTCTACTCAGTTGCTTAACGCCTACTCAGAGGTAATCTATGCCTGACGTACACAGCCATGTCAAACCCAGAAGTAATGGACATGCTTCACCTCATAACATCCAAGACCCTTAGAGCTACACACTCCAGGGACTTAAACCTCAGCACACAACTAAATGGGCCATGCTGCAGGGACAGATTCATTACCCAGAGGCCCTCCTCACTCTGGAATTGAATCCCAATTAGAGTTAGACATAGCCCCCCGCCAACCCTCTTCCAGCAAAATCCAGCCGCATGGATGGGAACTTGCAAATTTACCCCTGGGATCTCCACTGTGTCCCTGCTTGACAGAGGCACAGCAAACTAGCCTTAAAGGGTGCCTTCTGTGACCTACTTTACAGAGGCACAGTAGGCTACTCTACTGGGGAGGCGGACGCCAAATACACTCTGCCTAGGCATATGAATTCCCTAGGGCAGACAGCCTAGTATCGACCTCTGCACCTATGTTTATGTTCAGGATGCATAATATTTGTTGCTGATACTGTATGCAGGTCTTTATTGCCGTAGCTTTCCCAGTTTCTATGAACAACTTGTGTATCTGCGTAACATGTTTCATCATGACAGGGTTCCAGTATATTAATATATGTGTCTGTTGTCATTTAACTGTGTGCACAGGGCGGATTGCTGGATCATGGGAGGTTCCTGGCTTAACACATACAACTGCCAGATATGTGTGGCCGACTGCTATACTCAGACATGGCCTAAGTGTGTGAGCATGCCCAGTTCAGGCTTTCCATGGTTTGTTGCCTGACATATGTCTCATTTATCCAAGTGTGTGAGCATGCCCAGTGTGACCTTTCCATATGTTGTGATCTGAAGTCCACTACATTTGTGGTTGTGTGTGAACATGACCAATATTGACATTTATACTGTGTGTGTTGGAAGTCATGTTGTGTTCTTACTGCCAGACTCCTTTGTGTCATAACTCAACAGGGATTATGCTGTGCCTGCAGGGCTTCCATGGGATAGTTTGCAAAGACTTGTCAACATTCTTTCATACTGGCTGAACACTGCAATACTGTCATGGTGTAGTGGTTCAGTACTTTCACTATGGTGCACTGTATCATGGGTTTGAGTCCCATCACTGTTTTAAATGTTCATACTAAGCAGACCAGACTGGTTAAGTGCCAGTTGGGCAACTACTTAAACCAGGCTTGTCCAACATTTCTGTGTATTCACCAACTTGGGTGGACATTGCCAAACATTACTCCACATTGACCACAGTTGTACTAGTTGGTGTGTGTGATTCTGTTCATTGTTCATACTAGGCTATCTACCCTAGGGCATTTATAATCCTAGCCAGAGTGTGTTTGGCTTTCAACACACATTTTAAGTGGAGTTTGCCATGACATTTTTCAAGGTTAGTATACTGTGCCTCTGTCTAACAGTGACATAGAAGTGATACCCAGGGTAAACCTACAATCTCCCATCCACTCATCAAGATTCCTCTTGAAGAGAGTCAATGAGGGACTCTGGCTAACCTGGAGTGGGAGTTTACTCAAGAGTGGAGGGAGCCTCTGGGTTATGAATCTGTCACTCCAGCATGTCCTATTTATTTCAGTCCTGAGGTTCAGGTCTCTTGAGTGCATAGCTTGATGGGATTTGGATTTTCCGAGGTGCAGCATGTCCATTGATTCCAGGTTGGACATGGCTTTATACATCAGGCACAGATTGCCTCTGGGCAGGCGGTATGCCACTGAGTGCAGCTGCAGTTTCTTTAACCGGGCAGCAAATGGCATCTGTTTGAGCCCTTTGATCCACCTGGTGAAGTACATTTGTGGTCTTTCCAGCTGCTGCAGGTGTCTGATAAGGTACATCCCACAAGGGGCATTGTACTCAATTATGGGCTTGATGAGGGATGAGTACAGAGGCACGATGACCTCCCCTGATCTAGATGTGAATACCTTCATGATTAGGTGGGCTATATGAAATGTTTTCCTAAACACTTTGGCCACGTGGTTGTCAAATGAGAGATTGCTATCAGCTTGGGTCCCCAGGTCCCTTATCACTTCTTCCATACTTAATGGGTTACCACCTATGTGGTAATTTGTGGGCACTTAGTTTTTGCCAAAGGGGAAGACTATGCGCTTTTTTGCGTTTAGCTTGAGGACATGTCTCTGGCACCAGTTGTCTGTTTCTATGAGGCCCTTTTGTAGGATGCTTGTGTCAGCTGGAGGGTCGATTATGGCGCCCAGTTTTCAGTCATCTGCAAACTTGTTCAGCCACAGTCGTTCTGTGTTGGCCTGTACCTCCGAGAAATATATACTAAACAAGGGAGGTCCCAGGACTGAGCCTTGTGGGATGCCACTTGTAGCTAGTTTGGGGTCTGACATGGCTCCAGCATTTCTGACCATGTGGGTTCTGTCCTTGAGCCAGTTTGCAGCCCATCTAGTGACATAGGGGTTTATATTGAAGTTGGTGAGCTTATCTATAATGACTAAGTGGGATATTGTATGGAAGGCTTTTGCGAGGTCCAGGTTGGCTGTGTGGACCACCTTCTCCTCGTCAATGGCCTTGGTGACTGTTTCAAATGACTCAACCAGGTTTAAGAGGCAGGATCTGCCCTTAACAAAGCCACACTGGGTAGGATTCAGTGTCTGTAGGTCCCCAATATCTTTATTTCTGAGGTCCATGATGATCCTTTCCATAGCTTTGCAGACCAAGCTAGTCAGGCTTCTGGGGCGATAGTTTGCAGTATCCATTAAGGCACCACCTTTGTGGAGAGGGACCACTGTTGCTGTACACTGCTCTTTGGGTACATAACCTGTGGTAAGGCTGAGATTGAACAGTGGTTTTATGTTTGTGTTCAATTCTTCTTGGGGTTCATGTTGGATACAGCCCAGGACACTGTCTGATCCCATTGATGCTGTGTGTTTTGCTTTGGAGAGGCTGGCTGTTACCTGAGTATCTGAGATGTCAGGGGGCCAGCACTCTGCTGGGATAGATATTTGCCCTTTTGGTGGGGAGGGGGGGGGGTTTGCACTGAACCTGTCAGCTCGGATGTTGGCAATGTTTGTGGATTTGCTGTATTGTTTGTCATTTTGGACTAATTCTGAGCATATCTGGGAATTCCCACCCAGGTTCCTACCATAACTAAAGAAAGCCTTGTGATTATTCTTAGTGTCCTGTACAATTTTTATCTGAAAGATGGCCTTAGACGATTTTATGTGTAGCCGTAGTTTTTTAATAATACTGATCAGAGATGCCTTCCCTTTTTGGGATTTTGCTCTATCATATAGTAGCTTCCTCCTTGTATTGTATGGTTTGTTTATGGCTGGGGTCCACCAGACAGGATGCCTGCCTTTGGAGGATTGGGTCTTGGTTTTATTTGGGATTGCATGATCCATGCATTCCTGCAGGTGTTCATAGAATGCGTTTATAAAGGGTTCTGAGGTATGGGCCATATTTTCCACAGGCACAGGGGCTGTGAAGGATTCCACTTCAGTTTGGAGGAGTGTGACATTTGCTTTAGTGAAAATTTTTTCACTGTGGTTTTCTGGCCATGGGCTGGGGTTGGGATGTGACTATCCAGTGAGATTACTCTATGGTCTGATCTTACCAGTGAGGGATACACTTCTGGTCTTGGGCATAGCGTCCCTATGTTGGTGATGATCAGGTCCAGTATGTTTTCCCCTCTTGTGGGAGTGGTAGCAAGTTGTTCCATAGCATTTGATTTTATAAATTCTAGGAACCTTTGGGCTAGGGTGTTGGAGCTAGGGTAATGCTCCCAGTCTATGTTTGGGTAGTTGAAGTCACCCAATATAATGGTGTTTGGGGAGACCTTCATATTTTCATGTATTCTCCAGTCAGCCAAGTGGGGTTCCTGGGTTTAGGAGGGTGGTCTGTAGCAGGCTATGAACTGGAAGGCGGTTTTACCCACTGTTAGTTGCACATGGATAGTCTCTGATGCTTCATGCTGTGCCACCAACCTGGGTGTGTGGGTATCTTTGACAAATATCGATACTCACCCTCCTTTTGCAGTTTGTTCCATGTTTTGTGGCTGTAACACATGGTATGAGGTGTAACCTGTTAGTGCTAGGGTGCTCTTGGGAGCCTTGAACCAGATTTCTGTTACTGCACAGATATCAACATTCTCCATGCTGAGGAGAGTTTGGAGTGCATGCATCTTGCGGTTTAGACTTCTGGCATTGAGTAGCATTACTTCTAGTTTCTTATCCCTTGTGATACCTATGGAGGTGGGTTTGTCTTTTGAGCCTTACCTGAATAAGGCACTCTGGGGGTGACAAGAGCCTTTGGCAATATCCAAAAGGCCACAGGTGACAGGTGAAAGTCATCCCTAGCGAAGCATCATGTCTTGTTGAGCATGTCATCCCAGGCTGACAGGCATTGGATCCCCTTTCACTGACAGCAATAATTAAGCCAGTTGTTGTAATTGATCATCTTGTCTTCATATTGCGGCATCATGCTTGGTGACGGTAGGATGATACTCAAGGTCATCTAGTTTGCATATACTTCATGGTGTTAAATGCTGTTTAGCACTACCTTACATTGCTTAACACATGGCAATCATGCCTCAGGTGGTGCTTCTGGGCTGCCTATGTCGGATGCACATACTACACTCCCTGCACATGTTTGAAAGCAGGTTATGTCAACTTAGGCATCCCTTTCACTATATGTGGGAGTCAGAGAGTGGTATCATTTCCAGGGTTCCTACTGAGCCAGTGTATGTGCTATGCGTTGCCTCTTTGCCAAGGCCAAGGCATAATGGGCATGCCTCCTTCTGCCTACTGGGGCAGGCTCGGGTTGTTCCTCCTCCGAGTCACGCTCTGCCTGTGATGGCCTTGGCAATGGTGGGGGGCTGTTTGGCCCAGGCCTATGCTGGTCCTGCTGCAACTGTTTTCACAGAATCATATTATGTAGCATGGCACATACCATGACAATTTGGGTACATATAGTCGGTGAGTATTGCAAGGCTCCACCAGATGTGTCCAGGCACCGGAACCGTGACTTGAGCAACCCAAACACACGCACAATTACATTTCATGTTTGTGCATGTGCCTCATTATGGCGTTCCTGTTCAGGTGTGTGTGCGTTTCTGATGGGTGTCATCAGCCACGGCTCCAGTGCATAGCCAGCATCCCCCACTAGGTGACCATGTGTGAAGTCCCCATTGACAAATGTCTGGTACAGCTGCATCAGATGCCAGATATGGGAATCATGGTAGCTTCCAGGGCAGCCAGCACACACATTCATTATTATGCCCTGGGCATCACACACAACCTGGCAGTTGATGGAGGGGAAGCCCTTGTGGTTAATGTAGGCCCTACCCCGCTCACCGGCTGGTGCTTTGATGCGTATATGCGTGCAGTCTATTGCACCCACTACCTCAGAGTATTCTGCTATTTGCTGGAAGAGATGCATATTGCTGGCCAATACCTCACGGGAATTGGGGAAATATACATGATCACCGACATGTGCTGACATGGCATCCAGGAACTGGTGCAGTACCCTGGATGCTGATGCCTGTGATATCCCCATCATATCACCAGTTGGTCTCTGGAAGGTACCTGTTGTTAGTATTCTTAGGCCAACACATACCTTGGTTTCCACTGGGATGGGTTCCCCTCTGTTGGTTCTGTGTGTGAGGCATGGCCTGCACAGCTCAACAATTTGCTGCAGGAGGTCTCTATCCACTCTATAGCACTCCACTATCTCCAGCTCATGTAACCCCTGGTAGGTGACCCTGGGCCTGTACACTCTTCTCCGTCTCCTCACTGTGGGTTGTCCAGCAGCATTTGCATTGTCACCACCCTCAGCATGTTGCATATGTTGCCTTATAACAGCAATGGCAGCCCCTAGCATTTTTTGTCTGAGTGAAGCTTTTTTAGTTTTCACTTCTAGTAGCTTACTCCAGTGTTGCAGTGTCTCTTGAGAGAAACAAACTGCACTGTTGTTTGCAGAGTTTTAAGTGCTGGGCTGGGCTAGTGTTCTGCCTGTGTAATTGCCTGATTCCGATTGTTTGCACCTGCTAGCTCTACTAGTATTCCCTGGTAGCTTCCTACTATTTGTTGTGCTTTCCTTTTCCTTTCTGTTTCCTCAGGGGGGAGCGACGCGCATATAAGCGCAAACACGCTCACTGCAGCTCACACATGCGCACACATGCTTAGATGGACTAATGCCTGCTTATACGGGTTAAAACGCATGCACACCAGAGCAAATCCGTTTACAGGTCTGTAAACAGCCTTATACATGCTTACTCCGGCTTAAACACGTGCACTCACGCTTCCACGCGCGCACTCTGTCTTACTCGAGTTTACAGGCACGCACACGCGTGCATACCCTCTCAGCAAGAAACTTTGGTGTTATCCACAGTATACACCTTCCATTTCTTGGCTTGCCCTGGCCTACCTGTTGACACACCTCTTTCCATGATGTATAACTGACAGCTAACACATGCCACTCTGCTCCAATGAGCTTCACTACTTTCATACATACCCCCCTTGTGATGTCACCTATCTCCTACTCTGTTACTCCCCATATCCTACTCCTACACTCCACTGACTGTGCTCATTTGCTATGTAAAAGTGCGATTAACTATCCTAACACTCATTTACATAGGAGTGCCTACTAATGCTTGGTTACATGCCTTAGACTGGGCTTCTCCCCTTAGCAACCCCTACTCGGTGGCCATGTTGTCTTCAGCCTGCTATTCCCTTACATTGTAATTTAACAATTTTCATAAGTTCCACGTTTGTGGCTTTTATTTTCTTATTTTATGGTTTTTATAGCGCACCCCGTTTGCGCGGCGCTGCACTATGCTTAAACATCGGAAATCGCCTAAAAAAAAAAGTATTTCTATTTTAATTTTGCATCTGGGAACATTTCCAATGGCCGTATATTTGGCCATTGGGATGCTTCCTCAACCATATGCAACCTTTATTTGGAGCTGACAAGGCTCCATTGTGCTATTTGCAGAACGGTACTCAGTTGTCAACTGAGTACATTTCTGCAACTAACACGGCTCCTACTCGGACAGGTTTGTCCTTCCTGGATCGCACATTTACCTCATTTGCATGCCTTTCGGCTGCAAGTGAGGTAATTTGCATATCCCAGCCCTGTCCGTGTAGGAGACATTTTAGGAGCTCTCTTACACGCCCCTACAGGCTGTTCCTGGATCACTCATCAGACATGATGGCTGCATGGAGTCTTACTCTACTCGTACACTCCATGCAAGCCATCGTGAATCCGACAGATAGAGTTATCATTACATATTTGTATGTTAGCATATTTTACAATTAATTAATTGAGGGTTTTTCTTTAAAAGACAATTACATCAGCTGACAACTAGATGCTGTTATATAAAGTATAAAGAATAAAATCCTGCAGCACATGGATGTTGTAAACCATAGCAAAAACTCTCTATATAACTTTCTGGATTGCACTAGCAACATAGTTTATAGAAAAAGTGCATCTCATTTATAGAAAAAAGTGCATTTCACTTAAAACTTCACCTAACTGGATTATACCTGATTACTTTACCTAACTGGATTATACCTGATTGAGTTTGTTTTAACCTCACTCCGCTCCCCTCCCTGCCCCCAAATCTCACCCGCCCCCACTACGTCTACATTTATAGGTACTAAATCACACCCCCTCACCTCTAATTCACCTTCTGGTAAACCGACCTATCACACCCTTACTCTACTACTGCTATCACACTCTTTCCTCCGTACTCCCTCCCACTGTTCACCTATACAAGAACTCTCGCTTTACATTACTAAAACAAATAGTACCTCTATACCTAGAGACCCCTACTTCTTTAAAATGTGGTACCCAATCCTGCTGTCCATCCTATTAGCCCCTTACCTCCTAACCTTATATGAAACCCAGCCTCTCCTAGGATTCCAAACCCCAAGTGCTCTAACCAGCTCCACTGAAACTAGGCACACCAACTATTTTCATACTAGCAGTATTAGACCTTCCTTAACATCATGTCCATATTACCCATTCAATATCACAGACAAAACTTGCCCCATATACAAACACTACTATAAAATAATTGATAAATTCCTCAAGCTCATCTCCAAGCTAGGACTTAGACTATTAATTGCTGGGGATATTCATCCCAATCCTGGCCCCACCAATAACTGGAACAACTCTTCCCCAACTAGCAATATCAGCCTCGACCCCATAACCTCTCGACCACCCAACTCTCTCCTAACATGCCATCTCAACATTAGAAGTATAAATAACAAATTGCATGAACTTCATGCACTCCTTGCTGTAATCTCCCCTGATATTATGTGTCTCTCTGAGACTTGGTTAAAACCTTCCACCGCTGATAATGAAATACTACTTCCTGGGTATAACATTCATAGGCAGGATCGTACATCCAGGAAAGGGGGTGGGGTAGCTGTACTTTATAAATCTGAATTGACTGTAACAATAGAAGACCTACAACCCCCTCTGATAAATAATTCAGAAATCCTAGCCACAAAACTCCAGATCAACCACAATAAGAGCCTCTATGTAATCTGTATGTACATCCCTCCAGGAAACAACATAGCCACTCTAGAAGACACCCTTCACTGGGTATCCAGTCACTACCCTCAAGAAACCATACTTCTCGGTGACTTTAATATTGACTGGAGCACCTGCTCTGCAGTATCTCCTACCACCCATATTAACTTGCATACATTCAAGCAAGTTATCAACACCCCAACTAGAAAAGGTAAACATAACCAAAAAGAAAGTATACCTGATTGGGTACTCATTAACAGTCTCCCCAACATATATAAAGTTGGTATCCTCCCTGATAGCCTTAGTGACCACCACCTCACATATATAATCAAACACAAAGCAGGCAAATCCAAGCAACCCATACTCAGACTAGTTAGAAATAACAAAGATTTCGACTCAGCCAAATTTAATCTAGAACTAATCTCTTGTAATTGGACTTTACTAAACCACCTCCCCCTAGATGATGCAGTAATGTACTTTAACAGAAAATTCCTTGAGATCCTTGACTTCCACGCACCCATCCGCTCTAAGAAACTAAGGCAAAAGCTGCCCCATGGCTCTCAACAGAGACCAAGCTCAAAATCAAACTCAGAAACAAAGCGTGGGCCTTATGGCGAACCACCAAACTCCCACAAGACCGGACTAAATATAGACAACTCAGAAATGTAACTAAAAAACACATACTACTTGATAAAAAGCAACACTACTGTAACCTGCAAACTTCCAACCAAAACAGTCCACAAAAATTCTGGGCAGGGCTTAACAACCTTATACACCCTGGTAAAATTGCCACCCCTGTCCCAGCTTCCCTTATTAATAAACCCTCGGAAACTATCTCGAACAGTTTTAACCAATTCTTTACAGAGACTATCCAAGCTCTAGCCAGCAAACTGCCTCTGAGCCCCCACAGCTCAGATAATTTGACCCCAAAAAACCTACCTATATTTAGCTTCCAACCAATTGCCACATCACCTTAATCAAAAAACTAAAACCCACCGCACTTGCAGCTGACCAACTTCCAGCTGAATACTTACAAAAATCAGCTGACACCATAGCCTACCCAGTCTTGCTACTTATTAATTGCACCATAAAAGAAGGTATAATTCCAAACATCTGGAAAACATCATATGTCATCCCACTCCATAAAAGGGGAAGTTCCACCGAACTCTCCAACTACAGGCCCATAGCCATACTCTCTCCTTTGGCCAAAATTATGGAAAAATGTATTCAAAAACAATTAATGTTCCACTTAATCAAAAATCATCTCTTAGCAAACACCCAACATGGCTTCAGACCACACCATAGTACCACAACTGCCCTAACAGTCTTTACCAACACCATAAACACTCATCGTAACAACAACCATATCGCCTCAGCTCTATTCTTGGACTTGTCCAAAGCCTTTGATATGGTTGATCACAAACTTTTAATCCACACCCTACAGTCATTCGGCCTTGACCCCTTATTACTACAATGGTTCGACTCCTACCTAAGTGGAAGACAACAAGCGGTACTTTGGCAGTCTAAACTCTCCACCATATTACCTAACCCTCTGGGTGTCCCACAGGGATCTATCCTAGGTCCTCTGTTATTCTCCATCTTCATTAATGATTTACACACTGTCTTACCCAAAGTCAGCTGTATACAATATGCAGATGACTCCACCTTAATTTGCGCCGCTACATCCCCAACAGAGTTGGAGCTAACTACCCAGACTTCCTTCAACACAATAGAAAATTGGCTCTCTAGCCGCCGACTGATATTAAATCCCAAAAAGACTAAAATGTTAATATTCCTCCCTACACTTAGGTCCTGCACGGTAAACATCACAATTAAATCAAAGGATGGCACATTTATCTCACCTGACCCATCCACCAAACTCCTAGGAGTTATCATTGACACTTAAAGTTTGCCTTACATGTCAACCATATGATCAAAAACATCAATAAAAAACTAGGATCACTATATAGAATAAAAAAGTTCCTGACCCCCTTTGCCAGGGTAGCTATTGCTCGTTCCCACCTTCTCTCTACTCTCCTGTATGCATCCCCCCTTCTTACTAATATTAACAAGACAACCCTAAATAAGATTGCTACCTGTTATAATCACAACGCCAGATTTGCCACAGGCCTCCCCTTCAGGACGCATCATTGCATCAACCTTTCCCAACTCGGCTGGCTTGAACTACCTAGTCTATTGCTTTATAATCAACTGATCTTGGCCCATAAAATTATTTATAACCCAGAAAATACTCCTGCACTCACAAACCTAATCACCCTGCATAACAACCCAAGACCACTGCGCTCATCCAACAGAGTCCTCATTCACACCCACAAAACTAACAACCAAGTTGGGGACTCTCTCCTTGCCAATTCAGTAGCCAGAACACGGAATATACTACCTTCTGAGATTTCCTCCCTTCCTTCTATCAGTCACTTTAAAACCAAACTCAAAAAATTTCTGGGATCTAACTGGATATGCTACTGCCTCAAGCCAGGCTAATCCTCTCTCTGGACAGTTTATTGCTGGTTAAAGGCACCTCTAGTCATCACACTCCTCATATGAATTTCTAGCTTCACAAAAAAAAAAAAAATCATATATATATTTGTCTTCTTGTCCTAGGATATCCTGTTTTGCTCAATACTTTATTTTGCTACTTCATACTATGTATTATGACTATTTGATACTCTGCTTTGTTTGTCTTTGTCTAGTATTGTTTGTGTTTTTGTGGAGCTTTTCTCCCCGGGCCTCCACTGAAAATGGACATGTATCCAGTTGGACTATCCCGGTTAACAAATGTAAAATAAAAAAATAAATAAAAATAAAATAAAAATAAAGATGCCTTTAGATTGTTTAAAACTGTCTGATGAAGCGACCTGTGAGTCGTGAAAGCACTTACCTTTTACATTTCTGTATTCTGTTTTATTGTTTTTTTCGAACATTAAAGTTTCTGGCCTTGTAAGTTGCTGTGCAGTTTATTGTCACTAATTTTATACTTTTTACTGCACTATACTGCACCCTGCATCCGTTTGTTGTTTTCTACTCTATATTAGGAAATACTATAAATTATTTCTTGCAGGTGAAACGGATAATATAAGCAGCCTACTGAACAAAAATGATTATGTTATGGGATGTGATCTGTTCACCATTTGGGCAGATGTTGTTGGGCTCTTGCAATAGAAGTGTTCATGCTATTATAGCTGTTCAACCCTCTCCACTGTTGTACCAAATTAAGTTAGTCTAAGTCACTGTCTGTACTAAACAGTGAAGTTGTCATTTATCAGTGTAGCTATTTATTTCAGGGGCTTAAATGTTCCTCTATATACTGTTTTTCTTCATGCCTCTAAGAAGTACTGAATTGCTGCTGTATATGCTGAGTATCATAGGATCATACTATCACAGGAGTTTACTAGGCTAATGGCCCCACTAGGGCACTTACAAGCCTAGCCAGTTCCAACCCTTGTTCCCTATAGGGCCTAGAGATACGGTTTGTGTTTACAAGCCAGTCTAGATCAGCACCTACTGCCCCTATCCAAGAGAGACACAGGTAAAAGCCCTAGAGTAAATTTGCTGTTTCCCATCCAGTCATCCAAGTTATGCTTACATATGGTCAATGAGGGGATCTGTTCAGCTTGAACTGGAAGTTTGTTCCAGAGGAGAGCTAACCTCTGTGAGACATATCTGTCTATCCAGCAAGTTTTGTTGATGTTGCAGGCCAGGTAAAGGCCCCTAAAGAGAGTGAATCATGTACCATTTGATTTATGAATGGGCAACATTTTCATTAAGACAGGATCAGAGGTTGCTCTGCATGTAAGGCACAGGTTGCCTCTTAGTAGTCTATATGATACAGAGTGTAGTGGCAGTGATTTCATTCTGTCCATGTATGACATGTGCTGAAGGCCAGGAAATTTCTTTGTGAGAAACCTTTGAGGTCTCCAGTTGCTGCAGGTGCCTGATAAAGTATTTACCAAAGGGAGCATTGTACTCTATTAATCGCCTTATGAGGGAAGAGTACAGGGGGGTTATAACCTCTTTAGTTCTGGAAGTTATGCCCTTACTTATGAGGTGAGCAATACAAAAGGCCTTCCTAACCAGTGTGGAGACACGGTGATCAAAGGTAAGGCTGCTGCCAACCTGTGTGCCCAATTTTCTCACCAGTGATTTAGAGCTTAGGGTGTTGTTATTAATATGGTAATCTGCAGGGACATTGCCCTTTCTGAAGGGGATGATAATGCATTTATTTTTTGCATCGAGTTTAAGTCCATGACTTTATCACCAATTACTGGTTTGTGTAAGTCCTTCTTGTAGAATGTTGACATCATTTGGGGACTCATTGATTGCACCCAATTTGCAGTCATCAGCAAACTCTGTCAGCCACAGACCTATTTTTTGTCCGTACTTATGAGAAGTAAATTCCAAACTATGGGGACTCTAGCACCAGTCCCTGTGGAACATCACTGGTAACGGGTCTGTTGGTAGAGGTGGAATCCCCTATTTTGACTGTATGTGTTTTGTCGGTGAGCCAGTCTGCAACCCACCTGACAATATATGGGTTGATCCCCAGTTTTTTTGTAATTTCTCCAAATCTTTTGGGTTTCTAATACCATGACGAAAATGGACCCCATTCCTAAGTCAAAGTATGATTAAAGTTCATGAAATTAGATTTGTTTCAATCTTTGATGCCAGTCAGAAGTGCTCTTCACAGCACCTGCAATGTGCCTGGTAATGACTCCTTCTGCAATCTGTATGGAGTTACATTTATTGGTAACATATCTAAATGCAATTGTAGATTCTTTTGTATAAGACCCATTCCTCCTACTACTGTTGGAACTTTCTGGGTATCTTTCTTCCACATTGCTGTCATTACTGCCTGCAAATCCTGATATATTATGGCTTTGTGTCTCTCACTCTCTATGCAAGACACTGTAGTCACTGGGTGTAGTGATTTAAATTATCATTATTATTTTTGTCTTCTTTTCATGGACCACTATATCTGGTTTTCTCGCATCCATCTTTTGAACTGTTGGTAATGGGTGATCCCATGTGATGTAAACTTCATCATTTTCTATGATGCTTTGTGGCTCATGTTTCCAGTGTTTTTCAGCTATTTCAGTATTATAATGTTTGCACAATCCCCAGTGCAACAGTGTTGCCACATTAATATACCTTTCAGTATACCGTCTTTCTGCTATTAGTATATCACAACCAGCAACAAAGTGTGCGACTGTTTCCAATTCTGTTTTACAAAACCTACATTTGTCTGTTTCTTCTCATAGGTTCATAGGTTCATACTAGGCTATCTGCCCTAGGGCATTTATAAGCCTAGCCAGAATGTGTTTGGCATTCGCCACCCATTTTAAATTTATTTTGCTATGCCCTTTTTCGAGGTTAGTATACTGTGCCTCTGTCTAACAGTGACACAGAAGTGATACCCGGGGTAAACCTACGATCTCCCATCCACTCATCAAGATTCTTCTTGAAGAGAGTCAATGAGGGACTCTGCCTAACCTGGACTGGGATTTTATTCCAGAGTGAAGGGAGCCTCTGGGTTATGAATCTGTCACTCCAGCATGTCCTATTTATTTCAGTGCTGAGGTTCAAGTCTCTCGAGCGCGTAGCTCGATGGGATTTGGATTTTCTGAGGTGCAGCATGTCCATTAATTCCGGGTTGGACATGGCTTTATACGTCAGGCATAGATCGCCTCTGAACAGGCGGTATGCCACAGAGTAGAGCTGGAGTTTCTTTAACCGGGCAGCATATGGCATCTGTTTGAGCCCTATGATCCTCTTGGTGAGGTACTTTTGGGGTCTTTCCAGTTGCTGCAGGTGTCTGGTAAGGTACATCCCAAAAGGGGCATTGTACTCAATTATGGGCCTAATGAGGGATGAGTAAAGAGGCACGATGACCTCCCCTGATCTAGATGTGAATCCCTTCATGATTAGATGGGCTATATAAAATGTTTTTCTAACCACTTTGGCCACGTGGTTGTCAAATGAGAGATTGCTATCAACTTGGGTCCCCAGGTCCCTAATTACTTCTTCTGTACTTAATGGATTACCACCTATGTGGTAATTTGTGGGCACTTTGTTTTTGCCAAAGGGTTGACTATACACTTTTTGGCATTTAGCTTGAGGCCATGGCTCTGGCACCAGTTGTCTGTTTTTATGAGGCCCTTTTGGAGGATGCTTGTGTCAGCTGGAGAGTTGATTATGGCGCCCAGTTTGCAGTCATCTGCGAACTTGGTCAGCCACAGTCCTTCCATGTTGGCCTGTACCTCCGAGAAATATATACCGAACAAGAGAGGTCCCAGGACTGAGCCTTGTGGGACACCACTTCTAACTGGTTTGGAGTCTGACATGGCTCCAGCAATTCTAACCATGTGGGTTCTGTCCTTGAGCTAGTTTGCAATCCATCTAGTGACATAGGGGTTAATATTTAAGCTGGTGAGCTTATCTATAATGCCCGAGTGGGGTATTGTATCAAAGGCTTTTGCGAGGTCCAGGTAGGCTGTGTGGACCACCTTCCCCTCGTCAATGGCCTTGGTGACTGCTTCAAAGAAATCAACCAGGTTTAAGAGGCAGGACCTGCCCTTAACAAAGCCGAACTGGGTAGGATCTAGTGTCTGTAGGTCCCCAATATCTTTATTTATGAGGTCCATGATGATCCTTTCCATAGCTTTGCAGACCAAGCTAGTCAGGCTTATGAGGCGATAGTTTCCAGGATCCGTTGAGGCACCACCTTTATGGAGAGGGACCACTGTTGCTGTACCCCACTCTTTGGGCACATATCCTGTAGTAAGGCTGAGACTGAACAGTAGTTTTATGTTTGGGTTTAGCTCTTCTTGGAGTTCATGTAGGACGCAGCCCGGGACACCGTCTGGTCCCATTGATGCTGTGTTTTTTGCTTTGGAGAGGGAGGCTCTTACCTGAGCATCTGAGATGTCAGGGGTGCAGCACTCTGCTGGGATAGATATTTGCCCTTTTGGTGGGGGGGGGGGAGTTTGTGCTGAACCTCTCAGCTAGGATGTTGGCAATGTCTGTGGGTTCAGTGTATTTTTTGTCATTTTGGACTAATTCTGAGCATATCTGGGAATTACCACCCAGGTTCCTAACATAACTAAAGAAAGCCTTGTGATTATCCTTAGTGTCCTGTGCAATTTTTCTCTCGAAGCTGGCCTTAGACAATTTTATGAGTGCCCGTAATTTTTTGCTAATACTGATCAGTGATGCCTTCCCTTTTTGGGATTTTGCTCTATCATTTAGTAGCTTCCTCCTTCTATTGTATAGTTTGTTTATGTTCAATGGACTTAGTAAACCAACGTGTATGCAGCCCACTACCTTGGACCACCAATGTTAACCTTTCATCTTTTGGTTTGAATTCATCTTTTCTTAACCATTCCTGCATTCAATCCTGATCAACATGAGGTTCTTCCAGGAGTTTTCTCCACTTGCAGCCATATTTATGCATTTTCCACATTTCTTGCCTTGTCATCTGATCCTTCATCTTATATTCTTTCTTTTGCTTTTTGGCACATTCAGTTGCTGCCTGATTTTTATCTACTTCTGGTGTGATTTCCATTCCTACTTAATGCCGATTTGCTTCTGCTAGACTAAGAAGGGAGGTCATCTTAGATTAATTCTCCTCATGTTTCAAAACTTTCACTATATGGGTCTTGTGAGGTCAGCAGATATGTATGCAGTCCCGCAATTGCAGATCTGTAAAACTAATCAATTTCAAGTAGGCCCATACCTCCTTCGGAACAGGGAATATATAATCCTCGCATGCACTGATTTTTATAAATCATTTGTTGATCATGAAGCATCCTTCTTGTTTTTCTGTCAAATCTATCCAACACCTTTTGGGGCCAGTCAGTCTCTCAAAAACTGTAAGTTAGAACAGGAAGAGCAAATTGGTTTATAGCTTGAATTTTGTTCCTAGATGTCAACGCTGTTTTCAGGATTAATTTAAGTCTTCTAAAATATTCCTTAAGTTTTATTAGCATTTGTTCATGTTTTATTGTTGCTCCTTCATCAATTCCCAAATATTTATACACTCCCTCTTGCCCAAGTTCTTTTATATCACATTCTTGTCCCAAACTGATGTTTTCTTGGTGTTGCAGCTTTCATAGGTTCATAGGTAGGCACTAGGCTATTGGCCCTAGGGCCTATATAAGCCTAGCCAAAAAGGTACCCTGGCTTTCACTACCCAAGAAACTTATTTTCCTGTGGCCCTGTCGAGCAGAGCCACAGAAGTAATCCCCAGGGTGGATTTCCTATCTCCCATCCAATCATCAAGATTTTTCTTGAAGAGTGCTAATGAGGAGCTTTGTTTGATATAGATAGGTAGTTTGTTCCAGGGTATGGGAAGTCTCTGGGACAGGAATCTATCCCTCTATCATGTTCTGTTTATTGTTGTGACAAGGTTTAGGTCCCTAGAGTGTGTAGCTCAGAGGGATTGTGATTTCTTTAAATGGAGCATGTCCAATAGCTCTGGGTTTGACATAGCATTGTATGTTAGACAGAGATCTCCTCTGAGTAGGCGATATGCGGCAGAGTAAAGCTAGAGTTTTTTGAGGCAGTCTGCATAGGGCATCTGTTTGAGGCTGGTAATCCTCTTTGTGAGATATTTCTGCAGTCTTTCCATTTGTTGTAGATGTCTTATGAGGTACATACCAAAAGGGGCGCTGTATTCTATAATGGGTCTAATGATTGATGAGTAGAGGGGAACAATGACCTCTTTTTTCTTGGATGAGAAACCTTTTGTGATAAGGTGCACCATGTGGAAGGATTTCCTGACTACTGTGGCGATGTGATTATCAAAGGAGAGACTACTGTCCACCTGGGTCCCAAGGTCTCTTATCACACTTTCGGTGTTAAGTAGACTACCACCTATGTGGTAGTTCATAGGTACCGTGTTTTTTCCAAAAGGGATGACAATGCACTTTTTGGCATTGAGCTTGAGGCCATGGCTTTGACACCAGGCATCTGTCTCAGTGAGGCCCTTTTGTAGGTTGTCCACATCATTAGGAGTTTTAATTATGGCTCCTAGTTTGCAGTCATCTATGAACTTCATTAGTCAAAGACCTTCTGTGTTAGCCTGTACTTCAGCGAAGTAGATACCAAACAGGAGAGGAACCAGGACTGAAACCTGTGGTACTACACTTGTCACTGGTTTGAAGTCGGATATGGAGTCTGCTACTTTCACAGTGTGGGTTCTGTCAGTGAGCCAGTTGGCAACCCATCTTGTGACATAGGGATTTATACCTAGTTTAGTGAGTTTATCTATAATTCCAGAGTGGGGGATGGTGTCAAAAGCCTTGGCGAGATCTAGATAGGCTGTGTAAACCACCTTACCCTCATCTACGGCTTTGCTGACGACTTCAAAGAAGTCTATCATGTTTAGGAGACATGATCTGCCTTTTACAAACCTGAACTGGGTAGGGTCCAGAGTTTGGAGATTACCAATGTCATTGTTTATAAGTTCCATGATGATACGTTCCATAACCTTGCAGACCAGGCTCATCGGGCTAATGGGGCAGTAGTTCTAAGGGTCTGTGGTGGCTCCCCCTTTGTGGAGTAGGATGACCATCGCTGTGCGCCATTCCGTGGGTACAAAGCCTGAGGTAAGGCTATGATTGAACATGGTATTTAGGTGGGGTGCCAGTTTGTTCTGTAGTTCATGTGGAACGCAGCCTGGGATGTTGTCAGGTCCCATGGATGCTGTGTTCTTGGCTTTGGAGAGTGTGGTTTTTACCTTTGCAGTCATGATTACAGGAACTTTGCATTCTTCCGGTATAGAGCTGGACCCTTTAGGGGGTGAGAGGGGGATAAAGTTACCACTGAAGCTATCTGCCAGGATGTTGGCAATATCAGTTGGTTCTGTATTTTTAGTGCCATTGTGCTGTAACTCACAGCAGATCTGAGTGTTGCCATTGAGATTCTTGACATAGCTATAGAATACTTTGTGGTTGTCTTTAGAATTAATGGCGATTTTGTTTTCATAACTAACTTTGGAGGATTTTATGAGTTATCTCAGCTAATTACTGAGGCTGACCAGGGAGTTCCTCCAATCATGGGATTTTACTCTTTTTTGCAACAGTTTCTTTCTTCTGTTGTAGAGTTTGTTTATGGCAGGGGACCACCAGATTGGCTTCCTTTTTTTGGAGGATAGCATCTTGGTTCTGTTAAGGATAGCACAATCCATGCACTTGTGTAAGTGCTTATAAAGTGTGTTTGTGTAGGATTCAGCAGTCATACCTCTATTGTCCATTTGCATGGGTGTCATGAAGTTTGCCACTTCTATCTTAAGAAGCGTGAAGTTGGCTTTGGAGAAATTATTTATGGTGGTTTCCTTAATGGGAGGTGGGGGCGGGATGTGGATGTCTAGGATGATTAGCTTGTGGTCGGATCTGACCAACGAGGAACTGACCTCTGGTGTGGAACACCGGTTGCCCATGTTGGTAATGACCAGGTCTAGTATATTGCTGCCCCTGGTGGGGGTATGGATAAGTTGATACAAGGCATTGGAATTTATGAATTCCAGAAAACATTGAGCAAAAGAGTTGGTATGTGAGTAGTTTTCCCAGTTAAAGCTGGGGTAGTTGAAATCGCCCATTATTAGGATGTTAGGTTGTACCCTAATATTTTCCAGTGTATCAAGAAATGAGAAGTTGTAATCCTGGGGCATGGTGGGGGATCTGTAGCAAGCTACAGTTTGGATTGCGGTCTTGCCCAGAGTTAGTTGCACTTGGATAATCTCAGATGCATTATGCTGAGCAACTAGCCTGGAGGTGTGGATATCCTTAATGAATATGGATGTGCCTCTGCCTTTAGTGTTTCGGTCCAGGTTAGGTGGCCGAAAGGTGTGGTATGAATTATAGCCTGGTAATGCAGGGGTGCTCTCTGGAGTGCATTTTGAGGTTTAGACTTCTAGCATCGAGTAGCATTACCCTCAGATTTTGCTTACTTGTACCTGTTACAGTGGGGAATTTGTCATTTGAACCTTGCCTAAAAAAGGCACTATAGGGGTGGCAAGAGCCTTAGCCAGTGTCCGGAATCCCAAAGGTGACAGGTGAAGGCCATCTCTGGCAAAGCATCATGTTCTGTTGATCATGTCATCCCAGGCAGACAGATACTGGATCCCCTTAGAATGACACCAGAAACTTAGTCAACTGTTCCTGCTTTAAAGGTTGCTTTTGCACCTTTATCAAGACCAAATTACATTTTTATATCATCTGAAAAAGTTTTGACTACTTGCAGTTGTGCTTTCAGTTCCTCATCTGATGAACTATACAGTTTTAAATCATCAACAAAGAGAAAATAAGAAGTTTTTACACTTTTTTGCTTTCTGGCAGCCAAATTATAGCCATGACCTAACCTATTAAGCAGACAACTTAATGGGTTAAGAACAAGGCAAAAGTGCAATGGTAACAGAGAGTCACCCTAGAATATCCCCTTTGGATTTTTATCCCTGGAATAATAATTTGTTCTTTACCATGGCTTTATTGCAAAGTGGTTTGCCACTGTTTCATGGTTGCTGTGATGTAGTTTATCAGTGTAGGGTATATCTAATACATTTTTAAGCACTCTTTTATCCATGAATATGGGATACTGTCAAATACTTTTTTGTAGTCAATCCATGACGTACTTAGATTCTTCCCTTTTTACAGTTCTCCACTATGACTTTAACAACAAATGATCCTTTGTGCCATACAACTTTCTTTTATTGCCCTTTTGTTCCATTGTCACAATTGAGTTTTCTTCTAAATGACCATAAACTTTGTTGGCATCAATTATCGTGTATAGATTATACGTCGTCGGTAGGCAAGTAATTGGTTTATAATTTTTGGGTTAGCTTGCAGGTTCACTCTTAAGTAGGAGCATTGTTTTATCTGTTGTTAGCCAGGCTGGTGTCTGTTCAGGATGTGCATATAAATAGTTATGTGTGGTGATCGAAGAAGAGGTTGCTGTCAACCTGCCCCCCCAGATCTCTTATAATGCCTTCAGTGTTCAGCGGGATCCCATCAATGTGGTAATTAGTGGGAACTGAGTTTTTACCAAAGGGGATGACGACACATTTTTTTGGCATTAAACTTGAGGCCATCGTTTCGACACCAGTCATTGTTCTCAGTAAGGCCTTTCTGTAGGATGTCTACATCACTTGGGGAGTTAATAATGGCTCCCAGCTTGCAGTCGTTTGTGAACTTGGTCAGCCAGAGTCCGTTTGTGTTGGCTTGGACATTGAGATGTAGATGCCGAACAGGAGAGGACCCAGGACCGATCCCTGTGGGAATGCACTCGTGACTGGTCAGTAGTCTGACTTGGAGTCCACTACTTTCATGCTGTGTTCTATCTGTGAGCCAGTTTTCAACCCACCTAGTAATATAGGGATTGATTCCTAGTTTGGTGAGTTTATCTATAATTCCTGAGTGAGGAATTTTATCAGAGGCCTTGGCCAGATCGAGGTAGGCTGTATGCACTGCCTTACCTTCATCCACAGCCCTGGTGACTGACTCAAAGAAGTCAACTAGGTTGAGCAGGCATGATCTTCCTTTCACGAAGCCAAATTGTGCGTGGTCTAGAGTTTGGAGATTTCCTATATCTTTGTTAATCAGGTCCATGATGATGTACTCCATAGCTTAACATATTGTACTCATCAGGCCAATAGGGTGATAATTCTCATGTTCTGTAGTTGCTCCCCCTTTATGGAGAGGGATGACTGTAGCAGTGCGCCATTCAGTAGGGACAAAGCCTGAGATAAGGCAGTGACTGGACAAGGCACACAGATGTGGTGCCAGTTCTCTTTTTAGTTCATGTAGAATGTAGCCAGAGACATTATTGGGTCCCATAGAAGCTGCATTCCTGGCCTTGGACAATGCAGCTTAACATGTGCTGCAGTAATGCTGGGTGGTTGGCATTCTTTCGGTATTGTGATTGATCCTTTGGGGGTGTGGAGAGAGAGGTAAAGTTGGCACTGAATCTGTCAACCAGTATTGGCAATATCTGTTGGCTCAGTATAAGAGGTACCATTGTGCAGTAACTCAGAGCAAATCTAGGTATTGCCATGGAGGTTCTTGATGTAGCTGTAGAAGGCTGTGTGGTCTAAGGGATTTACTGGTCTTGTCGTAGTACAACTTTTGTGACTACTCTGTTGTTCTTTGCATTTGGTATTAACAATTGTTTACTAATTGGTAGAGTTGTCCTAGTCTGTCTTGGTATTAATCTCTGAGCAGATGAACCAAGCAAGTTGTCTTGAGGAATGTTTCTGAGATTGAGTTAGTTAAGGAAAACATCTTTACCATCTCTCTTCAATTTCTCCAACAAACTCTGAACTGCATGTTCGGCTAACCCATTGGATTGTGGATACTCAGGACTACTGGTAATATGAACAAAGTCCCAAGACTCAGCAAATTTCTTAAACTTCTGATTTGTAAACTGTGCACCATTGTCAGACATAACTTTGTGTGGACTACCATTGACAGAAAAATGTCTCTTCAATTTTGTAATGACTGTGCTGGATGTCAAGTTAGGAAGTAGGTCAATTTCAAACCAATATGAGTAAGAGCCTACTAACAATAAGTAATGACCATTCCATTCAAAAATATCTGTAGCAATCATCAACCATGGTAATTCAGGAATTTGGTGTAGCTGAAGTGGTTCTGTTTGTTAATGCAGTTTGGTGCTGTTGCAAATGAAACATGATAGAGTTTCCTTCTCTATATCTTTGGACTTAGAAGGCCAAAATACAATGCCTCTTGCCCTTCTTTTGGTTGAATCAGTATCTGGGTGACCGTGATGCTAAATTTTGATATATTCCTGTTGTAATACTTTACCACTTCTGGACCTTTCATGATGATTACATCTTTCATCATGATGAGCTTGTCTCGGTAAGGAAAATACTGCTGAATGTCAAGTGATAAACTAGTTTGTCATGTTGGCCATTCTTGACTGATAACATATTTCATCTTCTGAAGAATTGGGTCTGAAGCTGTATGATTTCTCAGTTCATCAAGCCATGATGATGAAAAATTTCTGACTTCCATGACTTCAAAGTCTCCTGTTTCATTTTCATGATGCTGTGTCATTTGTCTGGGTGCGCATGGCAAAGCATCAACAAGGTACAAATATTTACCCTTTTTGTAAATAATATTGAAATTGTACTTTTGCAGTTTTAACATCATGCAGTGCAATTATGGTGGGGTGGTATGCATTGGCTTTTTCAAAATTGTCTGTACTGGTGGTGACCAGTCTCTGTTTGTATAAGTCTGCCATGAATATAATCATTGAACTTTGAACATGCGAACACTACTGCCAAAAGTTCTTTCTCTATTTGTACCTAATGCATCTCTGTTTATGTAAACTGTTCTTGACATATAGGCTACTGGTATGCTTTCTTGAAGACATGCTGCACCAAGGCCGTACTTTGAAGCATCACAAGAAAGAGTTACAGGTTTGTGAACATCATAATATCTCATTGTGGGTGGACTGGCAATTTTCTTCTTCAGGAGATGAAATGTTCTTTGGTGTTGTTCCAACCAGGACCAGATTAAATTTCTGTATGTGAACTCACGTCATGGTGCAGAAAGCTCACTTAAGTCTGGGATGAACTTTTATAAATAGCTGACCATACCTAGAGAACTTTGTAAAGATTTGACATTCTCTGGAACTGGCATCTCAAGAATTGTCTGTTTGCTTAGATGGATCTGGCTTTAAGGCTGAACTGGTAAACAAATGTCCTACATAAGTAACTTCTTTCACTTTGAATTTACATTTCTGAGGATTCAGTGTAAGGTTTACTTCACGTGCATGGTCTAGAACTTTCCTGAGATTTCTATCATGTTCGTCTTCACCACTACCCATGACGATAATGTTGTCTACTACAATAGCACATGGATAACTAGAAAAAGTTTGCTCTATAGCATGATGAAATACTTCACTGGCAAAATTGATTCCAAGTGGCATTCTCAAAAATCTGTATCTACCAAATGGTGTACTGAATGTGGTTAACAATGAATATATGCCATCCAGTGAAATTTGACAAAAAGAGCTTTTTGCATCTAAGACTGAAAAAACACTGGAATTTGCATGAAAGTGGCTACCTCTTCTACTATACACATTGGATGATGAGGATGCTCAAGTGCTTTGTTTAAGTTTCTTGGATCAATACATATTCGAATGTCATCTGAGCTTTTCTTATGAGCTACGTCCATGGAGGATACCCATTCACTCGGTTCTTCTACTGGAGTAAGGACACCTAAATTCAATATTTTGTCTAGTTCTGCTTTTACTTTACTCTGCATTGGAATCTTCCATGCTGGTCTGACAACTGGACTTACTGCCATTGTTTAACTTCATGGAATATGTGACTGGAAGTTTACCAAGTTCGTGTTTGAAAATATCTGCATAGTCACTAAAAATACTCTGTGTAAAACTATCGTTGCTGTTCATACTTCTATGGTGAACCTCTTTATTAAATGAAGTCAGTCCCATTCTTAGACTGTCTTTGAGGCCTAACAGTGACTTCACGTGTCTTTTGACTACATAAAACTGCAAGTCATAGTTGCTTCCAGCAGAATGGCATGAAAGAACTACTGCACCATCAGTTTGAATCTGTACACCACCATGAGCAACTAGTTTTGCACACTTTGCTGAATCATGGGTCTCACCAACTTGTAGTTTAGAAAACATTTGTGCTGATATAATATTGCACTTAGATTCAGTGTCTCCTTTAAGCTCTACAGTGTTTCCATTAATTTGTACAGTACAAAATATTTCACTCTGCTGACAACTGATAGTCTACTGTATTAACTGTTTCATCGATCACAGAGACACCATCAACATAGGAAGTTTGTTCACAGCTCTCAGAGTTTGCTAGAGTCTCTATTTGATCTACTTGTTTCTTTGGATACTCTTTTTTAATATAAGTTTGGAATACTTTGGACTTACAAAGCCTTTTGAAATGATTCCACTCTTTACATTTGTGACATTGCTGACCACAAGCTAAATATTTTTCCCATTTAGGTTCATGACTGCCTTCACAATTGCGACAGTTAACAATGAGGTTGGTTGCCACATCCTTTGCTTTATATGTCTTTTTCATCTTAACATACTGCTGCATACTATCGACATTCACACTAGCAGATACTGAAAATATGCTTTTCTCATTCGTGAGTATATTTGTATGTTTTCTGTAAGCTCATGTATTTGACATGTCTCCCTGGCTTTGCTCAATGTTAATTCACTATCCTGATGCAAAATCTTTTTCACTGCATCATTATTAATACCACATACAGACGGTCTTTTATCAACTCATCTTGTAGATCACCAAATCTACATGTTTTTGCTTTATTTCTTAAGTCGGTAATATATGCTGCAATAGTTTCACCAAAATTTTGATTTCTTGTGTAAAATTTGTGCCTTTCCATTGTAATATTTATTTGAGAGTTACACATTTCTTTAAATTTATGTTTTAAGCACTCGGGGGGGGGGGGGTCTTCCCGTGTTTCAGCCTGTATCACAATATGGTGGTTTTCCCCTCCCCTGCATAAACAAATGAACGTTCTCGCTCAATGGCTTCCAAGCCAGCTAAACTTAGAAGTATAAGTGCTGTTGTATATGAGTGTTTATCAGAAATTCCAGCTTGCATGAAAATATCATATTCTTGCTCAAACACTCACCCATTCTCTGCAATATTATTATCGAACACCAGAGGTTCAGGTCTACAAAATTCCTCTAGTAAAACAAAAAATACAGCCAGCACCTGAGGACTCCATACTGAAAAAAAATGTATATTTATTTCATCTTCCAATTCCACATGCACAGACCGGTTTCAGCAAAAAGCCTTCTTCACTGAACCAGCTAGCTATTTTTTGTGGGTGTGTCTACAAAATTCCTCTGCCATAACAACAGATTGGCTTTAAACCTAAGTATAGACCTGGTACTTGTAATTATGCCCAAATTCACAACAATCTCTCTGAAAATGCTTTATTTTAACACTGCAACTACCCTGAACACTCCAGACACTTGGGAGAGTTCAAAAAATCTTAGTTACTGTGAAAAAGTTGTACATTGCAAAAACAGTTTGATCATTTTAGCCTTTTTGAACATTTTAAACACTTCGGAGATTATTTCAAACACTTTGAAAAAAAATTTCAGACAATTTAGACTTTTCAAAATTTTAAACACTTCTGAGATTATTTCAAACACTTTAATCATTATGTCGCTATTTCAAACATTTTGAATAACTCGAAAATTACTTCAAACACTCTGAATGCTGTCTCAGATGGTTGGTGACTGCTAGTCATTTAAACAAATGTAAGTACCTTTGAATAACTGCCGACGTGTTTGCAAGTTCTCTCCTGTATATCACTCCACTTCTAACTGCATGTCTCATGGTTTGCGAGCTGCTTCAACTTTGGATCCCATTCTGACACCATGTCTCATGTTTTGTGTATTCAAATGAGACACTGAGGTAAAGGATGGATTCAAGTCATTTATTGTACATAAAAACATCAGGAGCTGTAACTGGAACATATATTTTGAACTTCATATGCTTACTGACTGACTCATTACTTCTAACACACTCACATGTGCATCTCCATTCAAGCTAGCACTCACACTGACTGACTATACAAAATGGCACTGATCTGGCACGTGCTCAGTAACTTCCATGCATGTAGTAAAAGAGGACAAACCCAACTGCAACTTAGCGTAAAACTCGTTTAATTAATGCTTTCTTCAATAAGACTTCTTCAGAAAAACTCAAACACCAAGACATACTGGTACATAAATGGAAGGCTTTCTAATAACATTAGAAGACTCAAAATTAACATCTTTCAAAATTAACATAAGGTTCAACTTCCTAATATGCAGTTTTAATTCAAACAAAGTGTTAGCCAGGTTACCATGCTTGCTGGGTACAAAATCTAACCCTAACTTAAGTAAACATACTTGTAACTCAGATAATTCAAAGTCTGAGAAGTTATACACTTTAGTGTCCAGGATCACGTAAGAGTAGTGGTTTTATGTCTTTAAGTGTTTTTTTAAAATGACTATTTTATTGAATGTTTAACACATACTGCTTTAATTTTCAGTTGTTTGTTAACTGATGTGATTATTAGGTTTATGGGTGTGTACACACATATGTATATATAGGTTCATAGGTAGGTACTAGGCTACTGGCCCTAGGGCCTATATAAGCCTAGCCAAACAGTACCCTGGATTTTGCCATCCAAGAAAATTATTTTCCTGTGCCCCTGTCAAGCAGAGCCACAGAAGTGATCCCTGGGGGTGAATTTCCTATCTCCCATCCAATCATCAAGATTTTTCTTGAAGAGTGCTAATGAGGAGCTTTGTTTGATATAGATAGGTAGTTTTCCAGAGTATGGGAAGTCTCTGGGACAGGAATCTATCCCTCCAGCATGTTCTGTTTATTGTGGTGACAAGGTTTAGGTGGCTAGAGCATGTAGCTTTGAGGGATTGGGATTTCTTTAAGTGGAGCATGTCCAACAGCTCTGGGTTTGACATAGCTTTGTATGTTAGGCAGAGATCACCTCTGAGTAGGCGATATTCAACAGAGTAAAGCTGGAATTTTTTGAGACGGTCTGCATAGGGCATCTGTTTGAGACCGGTAATCCTCTTTGTGAGGTATTTCTGTGGCCTTTCCAGTTGTTGTAGATGTCTTGTGAGGTACATACCAAAAGGGGCGTTGTACTCTATAATGGGTCTAATGCGGGATGAGTAGAGGGGAACAATGACCTCTTTTTTCCTGGATGAGAAACCTTTTGTGATGAGGTGTGCCACGTAGAAGGATTTCCTGACTACTGTGGCGATGTGATTATCAAAGGAGAGACTACTGTCCACCTGTGTCCCAAGGTCTCTTATCACACTTTCGGTGTTAAGTAGACTACTGCCTATGTGGTAGTTCATGGGTCGAGTTTTTACCAAAAGGGATGACAATGCACTTTTTGGCATTGAACTTGAGGCCATGGCTTTGACACCAGGCATCTGTCTCAGTGAGGCCCTTATGTAGGATGTCCACATCGTTAGGAGTTTTGATTATGGGTCCTAGTTTGCAGTCATCTGCGAACTTTGTTAGCCAAAGACCTTCTGTGTTAGCCTGTACTTCAGAGAAGTAGATACCAAACAGAAGAGGACCTAGGACTGAACCCTGTGGTACTCCACTTGTCACTGGTCTGAAGTCGGCTTTAGAGTCTGCTAAAGTATTAAAGTGCTTTCACAGTGTGGGTTCTGTCAGTGAGCCAGCTGGCAACCCATCTTGTGACATAGGGATTTATACCTAGTTTAGTGAGTTTATCTATAATTCCAGAGTGGGGGATGGTGTCAAAAGCCGTGGTGAGATCTAGATAGGTTATGTGAACCACCTTAACCTCATCTATGGCTTTGGGGACCACTACAAAGAAGTCTTTCAGGTTTAAAAGACATGATCTGCCTTTTGCAAACTGAACTGGGTAGGGTCCAGAGTTTGGAGATTACCAATGTCATTGTTTATAAATTCCGTGATGATACGTTCCATAGCCTTGCAGACCAGGATCATCAGGCTAATGGGGCAGTAGTTCCCAGGCTCCGTGGTGGCTCCCCCTTTGTGGAGTGGGATAACCGTTGCTGTGCGCCATTCAGTGGGCACAAAGCCTGAGGTGAGGCTATGATTAAACATGGTATTTAGGTGGGGTGCCAGTTCATTCTGTAGTTCATGTAGAATGCAGCCTGGGATGTTGTCAGGTCCCATGGATGCTGTGTTCTTGGCTTTGGAGAGTGTGTTTTTTACCTGTGCAGCCGTGATTACAGGAACTTTGCATTCTTCCTGTATAGAGATGGGCCCTTTAGGTAATGAGAAAGGGGTAAAGTTAGCACTGAACCTATTTGCCAGGATGCTGGCAATATCAGTTGGTTCTGTATATTTAATGCCATTGTGCTGTAACTCAGAGCAGATCTGAGTGTTGCCATTGAGATTCTTGACATAGCTATCAAATGCTTTGTAGTTGTCTTTAGAATCATTGGCGATTTTGTTTTCACAACTAACTTTGGAGGATTTTATGAGGGATCTCAACTTTTTACTGAGGCTGACCATGAAGTTCCTCCAATCATGGGATTTTACTCTTTTTGCAACAGTTTCTTTCTTCTGTTGTAGAGTTTGTTTATGGCAGGGGACCACCAGATTGGCTTCCTTTGTTTGGAGGATAGCATCTTGGTTCTGTTAGGGATTGCATGATCCCTGCACTCTTGTAAGTGCTTATAAAGTGCAATTGTATAGGATTCAGCAGTCATACCTCTATTGTCCGTCAGCATGGGTATCGTGAAGTTTGCCACTTCTGTCTTAAGCATGAAGTTGGCTTTAGAGAAATTTTTTATGGTGGTTTCCCTAATGGGGGGTGGGGGTGGGATGTGGATGTCTAAGGTGATTTGCTTGTGGTCGGATCTGACCAACGAGAAATTGACCTCTGGTGTGGAACACCGGTTGCCCATGTTGGTAATGACCAGGTCTAGGATATTTCTGCCCCTGGTGGGGGAGTGGATAAGTTGATCCAAGGCATTGGAATTTATGAATTCCAGAAAACGGTGAGCACAAGAGTTGGTACATGAGTAGTTTTCCCAGTTTATGGTGGGTAGTTGAAATCGCCCATTATTAAGGTGTTAGGTTGTACCTTAGCATTTTCCAGTGTATCAAGAAATGAGGAGTGGGAATCCTGGGGCATGGTGGGGGATATGTAGCAAGCTACAATTTGGATTGCGGTCTTGCCCAGACTTAGTTGCACTTGGATAATCTCGGTTGCATTATGCTGAGCAACTAGCCTGGAGGTGTAGCTATCCTTAATGAATATGGACATGCTTCTGCCTTTAGTGCTTCGGTCCAGGTTAGGTGGCTGAAAGGTGTGGTATGAATTATTGCCTGGTAATGCAGGGGTGCTCTCTGAAGACTTGAACCAGGTCTCTGTCACTGAACAGATGTCGATGTTCTCCATTTTAAGGAGTGCCTCGAGTGAGCGCATTTTGAGGTTTAGATTTCTAGCATTAAGTAGCATTACCCTCAGATTTTGCTTGCTTGTACCTGTTATGGTGGTGAATTTATCATTTGAATCTTGCCTAAAGAAGCCACAATAGGGGTGGCAAGAGCCTAAGCCAGTATCCGTAATCCCAAGGGTGACAGGTGCAGGCCATCTCTGGCAAAGCATTGTGGTTTGTCGATAATGTTATCCCAGGCAGACAGATACTGGATCCCCTTAGAATGACACCAGAAGCTTAGCCAGTTTTTGAAGTCTATCATTTTGCCCTTTTACTGTGGTATCATTCTGGGTGATGGCAGAATGCTACTCAGGGCTAGGGTCATACCTACCTGGGCTACAAGATCGGACAGCTCCTCCATGTCTCTTTTCATGTAGTCCAGGGAGGTACATCTCAGGTCATTCACTCCAACATGGACAATGACAGAGTCATATTTATATTTGTTGTGGAGTGACCTGAGTGCATGCGTTACAGATCCTGGCACCTGACAGTAACTTTCTCCTTGTCTAGCCTGGTAAGTGGAACATCAGTGTGCCTGACTATAGAGTCACCTATGACTAGAGTGTTGGGTACTTTGTTATGCCTTATGGGCTGTGGTTGAGGGCACACTGAGTTTGTGGGCTATGTGTCATTTGGGTTGTGTTGGGGGGTGGAGGTTCCTTGCCTTTCTGCTTTGGAGGTCCCTGTTGCTTGGGTAGATTTGTTTTGAGACCCTCCATGAATGTAGGTGTGTGTTTTGTGTTTCTATGTGTGTGTTTTGGTGGTATAGGTTTTGAGGGACTATGTGATGAGTGTGGTGTGGTGCAAGTGTTTACCTTCTTCTCTTGACTGTCTAGTCCAGTCTTGGGTGAAGAGAGCTTTGCTTCCAGTTTGGCTATATAAGTGCATCTCTCACAGGTTGTAGTGTTGGGTGGTAGGAGGAGAAGGTTGTCTGTGTACATGAGGCAATTGCAGCATTGCCCCAAGATGCCCAGATTCATCAGGCAGACAGGAGAAACCACCGAGAGCTGACCCTTAGACATGCCTGGATAGGTGCTTATTTATTAAGTACTAAAAACTGTTTTCCTCTAGACAAGTGAGGAAAGTTGAGTGCTGTAGTATTTTGTAGCTTATTTAGTGCTTACAATGATTTCTGAACAAGTTATGAGCTCAAAGAAACAGATTTGAGTGCTGAAACTTGAAAACTGGCTAGTTCTAAGAAACAATATTTAACTAGAAGGCTTCCCTCCAACACAGAAAGGCTTGGGGGCTCAGAAGCTTATAAACAGTCCTGGATACAGCAAATCTGTATCTGGACTAGACGACTTACAGGAAAGGCAGAAAACACGTTTAGAATTTTTTTTTTTTTTGTAAAGTGGAAAGGGGAAAGGAGGAGCAGAAACTAACTGGGTTAGCCTTCTCAAATGTTCTCCCTGGATTAGGTAGAATGAGGTCATGACACTAGACTGGGAGGAGCTTCCCAGATCAAATTTACAGCAGGGGCATACAACTACAAAGCCACCAAGTATAAAAACAGGATACCAGTAGGCAGGGAGAGTGGGAAGCAAAAATCAGAACAAACAAAGGCAACCAGATGCTTAACAATTGTAGAAAATTTCTAGTTAATACTTCACACACAATGAAACTAGCTAGCAAAATGTATGCAGACAATAAAAGTGCTATTATTAACTGAGAAATAAGCAAAAAACAGGATACTTAATGTTATATATCACAGATTCATTGGCTCAGAGCCCTTCCTCTGACTTCCTCCGATTAGCTCAGTGTGAAATGGCAGAAACACTCACAAGTTAACTTCTTAAGTAACAAAGTTGAAACCTGAAACAACTTTAAAAAAAAAGCTTGAAAGAACCAATGAAGTGCTTACTCCAAGCCGTAGTCCAGGCAACCCCAGTCAGCCAATGACCACAAACAATTCACTCTCACTGAAATACTATACTGGCTTTGGCTAAGATATTATGGCCTGGAACATGTGCTCTGACACACACAGCCTCTACTAACAAGCAACTAGGCCCAAAACACAAGCCGGAATATGAACAGTGCTACACTACCAACACTACTTAGGTAGGAAAAAACTGCAGAAATGTTTAAACAGGTAAAGGATCAAGGAGACTTTAGAGAATGCTTTTAACTGCAAACAAGTTATATGGTACACTCCTTAGCAGGAAATCATAACAAACAAATCCAACCAGATGCTTAACAATTGTAGAAATGTTCCAGTTAATACCTTACACACAGTGAAACTAGCTAGCAAAGTTTATGCAGACAATAAAAGTGCTATAAATAACTCAGAAATAAGCAAAAAACAGGATACTTAATTTTATATATCACAGATTAGTTGGCGCAGAGCCCTTCCTCCGACTAGCTCAGTGTGAAATGGCAGAAACACTTACAAGTTAACTTCTTAAGTAACAAAGTTGAAACCTGAAACAACTTTAAAAAAAAAGCATAAAAGAACCAATGAGGTGCTTACTTCAAGCCGTAGTCCAGGCAACCCCAGTCAGCGAATGACCACAAACAATTCAATCTCACTGAAATGCTATACTGGCTTTGGCTAAGCTGTGATGGCCTGGAACATGTGCTCAGACACCCAGCCTCTACTAACAAACAACTAGGCCCAAGACACAAGCCTGAATATAGATAATGCTACACTACTAACACTACTTAGGTAGAAAAAAAATGCAGAAATATTTAAACAGATAAAGGATCAAGGAGACTCTAGAAAATGCTTTTAACTACAAACAAGTTATATGGTACACTCCTTAGCAGGAAATCAGAACAAACAAACCCAACCAGATGCTTAACAATTGTAGAAAAATTCTAATTAATACCTCACACAGTGAAACTAGCTAGCAAAGTATATGCAGACTAAAAGTGCTGTAAATAACTCAGAAATAAGCAAAAACAAGATACTTAATGTTATATATCATAGATTAGTTGGCTCAGAGCTCTTCCTCCGACTTCCTCGATTAGCTCTGTGTGAAATGGATATGTACCAGTATGTCTTGGTGTTTGAGTTTTGTTGAAGAAGTCTTATTGACTAAAGCGTTAATTAAACGAGTTTTACGATAAGTTCCAGTTGGGTTTGTCCTCTTTTGCTACAATGTTTTTTACGTTTTTTTGTTTTTGTTTTTTTTTTAGTTTTACACTGTGTGGCAATTATTTCTTAAATGATATGCATGTGCTCTCCAAATACAGAGGCTGACTAGGTACAGTATACACACTGATCTACAGGTGGGACATCTGAGTGTCTCACAATGGACTCACATGATCAAAAGATTATATTTTGTGTTTTGCCTTAGGGGCTTGTTTGGTGTGACACTGGTACGTGTGTTTTTATGTGTACTGTGTTCAGCTGGTATAGTATTAAGTGAAGCATGCTTATGTTTGGGAAGTCTCTGCACTTTTGGTAGGCTTCTGGTGGGATCATCCACATATAGGTTCATAGGTTCATAGGTTGATACTAGGCTATCTGCCCTAGGGCATTTACAAACCTAGCCAGAGTGTGTTTGGCTTTTGCCACCCTTCTTAGATTAGTTGACTGTGCCTCTGTAGAGTAGGTCACAGAAGATAGCCCAATTAAGGTTAATTTACCATGCCTCTGTCTAGCAGTGACACAGAAGAGATCCCAGGGGTAAATTTACGATCTCCCATCCAAACGTCAAGATTCGTCTTGAAGAGGGTCATTGTCTGACATGGATTGGGATTTTGTTCCAGAGTGAGGGAGTCTCTGGGATATTAATCTGTCCCTCCAGCATGTTCTATTTATTTCTGTGCTGAGGTTTAAGTCACTGGAGCGTGTAGTTCTGATGGATTTGGATTTCTTGAGGTGGAGCATGTCCATTAATTCTGGGTTGGACATGGCTTTATACGCCAGGCACAGATCGCCTCTGAGTAGGCGGTAAGCAACTGAGTAGAGCTGGAGTTTCTTTAGTCTAACTGCGTAGGGCATCTGTTTGAGTCCCTTGATCCTCTTGGTGAGGTACTTTTGGGGTCTTTCTAGTTGTAGCAGGTGTTGGGTAAGGTACATCTCAAATGGGGCATTGTATTCAATTATGGGCCTGATGAGTGATGAGTAGAGGGGCACAATGACCTCTCTTGATCTAGATGTGAACCCCTTCGTGATAAGGTGGGCTATATAGAATGTCTTTTTAACCACTTTGGCAATGTGATTGTCAAAGGAGAGATTGCAATCTACTTGGGTCCCCAAATCCCTAATTACGTCTTCCGTACTTAATGGATTACCACCTATGTGGTAAATTGTGGGCACTTTGTTTTTCCCAAAGGGGATGACTATGCACTTTTTGGCATTTAGCTTTAGGCCATGGCTCTGGCACCAGTTATCCGTCTCTGTGAGACCTTTTTGGAGGATGCTTGTGTCAGCCGGCGAGTCGATTATGGCCCCCAGTTTGCAGTCATCTGCAAACTTTGTCAGCCATAGTCCTCCTGTGTTAGCCTACACCTCAGAGAAATATATACCGAACAAGAGAGGTCCCAGGACTGAGCCTTGTGGGACGCCACTTGTAACTGGTTTAGAGTCTGACATGGCACCTGCAATTCTGATCATGTGGGTTCTATCCCTAAGCCAGTTTGCAACCCATCTTGTGACATAGGGGTTGATATTTAAGCTGGTGAGCTTATTTATGATGCCCGAGTGGGGTATTGTGTCGAAGGCTTTTGCAAGGTCAAGGTAGGCTGTGTGGACTACCTTCCCTTCGTCTATGGCCTTGGTGACTGTTTCAAAAAAATTGACCAAGTTCAAGAGGCAAGATCTGCCCTTAACAAAGCCGAATTGGGTAGGATCCAGTGTTTGGAGGTTCCCAATGTCTTTGTTTATGAGTTCCATGATGATACGCTCCATAGCTTTGCAGACCAGGCTAGTTAGACTTATAGGGCTATCGCCGTTGTGGCACCACCTTTATGGAGTGGGACCACTGTTGCTGTACGCCATTCTTTGGGTACATATCCTGTTGTAAGGCTGAGACTGAACAGTGATTTTAAGTGAGGGTTCAGTTCTTCTTGGAGTTCGTGTAAAACGCAGCCCGGGACACAGTCCGGTCCCATTGATGCTGTGTTTTTTGCTTTGGAGAGGGCAGCTCTCACCTGTGCATCTGTGATATCAGGGAGGCTACACTCTGTTGGGATAGTCATGTGCTCATTTGGGGGAGGGGGGGGGAGTTTGCACTGAACCTGTCTGCCAGGATGTTGGCAATATCTGTGGGTTCAGTGTATTTTTTGTCATTTTGCACTAACTCAGAGCATATCTGGGAGTTGCCACCCAGGTCCCTGACATAACTAAAGAAGGCCTTGTGATTATCTTTAGCGTCTTGTGCAATTTTTCTTTTGAAGCTAGCCTTAGATGATTTTATGAGGGATCGTAGTTTCTTGCTAGTACTGATCAGAGTTGCCTTCCCTTTCAGGGATTTTGCTCTATCATGTAGTAGCTTCCTCCTTCTGTTGTACAGCTTATTTATGGCTGGGGTCCACCAGACAGGTCTCCTGCCTTTGGAGGAGTGTGTCTTGGTTTTATTTGGGATAGCACAATCCATGCATTCCTGTAGGTATCCATAGAATGCGTTTGTAAAGGATTTTGCGGTTTGGGCCATATTTTCCACTTGCCCTGGGGCTTTGAAGGATTCCATCTCGGTTTTGAGAAGTGGGAAGTTTGCTTTTGAGAAGTTTTTGACCGTGGTTTCCTTTGCTGGGGTTGGGGATGGGATATGGATGTCCGTAGTGATTAATTTATGGTCAGATCTTACCAATGAGGGGTATACCTCTGGTATGGAACATAGAGTCCCCATGTTGGTGATGATCAGGTCCAATATGTTTTCCCCTCTTGTGGGAATGGTGACCAGTTGTTCCATAGCATTTGAGTTTATAAATTCTAGGAACCGTTGGGCTAGGGTGTTGGGGCTTGAGTAGTGCTCCCAGTCTATGTTTGGGTAGTTAAAGTCACCCAATATAATGGTGTTTGGAGAGACCTTCATATTCTCCAGTGTCTTCAGGAAAGCCGAGTGGGGTTTCTGAGTTTGGGAGGGTGGTCTGTAGCAGGCTACAAACTGGAAGGCAGTTTTGCCAACTGTTAGTTGCACATGGATGGTCTCAGATGCTTCGTGCAGTGCCACTAGCCTGGAGGTATGGGTATCTTTGATGAATATGGATACTCCCTCTCCTCTTGTGGTTCGGTCCGAGTTTTGGGGCCAAAAAGCATGGTATGAGGTATAGCCTGGTAGTGCTGGGGTGCTCTCGGGAGCCTTGAACCAGGTTTCTGTTACTGCACAGATATCGATATTCTCCATACTGAGGAGAGCCTTGAGTGAGTGCATCTTGAGGTTTAGACTTCTGGCGTTGAGCAGCATTACCGTTAGTTTCTTTTTCCTTGTGTTGTCTAAGGAGGTGGGTTTGTCTTTTGAGCCTTGCCTAAAAAAGGTACTACGGGGGTGGCAAGAGCCTTGGCCAGTATTTAAAAACCCAGGGGTGACAGGTGCAAGCCGTCCCTAGCGAATTAACGTGGCTTGTCAAGCATGTCATCCCAGGCTGACAGACACTGGATCCCCTTTGAGTGACACCAATACTTTAGCCAATTGTTGAAATTGATCATTTTGTCTTTATACTGTGATATCATTCTTGGTGAGGGTAAGATGCTACTCAAGGTCAGGGTCATACCGGCCTGGGCCACATGATCAGAGAGCTCCTCTATGTCTCTTTTCATGTAATTCAGGGAGGTACGTCTCAGGTCATTCACACCAGCATGGACAATGACGGAGTCATATTTGCACTTGCTTTGGAGTGACCTGAGTGCTTGTCTTATGTGGCAGATCCTGGCACCTGACAGGCAGCTTACAGTGACCTTCTCCTTGCTCAGCCTGGTGTGAGGGACGTCAGTGTGTCTGACAATAGAGTCACCTATTACAAGTGTATTAGGTGTGTTGTTTAGCCTTAAGGGCTGTGATTGTGTGGCACACTGACTTTGTGAACTATGTGATACGTGGGTATTGTTGTGGGGTAGCAGTTGCTTGGATGTCTGCTTTGGAGGTCTCTGTTGCTTGGGCAGATTTTTATTTAGAGCCTCCGAGTATGTTTTTGTGTGTTTATGTGTTTGGTTTGCTGTTGCGATAGGTCTATGTGAGACTGGATTTGTGGTGTGTGTGATTACCTTCTCCTCCAGACTGACCGTGCCAGTACTATGTTGAGAGAGCTCAGCCTCCAGTTTGGCTATATAGTTGCATCTCTCACATATATTTGAACTTATTGGGAAGAGGAGAGGGTGGTCTGTGTACATAAGGCAGTTGTAACATTGCCTCAAGATTCCCATATTCACCAGCTGGATTGGAGAGTAAACCTGAAACTGATTTTGGACATGCCAGAATAGTATAAGGAATTACTTTTTGACTTGATCAAAAAGGACCAATAGGGAGCCAAGTACTTAAAGGGAGTATAAGAGGGTGTAGTGCTGTAGTTTATTAGTGCTTACTTATAAGACACTTATCCTAGCTACTGCTGGGTTTTAGAAGGAAAATAGAGTGCTTACTTTGAGATTTGGAACAGTTCTAAGGGAAAAAGTGAAGAGCAGACTTTGTGGAGGTGGGAATAGTTTAAACCTGATTAACCGGTGCTGTCCGATGCTGCGCTATGTGCAAAAACGCGCAAAAGAGGGTTTTAAGAGAGGAGGATCAAGGAGTTTGGAATTGACCCAAAATGGCCGAAAAAAATACAGTTTCTAGGCAGTAACCACTCCCACAGGGGCAGGCAGGCTGTTCAGTGTTTACCACTGCCACTGATGAACACAGAGACTTCCCTTTAGCCCAAGCAAGCAATGGCCTCCAAGAAACCTACAAACAGTTCAGAACAGCAAATCTGTAACTGAACGTTTTTTTAAATTTCAGAAAGTGGGAAAAAAGCAAGATTTTTTTGTTTTGTTTAAAGATAGCAGAGATACACAAGTAGCAACAAGTTAGAACAGTGCAATAAATGACCTCACACTTGAGTGCTAGGCCAGAGACAGGTAAAATGCAAGTTTTAAGAAAAAAATGATTTTAAAATAAGTGCAACACAGGAAATGCAGTAAACAGGCTCTAGATGTGTTCTAAATACAGTTCCTAATACAGATATCAAGTTTAGCAAGCTGGAAAACACCACAATGTAGGCGACAATGCAGAAATCTTAACAAATAATCTGAAGAAAAATACTTAAAATCTCAAAAGTGGCTCCTTTCTTCTCTCAGCGTTTTCTCCTCTCGGTGGGTGCTTCACCAACAGCAAACACGTCTGAAAAGACGCCAAAACCATGAGGCAATCGGGTTTTAAGAGAGGGGGATCAAGGAGTTTGGAATTGACCCAAAATGGCCAATAAAACTACAGTTTCTAGGCAGTAACCACTCCTACAGGGGCAGGCAGGCTGTTCGGTGTTTACCACTGCCACTGATGAACACAGAGACTTCCCTTTAGCCCAAGCAAGCAATGGCCTCCAAGAAACTTACAAACAGTTCAGAACAGCAAATCTGTAACTGAACTTTTTTTTAAATTTCAAAAAGTGGGAAAAAAGCAAGATTTTTTTTGTTTTTTTTTTTGTTTTGTTAAAGATAGCAGAGATACACAAGTAGCAACAAGTTAGAACAGTGCAATAAATGACCCCACACTTGAGTGCTAGGCCAGAGACAGGTAAAATGCAAGTTTTAAGAAAAACCATGGTAGCAGGACTGAGAAATATGTTCATAGATTAGTACTAAGCTAACTGCTCTTGTGAGCCATTTTAAGCCTATGATACCTTGGGAGATTCAAACCCTGCACCTTGCGCTTGTAAGGCAAGCACCTTAACCATTAGGCCATCCTCCCACCCTGTGGGTATTGGTGTTGTGTGCGTGTTTGGTGCAAGAGGTGAAATGTGTGAGCTGATATATATCGATTTGTGCACAAGAGAGCATAGATTCTAGACTCTTAATATAGATGCATCTCTCAAATATTGAATTTGTGTGTAATAGAAGTAATGGTTTGTCAGTGTACATGAGGCAATTGCTACATTGCCACAGGATGCCTATGTCAATCAGACTGGCTGGAGAAATAGTGGGAAATTGTCCAGTCATAATACTAGGTGTAGAGTGTGATCAGTACAGGGGAGAGGACTAGAAGGACCCGGTACAGCTGGGGGACTAGTAAACTGTGTTAAACTGCAAGAGACATAGTGGGTAAGACTTGTGTTGGTACCTCAGAGGGTACCAGCTGACTGTCTCTCCAGGCAGTTAAGGCCTAACAGTGAGCAACTTCATATGGAACACAAGCAGTTGACTAAGGAAAAATATATCTATCTGGGACTTTTTGTCTATAGCCACCAATGGTAACCCCCACTGCATGGTATTGAGTGGTGCTGTGTAGCGGTGCATGCTATGCAAACACAGGCAATAAATAGCAATGCAATTTAAACATTTAAAATACTCTAACCGATGATAGTGCACCCTGGGCCAATAAATCACCACTCAGATGGGTCCTTAGCTACTCTGTTCTCTCACAAGGGTGCAGGGGAGGCCCTCTTCTGTGGAGGAAAACTAGATTAGTGCTCAGAAACTGCAAAAACAGACTGTGTCCAGAAAAATCTGAACCAAGTGTATGCTAGGCTAAAAAGGGCAGCTAACTGCAAAAATACAGTTCAAAAATAATAGTACACAGTAAAAAAAAAAAAACAAGAGGTGCAGATCAAGTAAAAACCATACTTCTTTTGGAGAGAAAAAGCAGTGGATGCTTCGGATATCACAGCAGATCGCTTGCTAGCTGCTAAGCTCTGTGCAGCTCTGGTAAACTGCGTACTAACCCATGCAAATATGGGCAATAAATAGCAACAAAATTTAAAGGGATTTAGAACACTCTAACCAATGATAGTGCATGAGACTGGGCTCTGGCCAACAATCACCATTCAAGTGGGTCCTTCCCCACACTCTTCTCTCACAAGGGAGCAGGGGGTTCCTCTTTTGTAGAAGAAAGCTGAATTAGTGCTCAGAAACTGCAAAAACAGACTGGGTCCAGCAAACCAGGGATTAGTATATTACAGCATTTTCAGTGTGTGTTAACTAGTTGTGTTTGTACATAGTTCCTTTTGCAATATAAAAGTGCATATCTACAGCCAGCAATAAAATCCAGTTTTGAAAGAGCAAAAGCAGTGAAAAGATTCAGCAACGAGCAAGGAAAACAAAAATAGACTCTGTTCTCTTGAATAGGAGATAGCTTTCAATATTTGCAATGCCAACAACGATTCCTAAAGAAAAGCAAAACCCCTGAAAGGTACACAGGCCAGACAGGATGTTCAGGACAATACTCGATAGAGACAAAACTGTTAGCATCGCTCCTGTGTCAGTTTCTAGACACTCTTTCCCTTTGAAGAAACAGAAGTATCAGATAAGGTGGTTGCACTTCACTCAAGTGTTTGAGACCGATAACTCACCATCAAAACATATGGAGCAATTAGAATATTCCTAGTATTGTGTAAAAGCAATCATAATAGCTTCAAATATGACTGGAAAGCAAATTTTCAGCCCTACTGTTTTTCTGGCTTGATCAGATAAGTTTGAAGTTACTTTTGGCTGTAGAGTTTCGCTCTGTGTGTACCACTCTGAGATTTTGTAGGACACATAGCCTGGGCTGTATTTTTACAGAACTTAATTGTGTTTTTTCCAGTGTTCTTTCTTCCTTTTTTCCCCTCTGTTGTTAAATAGTCCTGTGGGAAAAGATGTGCTTTAACATTTATAATGTGTTCTAATTTGCCACTGTATTTCATCAGACACTATTTTGGTTGTTGATTGGTCAGTGGTTAAGCTAATTTAGAAAACAAAAATCATAGCTTTTCATATATCATGATGTTTGGAGTTTCCAATTACTGCTTAGAAATGGTCCAGTAATTTCACTCCTGGGCATTCTACTCTGACAATAAAATAAAAGAGGAAGCCATTGACTGACTCGGGCAATTACAGTGTGTCTCCTTGTGATGGTTTTTAAACAAGCATTAATCAATGCTTAATGTTGCTTGCAGGGTTTTAGTTATTTAGCCTTATAAAGGTATGGTACAGGATCTTTAGAGAGGTATGTTGTGTGTCCTTTTCAACAGAAAGTTTATTATGTTGCAGTTAGGAAGATTATAAATGTAGAAATAAATAACAGAAAAGTAAACTGTCATGCATGCACTTATAGAAGAAAGTATATGCAAATTTTACGGATAAACATATCTGAATATATGTATTTATATTTAAAATGTTAATAGTTAAACGCAATGCTGCTTGGACACAGTAGTGTGAGACATTAGTCTGGGAGTTTCATGACAAAAGTGCAGGACTTGTGATTTGTTTCAGCAGACTCATTTTGTGCCTCCTTTCATGCATGCTTGCTATTGCATTGGCTATAAAAAGAAATAATATGCAATGAACAGAGTAAATGTAAATAATGTGTTTGTTGCATCATGTTTTTCAGCTGTGTTGACTTGTCATATATCTCTCATTTGAGATTTAGACCTGAAACAAAGAAAAAAATGTTTATGATTACCTTAATATGCTGTGAAACCAGGGATTAGTATATTATAGCATTTGTGCCATCTGAGGAGGTTTTCCTTCGTTCTGCATTTCTGGTTCCATTTTGCGAACATGGAACAAACAGGTAATGAAAGGTTAAGTGAAGACAAAATTAATACCTGAAGGTATACTTGAGAAATTAGTGGAATTAGCCGCATACATTCATTGTATTAACCTGCTCAGATTTTACATCAGTTCATGGCATGATAAACATATGCTGAAGAAGAGAAAAAAGACAGATGTGGCACATTTTCTGAGAGTCCCATCTTCTATATTGAAAATATAACATAATGCTATCCTGTAGTTGAAGGCTTTATTCTGAGAAACACAATGGGGTGGACTGTATAAAACAGAATGTGTATGCTGTATTGAAGCTATACTACTAATATAAAACTGAGATGTTAATATTTCTCTTTTCTTCTGTTTGAGCCAAAAAAGGACAGAATACACATTATGGGCATCATAACATTAATCTGTGGTGTCTATTCTAATATATCATATGGGATGGAGGGTTCTGATTGGAGTTGACAGAGACTGACAGCAGTGTAGTACTAGTCTGTGATACCTATTTGTTGTAATTAAGAGTTAAAGTAGTAATGCTTTGTGCAATTTAAATGAAAAAGAAACCAGATACATAAGGTATTCTTGGGAAATTACTGAAATTATTTTTCATTCAGTCAATGAACTTATTCAGATTTCACAGCAGCTCATGGAACAATAAGCTTATACTAAACGAAGAAAAATGGGAGAAAAGTGACACATTCTCTGGGAATCTGTACAATCATGTATAACACAGTAATATCACATATACAGGGTAGTACTGATTACTGTTATAAGGATATGACTGATGTCTTTTTTCTTTAAATAAAATGGCATTTGCAGGCCTGCTTAATGTCTTTCCTGGAAATAAATGCTGATATTCATAAATATAGAGCATAGATGCTTAAATGTATCTTAAGAAGTGTGTTTATTATGCTGCCATGAAGTATGCCATTTAATCAACATGAATTTTGGTAATTGTGTAGTACAGTAGACCTACTGTTATGCTGAACGCTGCATAGGAATACACAGTACATCACTGTGTACCATGTGTACCCATGTTCCTAATGTGGGTAGCACTGGCTAGCATACAGAGCTTCAGGGAAATGTGGCTTTACAAGAATAGTATATCTAACCAAGTACCTACATGTAGCTACTTATTAAGATCTATTACTGTACTAAGCTGCTTTCCTCCTTTGTGCTGTACTCTGTCACCACACTTAGGTTCATAGGTTCATAGGTTCATACTAGGCTATCTGCCCTAGGGCATTTATAAGCCTAGCCAGAGTGTGTATGGCTTTCGCCACCCATTTTAAATTAATTTTGGTATGCCCTTTTTCGAGGTTAGCATACTGTGCCTCTGTCTAACAGTGACACAGAAGTGATACCCGGGGTAAACCTACGATCTCCCATCCACTCATCAAGATTCCTCTTGAAGAGAGTCAATGAGGGACTCTGCCTAACCTGGACTGGGATTTTATTCCAGAGTGAAGGGAGCCTCTGGGTTATGAATCTATCCCTCCAGCATGTCCTATTTATTTCAGTGCTGAGGTTCAAGTCCCTCGAGCGCGTAGCTCGATGGGATTTGGATTTTCTGAGGTGCAGCATGTCCATTAATTCCGGGTTGGACATGGCTTTATACGTCAGGCACAGATTGCCTCTGAGCAGGCGGTATTTCACTGAGTAGAGCTGGAGTTTCTTTAACCGGGCAGCATACGGCATCTGTTTGAGCCCCTTGATCCTCTTGGTGAGGTACTTTTGGGGTCTTTCCAGTTGCTGCAGGTGTCTGGTAAGGTACATCCCAAAAGGGGCATTGTACTCAATTATGGGCCTGATGAGGGATGAGTAAAGAGGCACGATGACCTCCCCTGATCTAGATGTGAATCCCTTCATGATTAGGTGGGCTATATAAAATGTTTTTCTAACCACTTTGGCCACGTGGTTGTCAAATGAGAGATTGCTATCAACTTGGGTCCCCAGGTCCCTAATTACTTCTTCTGTACTTAATGGATTACCACCTATGTGGTAATTTGTGGGCACTTTATTTTTGCCAAAGGGATGACTATACACTTTTTGGTGTTTAGCTTGAGGCCATGGCTCTGGCACCAGTTGTCTGTTTCTATGAGGCCCTTTTGGAGGATGCTTGTGTCGGCTGGAGAGTCTATTATGGCGCCCAGTTTGCAGTCATCTGCGAACTGGGTCAGCCACAGTCCTTCCATGTTGGCCTGTACCTCCGAGAAATATATACCGAACAAGAGAGGTCCCAGGACTGAGCCTTGTGGGACGCCACTTGTAACTGATTTGGAGTCTGACATGGCTCCAGCTATTCTAACCATGTGGGTTCTGTCCTTGAGCCAGTTTGCAATCCATCTAGTGACATAAGGGTTTATATTTAAGCTGGTGAGCTTATCTATAATGCCCGAGTGGGGTATTGTATCGAAGGCTTTTGCGAGGTCCAGGTAGGCTGTGTGGACCACCTTCCCCTTGTCAATGGCCTTGGTGACTGTTTCAAAGAAATCGACCAGGTTTAAGAGGCAGGATCTGCCCTTAACAAAGCCGAACTGGGTAGGATCCAGTGTCTGTAGGTCCCCAATATCTTTATTTATAAGGTCCATGATGATCCTTTCCATGGCTTTGCAGACCAAGCTAGTGAGACTTATGGGGCGATAGTTTCCAGGATCCGTTGAGGCACCACCTTTGTGGAGAGGGACCACTGTTGCTGTACGCCACTCTTTGGGTACATATCCTGTAGTAAGGCTGAGATTGAACAGTAGTTTTAGGTTTGGGTTTAGCTCTTCTTGGAGTTCATGTAGGACGCAGCCCGGGACACCGTCTGGTCCCATTGATGCTGTGTTTCTTGCTTTGGAGAGGGCAGCTCTTACCTGAGCATCTGAGATGTCAGGGGAGAAGCACTCTGCTGGGATAGATATTAGCCCTTTTGGTGGGGAGGGGGGGGAGAAGTTTGCGTTGAACCTGTCAGCTAGGATGTTGGCAATGTCTGTGGGTTCGGTGTATTTTTTGTCATTTTGGACTAATTCTGAGCATATCTGGAAATTCCCACCCAGGTTCCTAACATAAATAAAGAAAGCCTTGTGATTATCCTTAGTGTCCTGTGCAATTTTTCTCTCGAAGCTGGCCTTAGACGATTTTATGAGTGCCTGTAGTTTTTTGCTAATACTGATCAGAGATGCCTTCCCTTTTTGGGATTTTGCTCTATCATGTAGTAGCTTCCTCCTTCTATTGTATAGTTTGTTTATGGCTGGGGTCCACCAGACAGGACGTCTGCCTTTGGAGGATTGGGTCTTGGTTTTATTTGGGATTGCATGATCCATGCATTCCTGAAGGTGTTCATAGAATGCGTTTATAAAGGATTTTGCGGTCTGGGCCGTATTATCCACAGGCCCAGGGGCTTTGAAGGATTCCACCTCGGTTTTGAGGAGTGTGAAATTTGCTTTAGAGAAGTTTTTCACTGTGGTTTTCTGTGCATGGGGTGGGGTCGGGATGTGAATATCCAGTGAGATTAGTTTATGGTCTGATCTTACCAGTGAGGGATACACTTCTGGTCTGGAGCATAGAGTCCCCATGTTGGTGATGATCAGGTCCAGTATGTTTTCCCCTCTTGTGGGAGTGGTAACAACTTGGGAGTGATTCATTAAAAAAAAAGTTAGATGTTACACTTGGGCATGTTAATGAGGAGATCTGATGCTGTGGCAGCTATTCTTGGTAGGACCGCTGCATCATCACTTTTTGGAGGTAGGTCAAGTATGGCTATGTTTACAGGTTTGTCTTCACCACAGGGACCTCTGTTGCAGCAAGTGTAAACAATTTATTTGCTGTCTCTGTATGTCATTATTGTATATAAATGTACATTTTTAAACAGTATAGTACTGTACACTTTGAATTTTATATATATTTTTTCACAGTTATTTGAAGTTAATTTCCACTTTTAGATGCACTACTGTTAAATGAGAAATAATGATGAAGGATTTGACAGTTTTGAAATTTTTTTTTTCAAAATATGGACGAAAAGGTAGCATTGTGGATAGGTCATTTTATTTTTTTTTAATTAGCTGGGCTGGGCACATGACTTAGACTGCACAACAGCCCAGCACTGTTGTGCATCATTGTAAGGGAACAGCACCCCAAATACCTAACAATATTCCTGGGAAATTAGTACAATTAACTTCATACATTTGGTTTCAGATTCCAGAAAACATTATGGCACAATATACTGTATTTGAAAGAAAAGAAAAAAAGAAAGATGTCCCCCTTTCTCCATGTGTCTGAACAATCATGGATATTAATATATAATGACATAAACAAGACAGTACTAGTTACTGTACTGAAGATATGCTGGATGAGTTTTCTTACAGGTTCGTAGGTAATTACTAGGCTAGCTGCTTGTAAAGGCCATTTTAAGCCTAGCCAGTATCCCTTTTGGTGCTCAAATTAACCTATTTCATTTGGTGTTAGATTGGCCTTACCCATCCCATGGTTGAGAATTATATATTATCCCTAATGAGAATAACTAGGATCATGCCATAAATAGATAATTTCCAAGAAACACAAAGTACCACCATGGCTCTGGAAGTCCCAAACTTTTATTAGAACACACAGTCAAGACAGATCAGTAAGCGCTTTTGGGTTACCTCCCAACCCTTCATCAGACATAAAACCATTACGTATTCCATTCATTTAAATACTAAAAAAGGTGCCAAAAACTCATTCATGAAACATTTCATTCCTAAAACAATCTCTTCAATTTACCACTAGATGGCAGCCATAATACATATAACCCAAAAAATACATAGTTTAAAACCAATGAATCTGAGTAGCTTAATATAATAAATATACACATAAAAAATGTGTGTATATATCCACATATAAAATCAACAATATAAAAAAAATGTAAGCAATATAAAATTATATATATGCGGTGGTGGTGCTGCGGTAGCGTTGTCGCCTCACAGTAAGACGCTGTCCGGTTCGATTCTCAGCTAGAGCGTCTTCTGCGTGGAGATATGCGTGAATGGGCGTACCTTCGTTGAAGGTTGTGCGTCAGGCCTGGCAAGCTGGTACGTAAAAATCAACTGCCAGTCATTAGCGGACTGGAGTTCCGCTGTAGCGACCCCTAACCGGGAAAAGCCGAAAGACACAAACAAATATATGTATATGTATATATATATATATATATATATATATATATATATATATATATATATATATATATATATATATATATATATATATAAATATATATCTGCATATACCTAAAATATATATAAACATAATATATTTTTATATATATAATACATTTCATCTCAATGTTTCAGAGGTCTATCCTTAAGTAATGGTTTAAGAGATATCTTGTCATTTAAACCACTACCTTTGTCTGACTGCATCCTAATTATCCATTTTATCTCTTCCTTTTCTGTGTAATTCTTAATGTTTCCTAGTCTATTGCTCTTTTTAACTATCTCCAGCACCATAAATCTAAATTTATGACTTAGTTCATGATCTAACACATGTTTTGCCAGTGCATTAGTCTCATCTTCACGATTAATAGCATAGATGTGCTGTCTGACCCATTCTCTCAAAGTTTGGTTAGTTTTGCCTATTAAAAATCATGTACATTTTATACATCGAGCTAAATAGACAAGGTCTCTAGACTTACAATCAGCATAACATTTAAAAACATAAGTCCTGTTAGTATCTGGATGTATAAAGCTATTGGAGCCTATCATGTAGGAACACTGATTGCAGTTCCTACAGGGAAAAGTACCTTACCTATTTGACATCACTCTATTTACCTTATTGCCTTCATAACATAGTAACCTTTTCAAGGACCTATTGTTACGATAACTATATCTGGGTTGTGAACCAACTATAGTTCGTATCTCATCATTAGTGGTTAGAATGGCTCAGTTTCTACTTATCACTTCTTGTATATTCCTGTTATTATTAGAATATGGTATACTCAATCTAACTTGTGCATTGGACGAATTTGTATGTCTCACCACTTGAGTTGATTCAGCAGTGTTCACATCTTTCTTCCTAAAATGGGGTCTACCTATATCTTTTCTATCCACCATCTTTGGGTCTTGCAGTTTATTACTTTCTTCTACAGAATATCCTCTCATAATGAATTCTTCTCTCAAATTGCCTAGCGTCTATTTACATTTGTTATCATCACTATTCAGTCTGGATATTCTTAGTCCTTGATTGATAACTATATTCTGGTATATGTGTGCAGGATGCATGCTCATACGATGAAGCAAATTATTTTTCCTACAACTTTTCCTATATAAAGAGGTAGAAAAACTATCATTCTCTCTCATAATTAGCACATCTAAAAATCCAGTCTCTAGCTTAGACCATCTGCCTCCAAATTTCAAAAAACTAGTAGTTTGATTAATATACTCAATAAATGAACATGTCAGTCTCAGTACCATCCAATAGGAGAAGGACATCATCTACAAACCTTTTGAAGTATTTAATATTTCCAACATAATTAGTATCCATGATGTATGTCTTCTCCCTTTGGGCCATGGCTAAACTGGCGTACGAGTTCGCCCAAGTCATCCACATCAACACTCCTTTCATCTGCAAATAATATTTATCAGCATACACAAAAACATTATTTTCTAGAATCACCTCAAGTAACAACATGCATTTCATCATTTTATAGCTATTAACATTTCTTCCATTTAAAAAAATGTCATAGATATTCTAAACCATCTTCATTCGATATCATGGTAAATAGCGACATTACATCTAAAGTTACAAGCCAAACACTGGATAAATCAACACCATTGTATATACACTCAGAAAAACGTGTAATAACTGTGTCTGTAGTCTGAGCTATCTCCCTCAACTGATTCTTAACATATATGGACAGTGGTTCTGTCAACCACCCTCTACTAGAGACAACTGGTCTCATTTTAGGTTTCTGGGGGTCCTTATGGATCTTCGGTAGGCCCCTGAATGTTGGAATAGTAGGTAGTTCAACAAGAAAGTATTTATACAAATCAGTATTAATAACATCACACATTAAAAAATCATATAAATTACTGTGCATGTTGCTGATTATTGTGTTCAGTTGTATATTATTTATCAATTTATAGGTTTCAGTTCCATCTAATGAACAAGTAGTTAAATCTAACCAGACTTTCTATAATTTAAATGAAGGTGAACGCCAAGCACTTCTTAAATTGAGCAGTAATAATGAAATTATTATTAGGTTTGTTTATAAAGGTGGAGCCATCATAATTCTAGACAGACATTATTATGAAAGTGTAATGCAGTCTATGTTAAAGACATTCAGGATTTCCTTACAAGTTTTTCTGAGTGTATATACAATGGTGTTGATTTATCCTGTTTGGCTTGTAACTTTAGATGTAATGTCGCTATTTACCATGATAGCGAATGAAGATGGTTTAGAATATCTAAGACAGTTTTTAAATGGAAGAAATGTTAATAGCGATAAAATGATGAAATGCATGTTACTTGAGTTGATTCTAAAAAATAATGTTTTTGTGTATGCTGATAAATATTATCTGCAGACGAAAGGAGTGGCGATGGGGACACCTGGTGTGAACTCGTATGCCAATTTAGTCATGGCCCAATGAGAGAAGACATACATCATGGATACTAATTATGTTGGAAATATTAAATACTTCAAAAGGTTTGTAGATGATGTCCTTCTCCTATTGGATGGTACTGAGACTGACATGTTCATTTATTGAGTATATTAATCAAACTACTAGTTTTTTGAAATTTGAAGGCAGATGGTCTAAGCTAGAGACTGGATTTTTAGATGTGCTAATTATGAGAGAGAATGATAGTTTTTCTGCCTCTTTATATAGGAAAAGTTGTAGGAAAAATAATTTGCTTCATCGTACGAGCATGCATCCTGCACACATATACCAGAATATAGTTATCAATCAAGGACTAAGAATATCCAAACTGAATAGTGATGATAACAAATGTAAATAGACGCTAGGCAATTTGAGAGAAGAATTCATTTTGAGAGGATATTCTATAGAAGAAAGTAATAAACTGCAAGACCCAAAGATGGTGGACAGAAAAGGGATAGGTAGACCCCATTTTAGGAAGAAAGGTGTGAACACTGCTGAATCAACTCAAGTGGTGAGACATACGAATTCGTCCAATGCACAAGTTAGAGTGAGTATACCATATTCTAATAATAACAGGAATATACGAGAAGCGATAAGTAGAAACAGGGCCATTCTAACCACTAATGATGAGATACAAACTATAATTGGTTCACAACCTAGATATAGTTATCGTAACAATAGGTCCTTGAAAAGGTTACTATGTTATGACGTTAATAAGGTAAATAGAGTGATGTCAAGTAGGCAAGGTACTTTTCCCTGAAGGAGCTGCAATCAGTGTTCCTACATGATAGGCTCCAAAAGCTTTATATATCCACATACTAATAGGACTTAAGTTTTTAAACATTACACTGATTGTTATTTATAGTGCATTTATATATATATATATATATATATATATATATATATATATATATATATATATATATATATGTGTTTCATATTTCTTACATATATATTTTTATATTGTTGATTTTATATGTGGATATATACACACATTTTTTATGTGTATATTTATTATATTAAGCTACTCAGATTCATTGGTTTTAAACTATGTATTTGTTTGGGATATATGTGAACAGCCACAGTGGTGCAGCAGTTTGCGTTGTCACCTCACAGCAATAGGTTCTCCGGTTCGATCCTTGGCTGGGGTGCCTTCTGTGCGGAGTCTGCATGCAGCAGCGGCCTTAGGTCAGCTGGTGCCCTAGGCAAAAGGGCTCCACAGTGCCCGCCCACACCACCCAGGTGCCCCCAACCTGGTCTACCTACACCAAATAAATACTGGAAAAGCGCCCCTGCTACAGCAGCGCCCTAGGCGGCCGCCTAGTTGGCTTATGCCTAAGGCCGGCCATGTCTGCATGTCCTCCCTGTGGTTGCATGGGTTTCCTCCCATATCCCAAAGACATGCTGTAGGTGGATTGGACGCTCTAAATTGGCCCTAGGCATGAGTGTGTGTGTGTGTGTTTGCCTTCTGTGGTAGGTTGGGCGCCAGGCTGGCAACTTGACACCATAAGAAAAAACTCTGCTGCCAATCATGAGTGGACAAGTGATCTGCTGTGGCAATCCCTAACCAGGAAAAGCCAAAAGAAGAAGATTTGTTTGGGATATATGTATTATGGCTGCCATCTAGTGGTAAGTTGAAGGGATTGTTATAGGAATGAAATGTTTTATGAATGAGTTTTTTGGCCCCCTTTTTAGTATTTAAATGAATGGAATACGTAATGGTTTTATGTCTGATGAAGGGTTCGGATATAACCCGAAAGCGCTTACTGATCTGTCTTGACTGTGTGTTCTAATAAAGGTTTGGGACTTCCAGAGCCATGGCGGTACTTTGTGTTTCTTGGAGATTATCTGCGTATGTTTTTGCACTTTGGTAGCTTTACCCTGCAGCTGTTTTGGGATTTTATTGATCATGCCATAAATAATTTATGGGGACCCATGCACAGGATAAAGCATTAGGAACTGTCACTGCCCATTAGTAGTACAGGGAGCAATCCAGGGGTAAATTTTCTATTAACTATCCATAGATCCAAGTTGTGCTTCAATATGGACAAGGATAAGGTTTGTTTTATGTGCATGGGAAGCCTGTTTCAGAGTGGTAGTATCCTCTGTGAAATATACCTTTCCCTCCAAACCATTCTGTTCATGTTACAGAAGAGGTTTAGATCCCTCCACAAAGTATTTTTGCTGAAATTTGACTTGTTGATGTGCATTAACTCTATCAATAATGGGTCAGAGGATGCCTAGTATGCCAGACACAGATCACCTCTTAGAGGTTTGTAGGATACCAAGTACAGTGACAAGGCTTTGAGCGGGTTCATACAGGACATCTTGTTTAAGCCTTGTATGCTTTTAGTAAGGAGTCTCTGTGGGTGTTCCAGTTGTTGCATATGTCTGGACAGATACATGCCAAAGGAGGCATTATATGTAATGACTGGCCTAATGAGGACTGAGTAAAGGAGGACCATGACATCCCTAGATCTAGGCACAATTTTGTTTATAAGCTGCGCAATATAGAAGGACTTTCTTATGACAGTAGAAAGATGGTTAAATGTTATGCCTCTCTCTACGTAAGTTCACAACTCTTAGGGGCATATTGTCAATGTGGTAGCTCCCAAGGGTAGAAAACTTCCCAAAGGTTATGATAATGCATTTTTTGCATTTAGCTTCCATCCATGATTTTGGTAACTTCTTAAACTAAAATGACATTTGCAGATTTCTTAATGTCTTGCTTGGAAATGACATCTACTTCAAAGAAGTTGACACCATAAAGTAGATATCTGCCTGTCTATGTAGATTTGCTGACCAGGGTGGAACAGTCTGATCCCTTACATAGATTACTGATGTAAGTCAGTGTTCTGCAGGATGCATGTGGCACAGGCAGGAGGTTAATGTGTTTCAAATGTGGATGCAGTTCATTTTTACTCTCTGTTGACACTGAATATTTTGAGTTTTATGTGCATTTATATCAGCCATTTGACAATTAATTTTATAGATGCACTGAGGTTAACAGAATGAAAAATAGTGAATGTTGATAAAAAGGCTGACTGCAAGTATCTTATTCAAACCGTCAGGATTACAAGTCAGCACCACAGTTTTTAAACTAGCATGTCTCATTAGCAAATAGACAGATCACAACTCTGTTTTTGTATAGCTTGTTCATTGTTATGTTATGTGCATATAAACACAATGAGAATTTGCAGGCACAAACTCATATAACTTGGTATACTTTTGGATAATATCTTTTCATAGGATCTTAGAAAGTTACTAGGTTATTGGCTCTGAGGCCCTTACAAATCTAGGCAAGGATTTAGCCCACGTTCCAACAAGTCAGCATCCTATGCCACTGTCCAGCGGGGACATAGGTGGAATCCCAGGGGTGTATTTTCTGTTCCCCATCCAGTTATCCAGGTTGCGCTTAAAAAGGTCTAATGAGGTACTCTGCTTTTACATGGAAATAGTGTCTATTCCACAAAAGGAGGAGTTTCTGGGACACAAATCTATACTGCCAGCAAGTCCTGCTGATGTCACAGACCAGGTTGATGTCAGGCGTGCAGGTTACTGGAGTGGAACTTGACTTGCAGATATGCAGCAGTCCCAGCGGGCAGGGTCTGAGATTGCATTTTATGCCAGACAGAGGTCACCTTTGAGGAGTCTATAGAAGACTGAGTAGAGGGACAGGGCTTTTAGCCTATCTGTGTAGGGTAGATGTTTGAGGCCCTGGATTCTCCGGGTGAGGAACCTCTGTGGTCTCTCCAGTTGCTGCATGTGCTTTGTGAGGTACATGCATAAAGGGGCATTGTACTCAATAATCAGTCTTATAAGGGAAGACTATATGGAAGTTGTGACTACCTTGTCCCTGGATGAGATACCCCTACTAATGAGGTGGACCATGTAGAAAGCTTTCCGTACAATGGAGGCAATATGGTGGTCAAAAGTCAGTTTGCTATCAACCTAGGTGCCCAAGTCTCTCACGACTGATTGCATGCTTAGTGCCTTATTATCAATGTGATAATTTGTGGGGACGTCATTCTCCCCAAAAAAGGATGATGATGCATTTTTTGACATTCAATTTGAGGCTATGTTTCTAGCACCAGTCATTTGTTTGGGTGAGACCCTCTTGGAGGATGTCCACATCAGTAGGGAAATTGATGACAGCAACCAGCTTGCAGCCATCTGCAAACTTGGTCAACCATATCCCATTAGATTTGGCCTGCACCTCTGAGAAGTATATCCCAAATAGCAGAGGCCCCAAGACCAATCCCTGGGGTACACCGCTTATTATGGGTCTACTACTTGAGGTGGCTTCCCCTATTTTGACTAGGTGGGTTCTATCAGTGAGCCAGTTTGCTATCCATCTGGTAACATATGGATTGATGCCTAGTTGAGGGAGCTTATCTATTATACCTGAGTGGGGAATAGTATCAAAGGCCTTGGCCAGATCAAGGTAGGCAGTGTAACTGCCTTCCCCTCATCTGTGGCCTTGGTGACTGTCTCAAAGAAGTCGACCAAATTTAACAGTCATGATCTCCCCTTGACAAAACCAAACTGTGTGGGATCAAGTGTCTGAAGGTTGCCAATGTCCTCGTTAATGAAGTGCATGATAATCCACCCCATGACCTTGCAGATCAGGCTAGTTAGGATGATAGGTCTATAATTTCCTGGAATGGCGGACACTCCACCTTTGTGCAAAGGGATGACAGTAGCTGTCCTCCACTCAGCTGGAACAAAACTGATACTCAGGCTCTGGATGAATAGGGTGCCCAGTGGTGCTGCAAGTTCCTGCCTGAGTTCATGTAGGATGCAGCCTGGGATGTTATCAGGTCCCATTGTGGCTGTATTTTTTGCCTTTGAGTTGATTTTTAACTTAAAAAGATATAAAAACATGTCATAGCACACACATATTGTATGAGAGGTGTAAAACAGCATCTCAAGGCTGTACACATTTACTGTACTTTGCATGTGTAAATGAATAAAATCAAACATTAACACCCTTTAGATTTAATGCTGTGAGATAAATTGACAGACAAGAATAGCTGTGACATTTCTCTTTGTATTTTATCATAATGGAAAATCAAGATAAAAGATTTTAAAATGTCTCTACATAACAGCATTTGACAGTGTACTGGTGTAAAAAAACAAAAAAAAAGAAAGGAAAAAACACACACATTGTTAGCACCATGCTACTCTGAGGTAACACACACTATTCTCAAATATCCCGTGGGGTAGGGTGCCTCACTTGCTTCTGTAATATTTTGCTTTGCTCTTTGTGATAATGAGAAAGTAAAACACATATTTTTAGATGTATAAGATACAGCATTTTATCTTCTCTGCAAAAGAAGTGTGTAAAGGTAGCAGAAAGGTAAAAACAAAACAGATTACTACACATATATGTAAGAAATTAGTACAATTAACTTTCCTATATGTTGTCAGTTAACATATTCAGATTTCACAGTAGTTCTAGGCACAATATTTATATATTACTGAAAATAAAAAGATACCTAGCACATTCATTGGGAGTCCACATGACCATAGATACCGCTATAATACTACCTACACAGAACAATACCAGTTACTGTAGTGAAAATATGCTAAATTAAGTTTTTCCTTCAAATAAAGAAATATTTTCAAGCTTACTTAATGTCTTCCTTGGAAATGAAGTCTAATTTAAAATATTACACATCACAAGGCAGGTACAGTAGTATAATATGTTGCAGTGATTATTATTATACATCAGTATACTGTAGGATACATCTGGCATGGACAAAATGTCAACATAGTTCGGTTGTAAATCGTTTATTTGTGGTCCCTGACTGTCCTTATAAAGTACAAATGCAAACTTTTGAACCCCACCCCTGTGGTACAGAGGGATGAAGCCCTGACAGTGTCCCAAATGACTTATGCTTAGTTATTGGCAGTGGAACTGGATGGCATGGATGGAACTCCATCCCTGTGGTACAGAGGGATTAAGCCCTGACAATGCTCCAAATGACCCATGTTCAGTTATTGGCACGGGGACTGAATGGGATGGATGGAACCTCCATCCATGTTGTACAGAGGGATGAAGCCCTGACAGTGCCTCAAATGATGCAAGTCAAGTTATTGACACTGGAACTAAATAGGATGGATGAAACCCCACCCCTGTAGTACAGAGGGATTAAGTCCTGACAGTGCCCCAAATGACCTATGTTCACTTATTGGCACTGGAACTGGATGAGTTGGATGGAACCCCATGCCTGTGGTACAGAGGGATTAAGCCCTGACAGTGCCTATAATGACCTATGTTCAGTTATTGGCACTAGGACTGGATGGGATGGATGGAATCCCACCCCTGTGGTAGTGAGTGATGAAGCCCTGACAAATTCCCTTAATGACACATGTTCCGTTATTTGCACTGGAACCGGATGGCATGGATGGAACTCCATCCCTGTGGTACAGAGGGATGAAGCCTTGACAATGCCCCAGATGACCCACGTTCAGTTATTTGCACTGGAACTAGATGGTATGGATGGAACCCCACCCCTGTGGTACAGAGAGATGAAGCCCTAACATTGCCCCAGATGACCAATGTTTGGTTAGTGACAGTGGAACTGGATGAGATAGATAGAACCCAACCCCTGTGGTACAGAGGGATGATGCTCTTACAGTGCCCCAAATGACCCATGTCAAGTTGTTGGCATTGGGACTGAATAAGATGAATGGAACCCCATGTGATACAGAGGAATGAAGCTCTGACAATGCCCCAAAGTGACCAATGCCAAGTTATTGGCACTGAAACTGAATGTGATGGATGAAACCCCCATCCATGTTGTACAGAGGGATGAAGCCCTGACACTCCCCCAAATGACCCATGTTCAGTTATTGGCAATGGAACTGGATGGGATGGATTGGAACCCCCGCCCCTGTGGTACAGTGGGATTAAGCCCTGCCAGTGCCCCAAATGACCCATGTCAAGTTATTGGAACTGGAACTAGATGGGATGGATGAAACCCCACCCCTGTGGTACAGAGGGATTAAGCCCTGACAGTGCCCCAAATGACATATTTTCAGCTATTGGCACTGGAACTGGATGGGATGGATGGAACCCCACCCCTGTGGGTACAGAGGGATGAAGCCCTGACAGTGCCCCAAATGACCCATGTTCAGTTACTGGCACTGGGACTGGATGGGATGGATGGAACCCCACCCCTGTGGTACAGAAGAGAAAGATAAAGCCCTGACAGTGCCCCTAATGACCCATGTTCAGTTATTGGCACTAGGACTGGATGGAATGGATGGAACTCCACCCCTGTGGTACAGAGGATGAAGCCCTGACAGTGCCCCAAATCACCCATGTCCAGTTACTGGCACTGGAAATGGATGGGATGGATGGAACTTCACTCCTGTGGTACAGGGTGATGAAACCCTGACAGTGCCCCAAATGACTGTTGTTCAGTTATTGGCACTAGAATGGGATGGGATGGATGGAACCCCACCTCTGTGGTAGACAGGGATGAAGACCTAACTAGTGCCCCTAATGATGCATGTTCTGTTATTGGCACTGGAACAGGATGGGATGGATGGAACTCCACCGCTGTGGTACAGAGGGATGAAGCCCTCACAGTGCCCCAAATGACCCATGTTCATTTATTAGCACTGGAACTAGATGGTATGGATGGAACCCCACGCCTGTGGTAACGAGGAATGAAGCCTTGGCATTACCCCAAATGACCCATGTCCACTTATGGGCAGTGGAACTGGATGGGATGGATAGAACTCCACCCCTGTGGTACAGAGGGATGAAGCCCTGACAGTGTCCCAAATGACCCATGTTCAGTTGTTGTCATTGGGACTGAATAAATGGATGGAACTCCACCCCTGTGATAAAAAGGAATGAAGCCCTGACAGTGCCCCAAAATGACCTATGTCAAGTTATTGGCACTGGAACTGGATGGGATGGATGAAACCCCACCCCTGTGATACAGAGGGATTAAGCTCTGACAGTGCCCTAAATGACCAATGTTCAGTTATTGGCACTGGGAATGAATGGGATGGATAAAACCCTCATCCATGTTGTACATAGGGATGAAGCCCTGACACTCCCCCAAATGACCCATGCTCAGTTATTGGCAGTGGAATTGGATGGAGTGGATGAAACCCCACCCCTGTGGAACAGAGGGATGAAGCCCTGACAGTACCCCAAATGACACATTTTCAGTTATTGGCACCAAAACTAGATGGTATTGATGAAACCCCACCCCTGTGGTAGAGAGGGATGAAGCCCTGACTTTGCCCCTAATGACCCATGTTCAGTCGTTGGCACTGGGATTGAATGAGATAGATTGGAACCCCCATCCCTCTGGTACAGAGGCATGAAGCCTTGACAGTGCCCCCAAATGACCCATGTTCAGTTATTGGCACTGGAACTAAATGGGATAGATGGAATTCCACCCCTCTGAAAGGAGGGATGAATCCCTGACAGTGCCGCAAATGTCCCATGTTCAGTTGCTGGCATTGGGATTGAAAAGGATGGCTGGAACCCCCACCCCTGTGGTACAGAGGAATGAAGCCCTGACAGTGCACCAAATAACCCATGTTCAGTTATTGGCACTGGAACTGGATAGGATGGATGGAGCTCCACCCCTGTGGTACAGAGGGATGAAACCCTGAGAGTGCTCCAAATGACCCATGTTAAGTTATTGGCACTGGATCTGGATAGGATCCATGGATCCCCACCCCTGTGATACAGAGGGTGGAAGCCCTGACAGTGCCTCCAATGATCAATGTTCAGTTATTGGCACTGGGACTGAATGGGATGGATGGAACTCCCACCCCTGTAGAACAGAAGGATGAAGCCCTGGCAGCACCCCAAATGACTCATGTTCAGTTATTGGCACTGGAAATGGATAGGATGGATGGAACCTCACCCCTGTGGCACAGAGGGATGAAGCCCTAACAGTGCCCCAAATGACTGCTGTTCAGTTATTAGTACTGGGGCTGAATGAGATGGATGGAAACCCCACCCCTGTTATACAGAGGGATGAACCTTGTCAGTGCTCCAATGACCCATGTTCACTTATTTGTACTGGGACTGGATGGGATGGATGGAACCCCACCCCAGTGGTACAGAGGGATGAAGCCCTGGCAGTGCCTCAAATGACTCCTGTCCAGTTATTGGCACTGGGATGGGATGGGTGGACCTCCACTCCTAGTGGTACAGAGGGATGAAGCCCTGGCAGTGCTCCAGATGACTGATGTACAGTTATTGGAATTGGATGGGATGGATGGTACCCACCACTGTGGCACAGAGGAATGAAGCTCTGACAGTGCCCCTAATGACCCATGTTCAGTTATTGGCACTGGAAGTGGATGGGAAGGATGAGAGTCAGTGACAACTAATTATTCACCCATTCTGGGTAGAAGGGGGGTTCTGTGGCTCACATTTAGGTGACACCAGTCAGAAGGCTGGGTGTGGCAGTCATGGAGTATGAGATTGCAGAACATAACTTGCCCAGAGGCACACCGTGCTAAACAACTTGGGAGGTTGTATAGGTGTACATGTGTGTGTCGAAGCCTACACACTGCAGATGTTCCTGATGTCAGACAGCACTGTAGAGGTGAAAGGAGCATCTGAACAGAGAGAGAGAGAGAGAGAGAGAGAGCTCCAGGGATAGGCAGCTACTCTACAAGGCCCACTAGGTAGCCTGCTCCCTACCACCTCATTCTAGTTGGAACAAATTGGGTGATTGGATTTCCTTGGCAAGAACAAATGGGTTGTAGGTTACGTAACTAGCCAAGTGATGCTTAATTCTCACCTCAGTGGAGTTAAAGAGCTGACATTTGTGCTGGAAGCGGAATCATTTCACAGAGTCCTGAGGAGAAGGGGTGAAACTGTACATTTTAAGCACTTTAATGATGCATATTTTACAGTATATATTTTTAGCAGTCATCTAACAGATAACAGCAAGTTTAGGCGAGTTAGAGTAATATTTAAAAATGTCCATGATTTTCCATTATTTCTAGCTTTGTCCAGAGTTTTTAAGCAAAGAATTTGAAATGGACACATGGAGCAAAGAAGACATTTTTTCTCCAAGAAGTGTTTTTCTTTTTTGTCTAGGGGAGACAGTTTGGAATTCCAGGACTGATGATTACATTTACCAAGTGTATGGAAGTACTTGTGGAAAGAAAACGAGTGGAATGATAATGCAAAGAAAGCTGTGAGACAGAGTGCACTTGCTGAAGGTGAAGATGGAATGAAAGGGAGAAAAGTGGGAGCACTGATGGAGATTTACTAATTACCAGCAGTGAAAGAGTTGGCTGTGGATGAGGAAAGAAGAGCTTTTGTGTATATTTTCCCATTCGATGAAGCTTTTTAATAGGTTATGAGGAGACTGGAAAACTGATGATAATGTTATCAAAAATGTGGATATTCTTTTTTTCAGTACTCACCTCCTACTGCCCTAATAGTTTTTTGCATTATATCCTGTAACTTGTATTAATCGCACAGATTACAAGATAGTTGTTCTGCAATGTGTAGATAGGCTCAGGTAGTTACTAGACCTACTATCTAGGAGACTATCAATGAGCCAAGCTCTATTTCCAATTACCCCAAAGCACTGTCTGGTTAAGTAAATTGCTCAAGGTGACATAACAGGCAAAGGGAATCAAACTGTGTCCTACAGGAAGCAGCTCATTAACAACTCCTAGCCTTAATCCTTGTGTCCTACAGGAAGCAGCTCATTAACAACTCCTAGCCTTAATCCTTGTGTCCTACAGGAAGCAGCTCATTAACAACTCCTAGCCTTACTCCTTGTGTCCTACAGGAAGCAGCTCATTAACAACGCCTAGCCTTAATCCTTGTGTCCTACAGGAAGCAGCTCATTAACAACTCCTAACCTTAATCCTTGTGTCCTACAGGAAGCAGCTCATTAACAACTCCTAGCCTTAATCCTTGTGTCCTACAGGAAGCAGCTCATTAACAACTCCTAGCCTTAATCCGTGTGCCCTACAGGAAGCAGCTCATTAACAACTCCTAGCCTTAATCCTTGTGTCCTACAGGAAGCAGCTCATTAACAACTCCTAGCCTTAATCCGTGTGCCCTACAGGAAGCAGCTCATTAACAACGCCTAGCCTTAATCCTTGTGTCCTACAGGAAGCAGCTCATTAACAACTCCTAACCTTAATCCTTGTGTCCTACAGGAAGCAGCTCATTAACAACTCCTAGCCTTAATCCTTGTGTCCTACAGGAAGCAGCTCATTAACAACTCCTAGCCTTAATCCGTGTGTCCTACAGGAAGCAGCTCATTAACAACTCCTAGCCTTAATCCTTGTGTCCTACAGGAAGCAGCTCATTAACAACTCCTAGCCTTAATCCGTGTGCCCTACAGGAAGCAGCTCATTAACAACTCCTAGCCTTAATCCTTGTGTCCTACAGGAAGCAGCTCATTAACAACTCCTAGCCTTAATCCTTGTGTCCTACAGGAAGCAGCTCATTAACAACTCCTAGCCTTAATCCTTGTGTCCTACAGGAAGCAGCTCATTAACAACTCCTAGCCTTAATCCTTGTGTCCTACAGGAAGCAGCTCATTAACAACTCCTAGCCTTAATCCTTGTGTCCTACAGGAAGCAGCTCATTAACAACTCCTAGCCTTAATCCTTGTGTCCTACAGGAAGCAGCTCATTAACAACTCCTAGCCTTAATCCTTGTGTCCTACAGGAAGCAGCTCATTAACAACTCCTAGCCTTAATCCTTGTGTCCTACAGGAAGCAGCTCATTAACAACTCCTAACCTTAATCCTTGTGCCCTACAGGAAGCAGCTCATTAACAACTCCTAGCCTTAATCCTTGTGTCCTACAGGAAGCAGCTCATTAACAACTCCTAACCTTAATCCTTGTGTCCTACAGGAAGCAGCTCATTAACAACTCCTAACCTTAATCCTTGTGCCCTACAGGAAGCAGCTCATTAACAACTCCTAGCCTTAATCCTTGTGTCCTACAGGAAGCAGCTCATTAACAACTCCTAGCCTTAATCCTTGTGTCCTACAGGAAGCAGCTCATTAACAACTCCTAGCCTTAATCCTTGTGTCCTACAGGAAGCAGCTCATTAACAACTCCTAGCCTTAATCCTTGTGTCCTACAGGAAGCAGCTCATTAACAACTCCTAGCCTTAATCCTTGTGTCCTACAGGAAGCAGCTCATTAACAACTCCTAGCCTTAATCCTTGTGTCCTACAGGAAGCAGCTCATTAACAACTCCTAGCCTTAATCCTTGTGTCCTACAGGAAGCAGCTCATTAACAACTCCTAGCCTTAATCCTTGTGTCCTACAGGAAGCAGCTCATTAACAACTCCTAGCCTTAATCCTTGTGTCCTACAGGAAGCAGCTCATTAACAACTCCTAGCCTTAGTCCTTGTGTCCTACAGGAAGCAGCTCATTAACAACTCCTAGCCTTAATCCTTGTGTCCTACAGGAAGCAGCTCATTAACAACTCCTAGCCTTAGTCCTTGTGTCCTACAGGAAGCAGCTCATTAACAACTCCTAGCCTTAATCCTTGTGTCCTACAGGAAGCAGCTCATTAACAACTCCTAGCCTTAGTCCTTGTGTCCTACAGGAAGCAGCTCATTAACAACTCCTAGCCTTAATCCTTGTGTCCTACAGGAAGCAGCTCATTAACAACTCCTAGCCTTAATCCTTGTGTCCTACAGGAAGCAGCTCATTAACAACTCCTAGCCTTAATCCTTGTGCCCTACAGGAAGCAGCTCATTAACAACTCCTAGCCTTAATCCTTGTGTCCTACAGGAAGCAGCTCATTAACAACTCCTAGCCTTAGTCCTTGTGTCCTGCAGGAAGCAGCTCATTAACAACTTCTAGCCTTAATCCTTGTGTCCTACAGGAAGCAGCTCATTAACAACTCCTAACCTTAGTCCTTGTGTCCTACAGGAAGCAGCTCATTAACAACTCCTAGCCTTAATCCTTGTGTCCTACAGGAAGCAGCTCATTAACAACTCCTAGCCTTAGTCCTTGTGTCCTACAGGAAGCAGCTCATTAACAACTCCTAGCCTTAATCCTTGTGTCCTACAGGAAGCAGCTCATTAACAACTCCTAGCCTTAGTCCTTGTGTCCTACAGGAAGCAGCTCATTAACAACTCCTAGCCTTAATCCTTGTGTCCTACAGGAAGCAGCTCATTAACAACTCCTAGCCTTAATCCTTGTGTCCTACAGGAAGCAGCTCATTAACAACTCCTAGCCTTAGTCCTTGTGTCCTACAGGAAGCAGCTCATTAACAACTCCTAGCCTTAGTCCTCTCTGCTAACTGTCAGATACTTTTAGTCTGAGTTTTATTCAATTACAGTGCAGACTATGTTTCACACAGCACATCTTCAAGGATTCTAAGCATCAAGGTAAGTGCAATGCATACATTTTCAGCATTCATTTGGGTACTCCATCTTGAATAGATACAGTGGAATCCTAATTACTTGCACCTGCTTTGCTGAAAAAGGAATTTATAAATGAGTCAGTGAATGGTTTTCCACTCTCCTCTCCTACACTACATTTAGGAGTAACATTTAAATGCAAGACGTCTTCAAGGCAAATACATACATTGCCACAAATTGTGAACAGGATAAAAAATGGTAGTTTGTAAAAGGGATATGTGCTTCTTTATAGTTTATAGGCATACAGTTAGCCCACTTAAACTTGTATGGGATCATTCTATTAATCTCTTTTGAACTTGTTAAATATTTTAAACATCATTTAAATATCTCATATATTTAAATTAATATTTAAAATAACCATTCATGACATAGAAAGCCATAAAGTATCAAACTTTTTAGTCACTACCTCAGCCATGCAAATGGGGACATTTTCACTTATTTCCATGCCTGCTGTTTAGTTTTCTTTGTCAATGATTTTTTCTGAGTTGTTGTTTTAACTCATGAGTCATGTGATCAAGCAGTAATCGATAGAATGAATAATGAATCCAGGCATATAGTAAATCACTTGAAAGTGAATTACTCTGGCTTTCCGTATCATACACTGCAGCATTTTGTCCATTTGCTGTTATTCAGCATTTTAGTCAACAATATAATGTGATAAATTGGCTGCTTCAGTAGAGTAGAGGAATAAAGTCCTGACTGCCCAGCTGACCCAAGTTTGATCAATGGTTCACGCAACTGATGAAGAGATACTGAGGAGGCATGGGTGGCCTGTCCTAGGGGAGGGTGCTTGTTAATGACACTTCCTAAGGGAAGGTGTGAGCCAAAGAGGAAAGTTCCCCTCGGACATTATCAATGAGTGCTGGGGGGGGGGGGAGAAGGGAAGTGGGTAGGGAATAAAAACAACGAATGGAACCACAGATGCCTGAGCTCACAGGAAGCCCTTAAGATCTTCAACTAGCCCCAGGGTGCGTAGAAGTTTGGCTGGTAGACCCAGCATCGATGTGGGGCACTGGGTGCCAGGCTGGTAAGATGAGGTCTGGGGTGACCCCAAAATTATAAAACAATATAATATGATAAATTATATATAAATGCATATTTTGTGTAGAAAACAGCATGGAAATTATGGAATTTGGGAAAATTGCAGGTGCAATTTTCCAGTGGCCCTCACTGTGACATTGAAATGGAAATCGGGGAGGAGATAGAACACGGTATGGTAAGGTAGAACTTTTTAAGCACAACTAGCTCTGAAATGGATGGGGTGAGGAAAAATTAGATATAATTTATGCTGATTCATTGAAAGAGTCATTTTACTGATTGCAAACTAATAGGTTGTCTAGGATGAACAGTACTTGAAGGTTTCTAGAGTACATGTGATATATCTGATTTGCAGCTGTGCGGTTATCTAGTTTCTGCGACATAAGAAAAATTATGACAGATTCATAAAAGGATAGAATGAGTATAGCAAGGTTGACAGAAGAGGGAAGAAACACAGAAGAGAAATAAAGTATGGTGGCACATGATGGCAATGTTGAATCAAGAAGCAAGGAGGCCAAAGAACAGTAAAATAATACAGAGATGTTTGTGGTGGAAACTGGAAGAAACACAGATCAATAATGATAGGTCCAAGACATAGTTCTGTATATGGCAAAACATTCCAAAAGACAGCAAACACTGTAAATTGATTAGAATGTTGGTTTCTTTACCATAGTATTTACCACATGGCAAACCAAAGCTCTGCAAGGCAGCCCTAATGAACATCCATTTGTAACTGGAAGAAACAAAAATGTCTATCAATAAATACAGGGCTTTGCCTGTGCACATAGAACAGAATTGCAAGTTACACATACCATTACTTTACTAAATGTCCTTAGTAAGACTTTGCAGGAAGCATAGATGAGAATGACTATCAGGTAAACGTATAACAGTTTCAGTATGAATTTGTAGTTACAACCAGCTAGCATATAAGGGACCAAGATATAATCAGCAATCAGTACAGCTATAAGTAGAGCTGAAATAGTCAAACATGAAGTTAGAAGCAGCGAACCTGTAACATGAGATATACCTCAGTTCATGATGGTTTTAAATAATAGTTCCAGACTGACTACAAATCAACCTAGATAACATCAAAGGAAGTTAGGCTATATAAGATGCTTTGTAGCACTGTCTGGAGTTTTTTCAATAATTCTCCAGTGCTGACTTTATCATTTTAGTGGAGCCAGAGCCTATCCTAGCAAAACAACAAGTACAGAATATGGAACTGGCCTTGACAAGACATCAGTCCATCACAGAGTGCACATTTACAGAGACACAGAGACATGCAAACATACCTACACACACACACACACACACACACACACACACACACACACACACACACACACACACACACACACACACACACACACACACACACACACACACACACACACACACACACACACAAAACTATGAGCAGTTAGAGTATTATAGTTCATCTACTGGCATGTATTTGATATCAGAGAAGAAACCAAAAACCCTGGTAAAAACTTGTACAGATGTAGAGAGCATGCAAAAATGTCACACAGAAAGCACCCTGTCAATAATCAAACAGATGAACAAAGCACTGAGACAGTAACATTACCTGCTGTATCAGTGTACTGTCACTTTCGGATCAGCAGTATAACAGGGCATTAAAACCTGTATGTTCAATGTTGTGTTACTCTCTGTCACAATGAATAACTATGATAATACTGTTCTGATTGCAAGTAGCTCGGCTATCCCATTAAAGACTGTATAATGCACGTTATTAACATTCCTGTCATAGATTAATGGCAGTGTATGAGAAGTCACTACTGAAATACTTTTTTGACAGTGGTTAAAACTGTGTAGGCCAACTCAGTAGTATCATTGCATCATGTTCTGCTTATATGAGTGTCTTGTTACAGAATTACTAAGAGATGGCAAGAAGAAGGTTGAGACGTAAAGATGATCAGATTGTCACACACAATCTATTAGTTTGGATACACAATAAGGCAGGTTATCTAGTCAGGTGGATCCATTTCAAGGTTAAAATCTCCTTTATTTTAATATGTTAGAAACATTAGCTACTTATATAGTAGTTCTTGTGCAACTCTGAATTGTATACCCATGAAACACTGTTCAGGTCCAGGCAAAATATTTCTTATGTCCTGCAATGATGGTAATTTATGGTGTTATGTTGTCCTATCTTGCCTTCATTCTTACAATGATGGGTTCAGAGCCGACTCTCGGCTCCGACTCAGCTGAATACATAGCTGAAAGTCTCAAACCTGGCTTGTGGCAAGTAGGTATCCCACAATGCAGTGGTGTAATTCCCCAGATCTCGTTTGTCGCTTTACGAGGTTGGATGCACTCATCTTGGCCGTGGCTAAGTTATGACAAGTTTTTCTTATATTTCCTGTAATACTGTTCTATTTTATAATAGATAGCTTAGTTTTCAATCATATTTAAATCGTTGTGCCTTTTATTGCATTATAGTTAAATAGTTATAGTTTTATTCCCTTTGGCACGGCTTTTGGCTGTCGCCTTGTAGGCCTATCTGTATCCCTTGTAGTGGTTGTTTCTGTCTGGCTTAGTTTATTAGTAGCTCATTTAAGTTAGAGAGCTCTTTGCCCATTTAAGTTAGAGGGCTTGTAGTTTTTTGTTTTGACTGGGAAATAGGGCCATTTGAGTTAGAGGCCCTATTTTTCTCCCTGGTTGTCTGTCTCCTTCGTGTTTCCCATAGTTACTACTCAGTTTAGCTTTAAATGTTCAATAGTTAAAACTTTCTTGTTGTTTTTTTTTTTTTTTTTTTTTTTGTGTGGTCTTGTCTTTATTATGTCTAAAGACCCAAAAGAGAGGGAACATAAGCCTTCGGCTTTAAAAAATGCCAGAAGTGTTCCCAAAAAATGTCCATCAAAGATGGACATGTCATATGTGTTAATTGACTTGGTGCAATTCATCTACAAGAAGATTGTACTTTTTGTCATACTTTCAGTGCAAGGGTTCTTCAAGAAAAGAGAAGCAAAATGATCCTTAAAGGTCTCTTAAAGCCAACTTTTGAGAAAGCTATCCATAGTTCTTCCTGTTCTTCATCTCCTTCTTCCAAAAAGGAGAAATCCCAGAAGAGACAATCACCTGCAACACTGGCGCAGTCGGAGCCACCAGTCAAGCTACCAAAACTCTCTAAAGTCACTACTTCCTTGGTTCCACAGTCCTCAGAGCAGTTGGAGGTCATACTAATTGACAAGCCTGGTTCTTCAGCTCCAAAGTCCTCAGAGCCGCAAAATACCTCTTCTCAGAGCCGGTCCATGGATATTTCACTGGTTTCTCCGACACTGAGATCTCCCATTCTCCACAGGTCTTGCTCTCTATCCCTATCTTCCAGGTCCACCAGGAGCTTATCTGAAGATGACGTGGAATGGGTGGTGTGCAGACTCTTGAAGTCGTCATCGCTAACTACATTATTCTCGGCTCCGACCCATTTGGTCTCGGAGCCTACTGTGCCAATTGTATCCACTGTTGTTCCTCCTCCAAGCCAAGCTGGACCTTCGGAGCCAGAGTGCTTGGTACTGCTTACTGTGGATCCGTTGAATCCGAAACCCTCTTCTGTGTTCATGGAGCCGATTTCTGCTCTGACACTCTTGGTGCCATCTGGAGTGTCTGGGAGCCGGGGTTCCCCTGTCAGCTCCAGGGGGGATTCTCGGCCCCAATCATCCTCGGTGCTAAGCCTACCTCACGAAGCATCGGCCTGGGTTAGCTCGGCTCACACATCAGCCTCAGGTACAATCTCGCTGGTTCTGGTGCCTTCCTCTCTCTTCAGAGCCGAGGGAGTCTTCGAAGCTGGCGGTATCCTCATTTGAGCTGATGAGGAGTGTGTTGTTTGCTCATTCAGTGCCACAGAAGGGTACTAGCACTCACCCCCCCCCCAAGGGACCGGCTACTGTCTTGGCACCACCCATTCCACAGGACAGCAGAGATCCAGAGCCTCAGGATCCCCAGTGGGTGAACCCCTCTCCTCCGAGGCCTCCCCAGAATATCTTTCTGAGGAACCAGAGAACTTGTAAGAGGAAGCACATAGACTCCCCAGATGAGTCCATCACTTCAGACACTGACCTCGATGAGTCTGAAGGGTCCCCATGGTCATCCTCTGATGATATCTCATTTGCAGATATTCTAGAGATCCTGAAGCAGAGAGGCGGCTGGCAGGCTACCACCCCTTCTGATGAGGAGTCAGTGTTCCTGAAAGCTTTTGGATCTCAACCTTCAGCCTCCTGGATGTCTCTGCCTTTTGATGAGCTAATGGACCTGGTTAGTCAAAAGGTGTGGGAGTCACCTGACACAATGGAACCAGCCTCTCGGAGGCCAAACAAATTCTTGTCAGCTCCTTTGGGAAAGGATTTCCTCACTAAGGGGGTACCTGTAGATGCTATGGTGGTGGCAGCAGCCACCAAGAAGGAACTTTCATAGACTTCCTCATCTGTTCATTCTCCAAATAAAGACTCTCGAACGATGGACAGGTACAGAAAGTATGTCTTTTCATCAGTGACTTTTTCACTCTGGTCACTGAACTACCTATCTTACTTTACAGGGCTACAAAGAGATCTCCTGAAAGAGCTAGGCGATACTCTACAAGGTACATTAGCTGCAGGGGTGAATGAGAAGATCTCCTCCCAGCTGTCCACCTTAAATTCCATCGTCAACTCCACCATGAGGCTGATATCCTATGCAGCAGATGGAGTGAGCAGGGCAGCGGGTTCCGGAGTTTCCCTTAGTAGACACTCCTGGATGCGCTTGTGCAATTTTGCAGAGCCCTTTAAGTCTACCTTTACTAATGCCCCTTTTAATGGCTCCTCACTCTTTGGACCCAAAGTAAAAGACACTTTAACCCGATGCGAGCAGGAAGGAAAAAGTCTCTCTGCCATTGGAGTACATTTTTCTGTACCTTCAAGACCTTATCCTAAAGGTCAGAAGAGTGGGAAAATGTGATTCAAAAGATCCCAGAGAGTTTTCCAGGACGCACGGGGTGATTCCTTCCCCAGGGCAGAGGGGAAGCAATCACGGTAGATGCCACCCCAAAGGCAGAGGAGGCCCACATAACCAGGATGACTGTGATTCCTTTCGTGGACGCCCTTAGCGCTCCTGAAAGGAGGCCCGAGTGCTCTACTCTGGAGTCAGTTGGGGGACATTTATCCATGTACCCAGAAGCCTGGAAAACTATCACAAGAGACAAATGGGTACTAAAAATAATATCCAGAGGATACCCCATTCAATTTTCCAATCCTGTTCCACAGACAAGAACAATCCCAGATGTTCCACCCAATCTAAGGGAGGAAACAACTATAGAGATTAAAAAGTTGCTGCACAAAAGAGTCATCCAAAAAGTTCCCGCAGACCAAATAGGATTTGGAACTTACTCAAGATTCTTTTTGGTGCCAAAAAGAACAGGGTACTGGAGACCCATATTAGACCTAAGAAAATTAAATGAATCTGTCAAGAAGTCAAAGTTCCGAATGGTGACACTGCAGTCTGTACTTCCCTTTTTAGGGAAATATGATTGGATGTGCTCAATAGGCTTTCAAGATGCTTACTACCACATAAAAATGGACAGGACATCAAGAAAGTACTTACGCTTCTGGCTGGGAGCCAGTCATTACCAGTTCCATGCTCTGCCCTTTGGTCTCACTACAGCCCCCAGTGTGTTCACCACATGCATGGCAGTAGTCACGGCTCACCTGAGGCTTCTAGGATTCCTAGTGTTTCCCTATCTAGATGACTGGCTCCTATCTGCCACCACCAAGTATCTACTCCAACAAGCCAGGGATCTAACTTTGGACATGTGCAATCAGTTGGGTATTACAGTCAACTTTCAAAAATCTGCCTTGTTGCCCTGTCAACATATTACATTTATAGGTGCAGATCTAAACACCGTCTCTATCATAGCACATCTTCCAACAGAAAGAGTTGTAGCACTCAGACAGCAGATACTCTATCTCCTTCCCAAGACCAAAGTGAAAACAAAGATAATTCTAAGATTACTAGGAACAATGGCTTCTACAATAACACTGGTCCCTCTTGCCAAAATGTACATAAGGATCCTTCATTGGCTGTTGTTCTCCCAATTGTCACTTCAAGAGCTTCCTATGTCTCACCTGATCAGAATAACGGAATCATGCAAGAAAGACTTGAGATGGTGGATACACTGTAGTCATGTGACCATAGGGAAACCCTTTGTTCCACAGCAACCCATACCTACGGTGACCAAGGATGCTTCCCAGATAGGGTGGGGGAGGCATTATCTGGGAAGAACAGTCCAAGGTACATGGCAAGAACGTGAGGCTCACTTGCATATAAATGTCCTAGAGATGAGAGTCATTTGTCTCTCATTTGTCGTTTTTGCATTTAAGTTACCTGTAACACATTGCATTTAAGATACCTGGCACTTGCTCACTAAAGCAATTATATAAGTCAGCACTAAAAAATTAAAAGCACTACACCCTCACAAACTCCCCTTGAGTACTTTGTTCCCCATTGGCCCTTTTTTTCAATTATAAAGGAATTCCCAATACTATTCTAGCATGTCCAAAGGTCAGTTGTCAATCTCCTCTCCGGTCCAGCTGGTGAATCTGGGAATCTTGAGGCAATGTTACAACTGCCTCATGTACACAGACAACCCTCTCCTCCTCCCAACAAATTCCAACACATGTGAGAGATGCAACCATATAGCCATACTGGAGGCAAAGCTCTCTCAACTCAGCACTGGCAAAACCAGTCAGGAGGAGAAGGAAACCACACTCACTACAATTCCAGTCTCACATAGACCTACCACGACAGCAAACCAAACACATAAACACACAAAAACATACTCGGAGGCTCTAAATAAAAATCTGCCTAAGCAGCAGAGACCTCCAAAGCAGACATCCAAGCAACTGCTACCCCAAAACAAAACACGTGCAACACATAGCTCACAAAGCCAGTGTGCCGAACAGTCACAGACCTTAAGGCTAAACAACACACCTGATACACTTGTAATAGGTGACTCTATCGTCAGGCACATTGACGTCCTGCTCACCAGGCTGAACAAAGAGAAGGTCACAGTGAGCTGCCTATTGGGCGCTAGGATCCGCCACATAACACAAGCACTCAGGTCACTCCAAGGCAAGTACAAATATGACTCAGTCATTGTCCATGCTGGTGTGAATGACCTGAGATGTACCTCCCTGGACTACATGAAAAGAGACATAGAGGAGCTCTCTGAGCATGTAGCCCAGGCCGGTATGACCCTGACCTTGAGTAGCATCTTACCCTCACCAAGAATGATGCCACAATATGAAGACAAGATGATCAATTTCAACAATTGGCTTAAGTATTGGTGTCATTCAAAGGGGTTCCAATGCCTGTCAGCCTGGGATGACATGCTCGACAAGCCATGATGCTTCGCTAGGGACGGCTTGCACCTGTCACCCCTGGGCTTTCGGATATTGGCAAAGGCTCTTGCTACCCCCATAGTGCCTTTTTTAGGCAAGGCTCAAAAGACAAACCCACCTCCACAGGTATCACAAGGGATAAGAAACTAAGAATAATGTTACTCAACGCCAGAAGTCTAAACTTCAAGATGCATGCACTCGAAACTCTCCTTAGCATGGAGAACATCGATATCTGTGCAGTAACAGAAACCTGGTTTAAGGCTCCCGAGAGCACCCCAGCACTACCAGGTTATACCTCATACCATGCTTTTCGGCCCCAAAACTTGGACTGAACCACAAAAGGAGGGGTAGTATCAATATTCGTCAAAGATACCCACACCTCCAGGTTGGTGGCACAGCACGAAGCATCAGAGACTATCCATGTGCAACCAACAGTGGGTAAAACTGCCTTCCAGTTTATAGCCTGCTACAGACCACCCTCCCAAACCCAGGAATCCCACTCGGCCTTCCTGAGAAAACTGGAAAATATGAAGGTCTCTCCAAACACCATTATATTGGGCGACTTCAACTACCCAAACATAGACTGGGAGCATTACTCTAGCTCCAACACCCTAGCCCAAAGGTTCCTAGAATTTATAAACTCAAATGCTATGGAACAACTTGTTACCACTCCCACAAGAGGGGAAAACATACTGGACCTGATCATCACCAACATGGGGACTCTATGCTCCAGACCAGAAGTGTATCCCTCACTGGTAAGATCAGACCATAAACTAATCTCACTGGATATTCACATCCCGACTCCACCCCCTGCCCTGAAAAACACAGTGAAAAACTTCTCTAAAGCAAATTTCACACTCCTCAAAACTGAGCTGGAATCCTTCAAAGCCCCCGGGCCTGTGGAAAATACGGCCCAGACTGCAGAATCCTTTATAAATGCATTCTATGAACACCTTCAGGAATGCATGGATCATGCAATCCCAAATAAAACCAAGACCCAATCCTCCAAAGGCAGACATCCTGTCTGGTGGACCCCAGCCATAAACAAACTATACAATAGAAGGAGGAAGCTACTACATGATAGAGCAAATTCCCAAAAAGGGAAGGCAACTCTGATCAGTATTAGCAAAAAACTATGGGCACTCATAAAATCGTCTAAGGCCAGCTTCGAGAGAAAAATTGCACAGAACACTAAGGATAATCACAAGGCTTTCTTTAGTTATGTTAGGAACCTGGGTGGGAATTCCCAGATATGCTCAGAATTAGTCCAAAATGACAAAAAATACACCGAACCCACAGACATTGCCAACATCCTAGCTGACAGGTTCAGCGCAAACCTCTCTCCCCCCTCCCCACCAAAAGGGCAAATATCTATCCCAGCAGAGTGCTGCCCCCCTGACATCTCAGATGCTCAGGTAAGAGCCGCCCTCTCCAAAGCAAAAAACGCAGCATCAATGGAACCAGATGGTGTCCCGGGCTGTGTCCTACATGAACTACAAGAAGAGCTAAACCCAAACATAAAACTACTGTTCAATCTCAGCCTTACTACAGGATATGTACCCAAAGAGTGGCGTACAGCAACAGTGGTCCCTCTCCACAAAGGTGGTGCCTCAACGGATCCTGGAAACTATCGCCCCATAAGCCTGACTAGCTTGGTCTGCAAAGCTATGGAAAGGATCATCATGGACCTCATAAATAAAGATATTGGGGACCTACAGACACTTGATCCTACCCAGTTCGGCTTTGTTAAGGGCAGATCCTGCCTCTTAAACCTGGTTGATTTCTTTGAAACAGTCACCAAGGCCATTGATGAGGGAAGGTGGTCCACACAGCCTACCTGGACCTCGCAGAAGCCTTCGATACAATACCCCACTTGGGCATTATAGATAAGCTCACCAGCTTAAATATAAACCCCTATGTCACTAGATGGGTTGCAAACTGGCTCAAGGACAGAACCCACATGGTTAGAATTGCTGGAGCCATGTCAGACTCCAAACCAGTTACAAGTGGCGTCCCACAAGGCTCAGTCCTGGGACCTCTCTTGTTCGGTATATATTTCTCGGAGGTACAGGCCAACATGGAAGGACTGTGGCTGACCAAGTTCGCAGATGACTGCAAACTGGGCGCCATAATCGACTCTCCAGCTGACACAAGCATCCTCCAAAAGGGCCTCATAGAAACAGACAACTGGTGCCAGAGCCATGGCCTCAAGCTAAACGCCAAAAAGTGTATAGTCATCCCCTTTGGAAAAAACAAAGTGCCCACAAATTACCACATAGGTGGTAATCCATTAAGTTCAGAAGAAGTAATTAGGGACCTGGGGACCCAAGTTGATAGCAATCTCTCATTTGACAACCACGTGGCCAAACTGGTTAGAAAAATATTTTATATAGCCCACCTAATCATGAAGGGATTCACATCTAGATTAGGGGAGGTCATCGTGCCTCTTTACTCATCCCTCATCAGGCCCATAATTGAGTACAATGCCCCTTTTGGGATGTACCTTACCAGACACCTGCAGCAACTGGAAAGACCCCAAAAGTACCTCACCAAGAGGATCAAAGGGCTCAAACAGATGCCATATGCTGCCCGGTTAAAGAAACTCCAGCTCTACTCAGTGGCATACCGCCTGCTCAGAGGCAATCTGTGCCTGACATATAAAGCCATGTCCAACCCGGAATTAATGGACATGCTGCACCTCAGAAAATCCAAATCCCATCGAGCTACGCGCTCGAGAGTCTTGAACCTCAGCACTGAAATAAATAGGACATGCTGGAGGGACAGATTCATAACCCAGAGGCTCCCTTCACTCTGGAATAAAATCCCAGTCCAGGTTAGGCAGAGTCCCTCATTGACTCTCTTCAAGAGGAATCTTGATGAGTGGATGGGAGATTGTAGGTTTGCCCCGGGTATCACTTCTGTGTCAGTGTTAGACAGAGGCACAGTATACTAACCTTGAAAAAGGGCATAGCAAAATTAATTTAAAATGGGTGGCGAAAGCCAAACACATTCTGGCTAGGCTTATAAATGCCCTAGGGCAGATAGCCTAGTATGAACCTATGAACCTATGAGAGCAGTGCTTCTTGCGTTGCAAGCACTTCACGACTCTCACCCTCTAGGGACAATTGAGATACATTCAGACAATATGTCTGTGGTTTGGTACATAAACAAGTAGGGGGGAACCAGATCTTATCCCCTTTGTCGTGAGGCCCTATGAGTTTGGCAATGGGCAGTTTCTTCCCAGCACTTTCTAATAGCAACATACATTCTGGGGAAGTTCAACATGATAACAGACAAGCTGAGCAGGGCAATTTAATGCCTCATGAGTGGTCTCTCAATCAGAATGTAAGCAGAAATGATTTTCCAAACATAGGGTCTGCCTTGCTGCAATCTTTTTGCCACTTCCATGAATGCCAAGTGCAACAACTACTTTACCCTAATCCCCTCTCTGGGGGAGACACAGAGAGATGCACTTGTCCATGATTGGCCCTCGGGACTTCTATGTGCCTTTCCTGCATTTCCTCTCATACCCAGAGTTATTCGGAAAGCACAGTACTTGGGAAGCAGGATTATTCTCATTGCTCCTTATTGGCCTCGCCAAGTTTGGTTCCCCTTCCTTTGGCCTCATCTTCAGGAGAAGCCTTGGACTCTGGACCCAGTTCCTGACCTGCTGACACATATGTCAGGTGCACTTCATCCTTCTCTCCACACCCTAAAATTGACAGCTTGGCTGCTCCACTTCCCAACTTAGTCAGGCTTTACAATTTCTCTCCTACAGTTAAACATATCTTAATGTCCTCTCATAAAGCTTCCACTAGAAAACTGTATTCTAGCAAATGGAAAACGTTTTCTCTTTGGGCTCAAAACAGGAACATTGATCCTTTTTCTGCACTCATCCATTCTATTTTTGGAATTTTGGCGGAACTCTTCTAGCAAGGTTCAGCTGCAGCAACCATCAGGGTACAACTCACTGCAATATCAAATTTCCACATTGGTGATTCTGTCTCCAACTTAATGTCACACAGGTTGTGTAGAGCCTTCTTGAAAGGTGCCTCCTTATTAAGACCTCCCTTTAAGGAACCCCTTTCTCCTTGGGATTTAAATTTTATTCTGTCTCACCTGACATTACCACCTTTTGAGCTCTCATCATCTTCAGACCTCAAGTTCCTTTCCTGGAAAACCTTGTTTCTGGTGGCTATAACATCTGCTAGAAGATTATCAGAGTTGCAAGCGCTTTCTATTAAACTGCCATATATGATTTTTCATAAGCATAGAGTATCCTTGCGAACAAATCCATCATTTTTACCCAAAGTCTCTTCTCCAACTATCATAAATCAATCTATAGAGCTTCCAGTGTTCTTTCCTAATCATAGCAACAAGACAGAATACAAATTACATCAACTAGACAGGCATAGACAACTCAGATTCTATTTGCATAGGACCAAGGATTTTAGAAAATCTGATCAGTTATTTGTATCCTTCTCTGATGCAAAAAAGGGTAGCTCAATTTCTAAAACTACTCTTTCCAATTGGCTCTCAAACTGTATTACGTTCATCTATACCACAAATAACAGAGATTTACCATTCAAAGTGAAGACTCATTCCACTAGAGCAATAGGTACATCATCTGCTTTTCAAGCCAGAATTCCTATGGATAATATTTGTGCACTAGTTACTTGGACCACTCCTCATACTTTTATCATGCATTACAAAGTGGATTTGGCCTACAGGGACAGGGCCTCCTTTGGTTCCATGGTGCTTAAAGGTGTACTCTCATGAGCCACCCAGGGAAAAGGTGCTAAGGATGCTGTCCCATCATTGTAAGAATGAAGGCGAGATAGGATAACATAACATAAAGAAGTTATGTACTCACCATAACGTTCCATGTTTGTTGTCCATCTCGCCATTCAATCTTACGAACCCTCCCTCCTTACCCCTGCCAAAGACTCCTTGTGGACCCGGTAGATGTTTTTACTACTTTCAGGAGCTCTTTGTTTCAATTTGTTTCTCCTTCTATTGTGCATAGTATATATTTGTGTGAGTGTGTGTGTGTGTGTGTGTGTGTGTGTGTGTGTGTGTGTGTGTGTGTGTGTGTGTGTGTGTGTGTGTGTATATATATATATATATATATATATATATATATATATATATATATATATATATATATAGTTTACATTTCATTCAGTAGTAGCAGCAAACAAGATCTGGGGAATTACACCAATACATTGTGATATACCTACTTGCCACGAGCCAGGTTTGAGACTTTCAGCTATGTATTCGGCTGAGTCAGAGCCGAGATTCGGCTCCGAACCCATCATTGTAAGAATGAACGGTGAGATGGACAACAAACATGAAACGTTATGGTGAGTACATAACTTCTTTTTTTGAGTCATCTGTGATAATTCCCATTAGCTTTTATCAGTTTTAGTCTTTGGTGGGGGTGGGGGTCCAGAGGTACAGTACCATATCACGGGTTTCAAAGTTGGACATGCTGAGCAGCGTGCTGTTAACAAGTAAGTACAACACAGTTGGCTATTTTGTATAAAATACCTGAATTCCTGTTAATTATTTCTCACAGTAAGATTGACATTTTCAACAAAGGTAATTTACTAGTTCAAGTATGTATCATAGTTTTTAAAACATGGGGATATAACCTCACCAAAGTTTCAGGTACTGTTATTTTTTTTTTCCAAAGAAAGTGTGTCCTGCTTTGCCTCATTCTTCTAGATAGTTTAACCTTTGAGAAAATAATTGCATTGAGGGAAGTTTCAGTTAGTCCCCACAGCTCTGTCTTATTATCCCTAGGTCATAAACCAGATATGGTGACTCACACTTCATCTATGCAATTGTTATGGCATGGAATGAACTCTGTGTCCATATCCATAAATAAACTTCTCTTGCCATTCTATGAGCTCTTCTCAACTCTTCTCATACTTCACTTAAAAAGCCACAATCATTGTTACTTCAGAATAACGTAAGTTTTTAATGCATTTTTCTTTTTGTCTTGTCAGGCCCTATTCTAAAGCCTTTTCTAGTATACATTTTCTTCTGTGACCAGAACGGCATTATGACATTTCTTTACTTTCATTTTTACCTGGCTTTACTACTAAAATGCTGCATACTGGTCTGTTGACTGCTGTCTGCTGGCCAAGCAGTTAGTGGAAAGCCTTACCTTGACTTATGAACTTATCATTCAATTAGAAGTTTTGCTAATGTGGATGTAACCCAGGTATTAGTCTTTAAGCCATTACTTAACCAAACCAAACTGCCAAACTTCTATTAATTTAACCTTGTACTACTGTTCTCAACCACTAGACATATAAATATGCTTTACATCCTTCTCCAAACTGTTGTTTAACTTTTGTTTAGTGTTTGCCATTTTGTATGTAAAATTTGCTTAGTTTGTTTCTGTTTCCACTATGTATTGTATTTCATATTATGGAGCTTGTACTATGTATTAGTGGAGCTTTTCTCCCCGGGCCTCCACTGAAAATGGGCTCTTTGAGCCCAGTGGACCTCCCCAGGTCATCAAACTGGAAATAAATAAAAATAAATAATAGTTTTTATCTAAGATCATGACTTTCATTTTGCATGCATATGGCTGTATTACTGCATTCAGCTCTACAAGTTGTTACTAAACATTTACATACAGATTTCAGTTTGCAGCCAACAACGGGTGCACAAATGTAAAATCACTCGGAACGATAGCAAAACAATTTTTTGTGTTTTGTCTACACTAACACTTTCAATATCTTAACCTTGAAAGGCTTTGAATTTGAATGTGTGAATTGTTGTGTCTTGGAATAATGCTTGATAAAATCTATCATATAAGGAGCATAGAGCAAACACAATTGAAAATGCTTCATCAAAGAGCTGTCATGTTGTATAGAGTTTGATCATTTACTTCTACTCCTGCTAGAAAATGGCTTGATACATTGTTTTGTTTAGATGTTTTGGATTATAATTTGATAGTTTATGCTGCAGCTAATGCATATTATGTACACATTTTCATAACAGAACTGATCATTGTTTTTTATATCATAAATCCTAAACTCCATAATTGTCTGACACACTTACACATAAGCAATTGTATTATGTGTATAAATTGCTTAATGAATTGTGAATGTTACTCAGTATCTTAAACTAATGACTGTTCTCAAATCAGGCAGGTGTTACATTGGATTACTATCAGCCATGTTTTAGAAGAGGACAAACTCACCCTTTCTCTGTGGAATGTTAACTTCCTTTCTTTTGCCACCATGCAGGAAGTCACACAGTAGGAGAATGAATGCAGGAATGGTTAAGGACAGGTGAATTCAAACTAAGAAATGAAAGGTTAATATTGGCAGCCCAAAATAGTGGGGCTACGTACACGCTGGTTTACAAAGTCCATTGAACATGTGGGAGAAACAGAAAAAATGTAGGTTTTGTAAAACCAAATTGAAAACTGTCACTCACATTGTTGCTGGTTGCGACACACTAATGGCAGAAGGACTGTATACTTTAAGGCATAATAATGTGGCAAGAAAATGATGACGTTTATATCTCATGGGATCACCCATTGCCAACAGTCCAAAAGATAGATGCTAGAAAACCGGATATAGTGGTCCAAGAAAAGAAGACAAAAGTAGCATAGATCATTGAAATTGCCACACCCAGTAACTACAGTGTCTTGCTTACAGAGAGACACAAAGTCATAAAATATCAGGATCTGCAGGCAGAAAAGAGAGCAAATTGGAAGAAAGATACCCAGACAGTTCCAATAGTAGTAGGAGCAACGGGTGTTATAAAAAATAATTTACAGTCATATTTGGATATGTTACCAATACTTGTAATTCCATATGAACTGTAGAAGGAGTCATTACTGGGCACATTGCGGGTGCTGTGAAGAGCACTACTGGCTGACATCAAAGATTGAAACAATACTAATTTCATGAGCTTTAATCATACTTTAACTTAGGAATGGGGTCCATTCCCATCATGGTATTAGAAACCCAAAAGACTTGGAGAAATAAAAAAAATGGGAGATACTGCCAAAGACCATTTCACAAGAGGTGAGGCTTTTTCTAGTCTAGTTTTGTTTCATCTTTAAATATCTAGTCTCCCACCAGGACACAAGTGCTCTTCAGCAATTACATTCTGCTTGCTGAGCACACTCAAGCAAATCTGCAGTCTGCGGCTACCACTCCACCCATACAGTATAAGAAGGAATCAGTACTGCAAAATAAACAAGGATATACATTTTGAGTCTCAAGAGCAGGGTCAGTCCATCCAGGCACTCTACTTTGCACACTCAAGCAAATCTGCAGTCTGTGGCTGCCACTCCACCCATACAGTATAAGAAGGAATCAATACTGCAAAATAAACAAGGATATACATTTTGAGCCTCAAGAGCAGGAGCACACTCAAGCAAATCTGCAGTCTGCGGCTACCACTCCACCTATACAGTATAAGAAGGAATCAGTACTGCAAAATAAACAAGGATATACATTTTGAGCCTCAAGAGCAGGGTCAGTCCACCCAGGCACTCTACTTGTATGTTTTATGAGAGTGAAGCTATTACATTAGCAGTATTTCTTAGTAGTTCTCAGCTTGCTAATAAAACTGACTGTTGTAGCCTTGTGTCCTCCCCCCCACTAGTACAGTAATCCTAACTGTCCAATAGACAGTATACATTTAATTCACATCCCTGTGACTAAATTAACCATCAAGCAGCCCTCTCAGTGCTTTCTGCCTTAGTTTGTATCACTTGGAGGCCCACCTGTTTATTTGCATCTCTATACATTCCCCTTCATTGCTAATGTATCTCCCTACTCTAATCTGTGCACAAACTGGTTACTAATCAGCAAGTCAATGTGAAGACACACTCCCAACCTTAATAAACTTTGCTGTCTCTTCTCTCCTTCACTTTACAGTTAGTTTGAATTATTACTTACCCCCTCTGAGGCCTTCACTGATTTCATCTGATTGCCTCTCTGGTTTCTTTGTATTCCACCTGGTTTACACCCCTTGTGCTATCTCCCTCCCCCAATACAAAGTCTATATTAGAATCTTGCTGAGCATGGTGCCATTTTTAAATTTCTAGTCTCCCACCAGGACACAAGTGCTCTTCAGCAATTGCATTCTGCTTGCTGGTAAGCCATTAAACCTCAGTAATTTGTTTAAAATGTTCAGATTTGTAAAGTAATACTTACTTTTTTCTCTTGTCTTGGTTGGCTCTGCCCCGCTAAGTTCACCCTCGCTAACGCTTGGGCTCTCTCTGCTCCCCTGCCCTGCCCTGCCCCCTATTCCGTCCCGCCCCCACTACCTCTACATTTATAGTAATCACAGCCACATCCATAGCTCACCCTCACATCACCTCCACCAATCACAGCTCCTCAAGTCATATCACATTATACCACACCAACTTGCTCCACATAAAATACTCCCAATCACTCTCATTCCCACTAGGCATTTTTTACATCACCCACACTACCTCCCCATCCACATATAGTGCAACCCTATAATTCCTATTCAGACCCCCCACCTAGAAACAACTTAAACTTTATAACCATGACTATCACACAACTAAATCTAGTCTGTCTTCTCATAATTCTTTACAACACCACAAGTTATCACTCTAACAATATCCCTAAACTTAGTAGCACAACATTACATTATGCACTCTCAGAAACAGACACCACACATTATAATAATATCTGCCCACAGTTTTTCAAGAACTACATAACAGACCAGTTCAGAACTAAACACATATGCTCTCATTCCTACTCCAAAAAACACAATACTTTCTCACACTCCTCACCAAACTCCAACATCTGTATAACCATTTTAACTCCAGGCTCACCATAAGTGGGGATATCCACCCTAATCCAGGCCCAAATCCAACCTGTCCAACACAAACTGTTCCAACACAAATGTCAGAACATAACACCCCCACTTTCTTCATCCCTGGGCAAATCAACAACAGCAGCAAAACCAACCATCCTTTAATGCTAAATATTAATATTAGAAGTATCAAAAATAAAATACCTGAACTCCAGGCCACAATAGCACACTACTCCCCAGACATAGTTGCTTTAACAGAAACCTGGCTAAATAAAAACATAGCTAACTCAGAAGTTCTCCCTACTGGCTACAATATCATTAGACAAGACAGACCACTTCTTAAAGGGGGTGGAAATGCCTTACTGTACAAGTCCAACTTAACTGTCCGTCAATTACCAAACTCCTACCCCTCCCCCAATAATTGGGACATACTTATCTGACAACTTCAACTTCACCCTAAAAAGGTCATCATCACAGTTGTGATCTATATTCCACCTGGTAATGCACCTGCTAGCCTTGAAGACTTCTTATCCTGGTGTTCTTCCACATACTCACAAGAAACCCTTATTCTGGGGGACTTCAACCTAGATCGGTTCACCTGTATATCAGTACCACCAAGTAATCTAATAAATCTCCATGGCTACCAGCAGCTAGTCCAGATTCCAACTAGATGTGATAAAAAATCTAAAAGGGAATCCATCCTTGACTGGGTCCTAACTAACAACCCCACATTGTACCCGCACACAGGGAGTCTCCCAGACACCTTAAGTGACCACAACATAATATACGTTGTACGTAGTAGAACAAGCATATGCAAAACCACTAACTATATATCCACTAGAAACACAAAAAAATTCTCTCCTGAGGTCCTCAACACTTTACTCTGTAACTATGACTGGACCCCCCTAAAAACCCTCCCACTTGACCAGGCTGTAGCATATTTCAACAAAACATTTTTACAACACCTAGACACTGTCGCTCCATTGCGCAAAATCAAGGTTAGAACCTCTGCAAACCCCTGGCTCAGTAAAGAAACCAAACAAATCCTCAAGTCCAGAGACACTGCCTGGCTTTACTATCAAAAAAACAAAGAAACACAAAGCCTAACTAAGTACCAAGAACTGCGCAACCGTGCAAAAAAATGCATTAGGCTGGACAAAAAATCCTACTACACAATATTACAAACTAAATACCAACACAACCCACAAAAATTTTGGAAAAATGTAAACCAGCTACTAAAATCCACCCAAAAGGCTACCCCAAACCAACCACCCCTGACACTAAAGTTCCCATCGAAACACAATTCAGCTCCCACTTTGTGAACTCAATTCTATCCTTAGTATCACAGGACAGTTCCTTCCTCACTATCCCCCCCCAACACAAATAACACTGATACAAGCTTTACCCTCAAAACAGTTTCCACCACTTCAATCAAAAGCATGCTCTCCAAACTAAAACCTCATCAACAGCAGCCGACCTACTCCCCAGCTATTTCTTGAAACTTACAGCAGATGCTATTGCTATCCCAGTCTCCACTCTCATAAACAGATCAATTGTTGAAAACTATGTGCCCAAACTCTGGAAAATATCCTATGTTACACCCATACATAAAGGCGGGACCTCCACTGAACTTAATAACTACAGACCCATTGCTTTACTCTCCCCCTGGCCAAAATCCTAGAAAAATGCATCCATATCCAGATGCTAAAATATCTCCTAGACTGCAACATCCTGTCACCTACTCAGCATTGTTTCAGACCTGCCCATAGTACCACTACAGCCCTCCTCTGCTTCACAGACACAGTAAACTGTCTCAAAAATGAAGGCCTACAAGTGTCAACTCTTTTTTTGGATATGTCCAAAGCATTTGACACAGTCTCACACCAAATCCTGCTAAACAAACTAAACCAATATCATCTATCAAATTCCACTCTTACCTGGTTCCAAAGCTACTTAACTGACAGGTACCAAGCTGTGAAATGGGAAAATTCTCTCTCTCCTCAGCTGCCCATAACTATAGGAGTCCCAAAGGGTTCTATCTTAGGACCACTACTATTCACAGTCTTCACAAATGACCTCCATACCTCCACACAGCATGCATCTATAATTCAGTATGTAGATGACACTACCTTAATCTGTGCTGCACAAAACATTCCCACCCTCCTGCAAACAACTCAACTAGCATTCTCTGATGTTGAAAACTACCTTACCAAAGCCCAACTTATCCTCAATCCAAAGAAAACTCAGCTTGTGATTATAACCAGTTCTAACAAAACACTAACAGTCAATTCACTATCTACTCCACAAATGCTACTCCAATTGCTCCAGTGGCACAGGCTAAGCTATTGGGAATAACCATAGACTCCCACCTAAAATTTGATAGTCATCTCAACTTAACTATTAAAAAAGTGCATGCCAAACTGGGGTCACTCTACCGTATCAAACCATTTCTTACCAACAACACAAGATCAGCCATTGCTCGCTCCCAACTTCTATCCACCCTACTCTATGCATCTCCCATTCTGACTAATCTCAACAAAACTGAACTAAGCAAAATGGAAGCCTGCTATAACAGAATTGCCCGCTTTGCTGCAAATTGCTCATATAGAACTCATCACTGTACTGCTTTGAGACAGCTCCACTGGCTTGAACTGCCCAACCTCCTAACCTACAATCAGCTCTGCCTCTGTCATTCTATCTATTACCTCCCCAATAAGTGTCCTGCCCTCAAAAACCTAGTACAGCATCACACAGCCAAAAGGCCTCTTAGATCATCAAGCAAACTACTACTAGAAGTCACCAACAGCTACAATAGCTTTGGAGATGCATTATATAGTAGTTCAGTGGCTAAAAAATGGAACTCTGTCCCTACTAGCATTCAAAACACATCATCCAAAGCCTCTTTTAAAGACCTCATCAGGCAACATCTCAAGCAAAGTTGGCAGTGCCATGATTGCTCCCCAGGCTAGTGAACGTGGATAACATATACATACTAAATCTAGAGCACTTGATAATAGTTTTCAATCTTACTCACAAACACTGGCTAATCAACAATGTATGTACTGTACCTGTGTACTATGTATGTATTCTACCTATGTTCCAAATTTCAGCTGTACACCACAAATCTATTAATTACCTTTATTTTTAAAAATGAATATTTTTTTTGTTTGCAACACATTTACCAACTTCCAGACCATTGGACTTTCATACACAGAAGGCTCTCCAAGTCTTCGGTGAAGCTGAATCTATGGAAAATTGAATTAGATGAAGATATTACATAATCTTTACAATTAAAATAGCCTTTTTGTGTATGGACATTAAAATTTTAAACTATGGACTTTTAGTATCCTTGCAAAGCATTATGTGTAAAAGGATACAGCATAAAGCACTTGAGCAACCTTTTATTTTCATTGTTTCCAATAATTAAAGTTGACACAATGCAGAAGTGTCTCAAAGTCCACAACACAAGTATACTTTAAACTGTTGGTGTCCTAGACTTTTGACACATCCCTAGATATACTGGTACTTACCCTGCCCGATATAGAATTATTGATAGTTTTTTTAAATTCCAGGAAAATCATTGCTGAGGGTTCTAGATGCCAACACGAAGGCTCTTTATAATGCACTGGGAACCATCATAATTTTTATAGCTTGCATTCTTGAAAATATTGTAAAAATTATGAGAGTCCAACTCCTAATGAACACCAACCCATGAGTATGGTTTGATATGTTGCTGTCACATTGATACTTTTGCCTTGCTGGATCTTTAAGGATAAATGCATTTCTTTAAATAAGTTTTATTTAATTTACTTGGAATAACAAAGCACAATGTATTTTAAGTGACAACAATATGACAATAAATAGGCATTGAAAAACATTTAAAACAATTGCATCTTAAATGACTCAAGCCAAATACAAAAGGTTTTGTTTTAAACCAGCTTTGAAGGTGAAAAAGTCATACACATGGAAATACTTTTGACAGCAATAAAGTCTAGACAAGTAATTTTTTTTTTGGCTTTTTACATTAATTAAAAATGAATGCATTGCATTAAATTTGATGTTTTCCTACCATGCAACACAGAAAAATCAAATAGAGCAATGACAGCAATATATTTCTGATATACTTTGTGTAAAGAAAGTATATTCATATACTCAGTTCTTTTGTTCCAGAGAGAATTGCTTTGAGATGGAGTGCAAAAATGCAGTGATCATGCCACAAGGCATGTTAGTCATAAACTTAAGAGTAAAAGGTAAATATTATTTGATCTGTGCACTGAACTTTTCCCAAATCCTGACCAAATAACAGACTGGTAAAATATACTGCCAACAATAAAACATTTTCCAGTAAGTTTCTGGTAGTAATATCAAAATTCCTGTACAAATCTGTAAACTTGTGAAAAATATTTATCCTTATGTACACTTTGTTGACTGGGTGGTGACCACTAGGTCAGTGGCCTCATTTCATGGGAGACCCAAGGTGCTATTCATACTGACTAGAGGAAATTTGTGCAAGACATTGAGGATATTCCCCATTTATTTTTGAGTAATATGTGGTACCAGAGATTTGTCACTAGTGCTTGGAGGATTCCAAGATGGAGGAGGAAAAGAGATAGCAGGTCAAGAGTGATGCAATCCAGAAAAATGAATTAGCACAAAAAGATTCTGTAAGAGAGGAGATTGTTGTTACAAAGTTGGAGGAAGGTGGTCTGGAAGTTCCTGTGCTGATAGAAATGATGGATGGAGATGAGACAAATGCTGATAAGGAAGGAAGTCGGAGTAACGTGCTGGATCACATGCTGGCTGAGGTAACAGAGGAGGTGCTGCCAGAGAAATCAGGAATAGGAGCAGAATTACTGGAAGATACTGACAGCAGTTTGGAGTTGTGCTTGGCCAGAGGAGAAGCTGTTTCTAAAAGCATGCCCCTGCAGCAGACTGCTGTTGTAAGCTGTAAGAAAACTTTTGTATACGCTGACGTGGTAAAATGCAGTGATCATGCCACAAGGCATGTTAGTCATAAACTTAAGAGTAAAAGGTAAAGATTATTTGATCTGTGCACTGAACTTTTCCCAAATCCTGACCAAATAACACAATGCTGTGCTTGAAGTTGAATGAAGGCAAGAACTGATGCAAGGACAATAAAACCAGAAGAGATCAGTGGTAAGAAACAAAACACAAAACAGTGACATGATATTAACAGGTCTGAAGTTATAGACAATATTATTTTATCTGTGCAGTTTAAAGTACGGAATGTAAGAGAATATACTTAGTGACAGAAGACTTCTGTAAGGTTACATGTGAAAGTTTTACATTACCTGAAAAAGTATGAATAAGGTGGACAAAAAGGGTTCATTGGCCTCATGGAATGAATATATATTTCAGAACTTGGGACTGCAGCTAACAATTAAAATAAATATGCAATTCAGAGCATCAGACAGAAGAACCGAAGTTAAAGACTTTTCTGTGTGTTTGTAGTAATGTGCATGAAATTAAAAATGTATGATAAAAATGTTTGGTCAGGGGTGTAGGAGGTATGTGCGATAATGAATGTGCATAAAGGAAAAATGCAGCATATTTCAAATGTTATAAATGTGAATTGGAACTGGAGAGCAGTAAGGTATCAGGATCAACTTAAAACATGTTTGTGTGTGTGTGTGTGTGTGTGTTTGTGTGTGTGTGTGTGTGTGTGTGTGTGTGTGTGTGTGTGTGTGGGGATGGCAAGCAATTTGGTGCAAAACTGTAATAAAAGATATGATCAGTGTGGTAAACAGAGATATACCACTAAAAATTATAGGTGTAAGTGTAGGAATTGCAATGAATTTGGACATTTTGGTTTGACTGTCCTACATTAGGAAAGGATACATAGAAAAGGAAGGGATTATTTCAGAAGAAAAACAATCTGGTGATATTGTAACTGAAGATATTGGTGCAGAAAGTATTATGGGGAAATAACTAAAGAAGAAATATAAATAAGATAGATAGGCCTTACACCAAAGTAAGTCACTTACACTGAGAACAGGTCTTTCAAAATTAGGACAAACTTACACAGTGAGCAACTCTTGGAATCTGTCTCATAGAAAGATGACAGGAATAAGGTAGACAATGTTTTACAAAAGGAAAACATTACTGTGCAAGATAATACAGAAATGCAACACCACAACATGAAAAGAGGAAGAGGGATAATTTGAGACATGATAAGAATAAGAATACACTGATAATTTTATTGCAGGGATGGTATAGAGAAGGAAAAGAAAATAAAACTGGAAAAAGGACACAAAAAGACAAGGCTTTTTACTTATGCAAGAAATGTTCTCTGTTTTATTCTGTTGCTGTATTTAATTTAGGAAAAAATGTGCTGCTTTTTACTCTGTTGCCTGTTTAATTTAAAAAAAAAGAAAGAAAGTATTCTGGTTTTATTCTGTTGTTGCACTTTTGTTGGCCATAATATAGATTGGACTCAGACCGCCTGAATCCAGTTATGTTTGAGGACTGAGCACTAAAAATCAGGGCATCTTCTTTTGGAGACCCCCCCCATATCCTTGTGGCAAGAGCATACAATAGGACTATCTAATTGAAGGCTACTGGTTCAGGGCTAAGTTTGAGGTATTTCATTGGTGCAGGGCTCAGTTTGAGCTTTTTCACTGTTTTTTTTTTTTGTATTAGCCGCTTTGCTCTTGTTTGTGGGTAGCACAGCAGCATGCAATGCATATCAGAGGTGTTTACCTTACCATTGGTGGTTATAGACGCAAACTTCTTACCTGTTAATTTTTCCCTTAGTATACTCCTTATTCTCCATCAGGTGTGTTGTGCAACTGTGCCTCACAGTCAAATGGAAATTTCAGTGTAACTTCTGAGGTACCAACACAGATCACACCCACCAAACCTTTGCTATTTGAACCTCTTCTCCCGTCTATCTGCCTTACCTGGTCCTTCCTGTGCTTTCTGATCACATTAATTCACCCAGCATTATGAATGGACAATTTCTGACAGTTTCTCCAGCCAGCCTGGTCGACATGGGCATCCTGAGGCAATGTAACAATTGCTTCATGTACACTGACAACCCACTTCTTCTAGTTCATACAAATTCAGTATGTGATAGATGCATCTATATTAAGAACCTAGAATCCAGGCTGTCTAGCTCACAGAGTATATCTGACACTAAGCAGGTTGTCAGCACGCACACCTCACTATAAGCACCAATCATACCAACAACACACAACCATATATATGCAGAGGTCCTTACCAGAAGCTTACCTAAACATCAGAACCTCCCAAACACAACGAGTCTTCACATAATACATCCCATGCAGAACATAGTACACACAATATCTCACACACTAGTGTCTCCATTGTGAGACACACAGAAGGCCCTCTCAAAAGGTTGGATTAGGAAAAGGTCATGGTCAGCTGTCTGTCAGGTGTCAGGATCCGCTACATCACACACGCACTCAGGTCTCTAAACAACAGCTACTGTTATGACTCTGTCATAGTCTATGTTGGTGCTCATGGCTTGAGACGTACCTCAATGGACTATATGAAGAGAGGCATGACTGAGCCTTCTGATTATGTGCCTCAGGCAGGTAAGTCCCTAGTTTTAAGCAACATTTTATCTTTGCCTTGGATGATGCCACAATACGAGCAAAAATTGATTGACTTCAACAATTTGCTTAGTTTCTGGTGTCATTTTATGGGGATCCAATATCTTTCAGTCTGGGAGGACATGGTTGACAGACCTCAATGCATCACCAGAGATGGTCTTCATCTGTCACCCCTGGGATTTTGGTTACTGGATAAGGCTCTTGCCTCCCCCATAGTGTCTTTTTAGGCAATGTCACAAGAACAAAACTCCTGATGTAAAAATACTCTCTAAAAATGACCTCACGGTTATACTGCTAAACACTGGGAGTCTAAACCTGAAACTGCACTCACCGGAACTAGTCCTTACATTGGAAGATGCTGACATTTGTGCAGTCTCAGAGACCTAGTTTAAGGCTGCGGAGAACTCCCCAGCCATACTGGTTACATTTCCTTCCACATATTCAAATCACTAACTGAAGGCATGAAAACTAAAGGAGGTGATGTATCAATATTCATTAAGGATAAATACGCCTCTAGATTGGTTAAACAGCATTATTCCCTTGAATTACTTCAGGTGCAATTGACTGTTTGTAAGACCTCTTTTCAAGTCATTTCCAGCTATAATGACCCCCTCCATGAATCAGGACATCCACTCAGCCTACCATGATCTTCTTGTGTCAATCAAGATACAACCGAACACCCTGGTTTTGGCCAGCTTTAAATACCCGTCCCTTGACTGGGTAAATTATACATGTTCTAACTCACTTGCCCAAAGGTTCTTGGACTTTGTAAACTTCAGTGCCCTGGGTCAGCTGGTTGACACCTCTACAAGGGGCTCAAACATCCTGGATTTGGTGCTCACCAACATGGGGAATGTTGTACCACCCCCAGTGTGTGGTCCTCCCTGGTGAGATCTGACCACAAGTCAGTCTCACTGGAAGTAACTATAACACCAGACCCTCCTTCCAGCAACAACTAGACTAAAAAACTTCTCCAAGGCCAATTACAACCTTTTATGAGATGGCATAAATAGCTTCAAAGTACCTCCCCCCATTAATGGAACAGACACCTATGCCAGAATATACACCAATGCTTTATATGAGCATCTCTACATTTGTATTGACTCTGGTGTACCTGATAGTACCAAAGAAGATCTTCAAGGAAAAAAAACCTGCCTGGTGGGCATCTGCCATCAACAGGCTATACAATAGGAGAAAGAAATTGCTGTCTAAGATTAGGAAGGAAAGTCCCAAAACTGGAAACACTCCCTCCTCAACTTAAACAAGCAAATAAGATGTTGTGAAGTCCTTCAAAAACTAACTATGAATCCAGATTAGCTTCCCTAACTAAGGACAGCAATAAGGCATTCTTTAGTTACATCCAGTAGGTCTTAAATGCCCTCACCAGTGCCAAAAATACAGCCTTTATGGGACCAGATAACATCACAGGCTGTGTTCTACATGGGTTAAAACATGAATTAGCAACACCACTGGGTACTCTTTTCAATCACAGCCTAAGCACTGGTTTCTTCCCAGCAGAATGGAAAAACAGCTACCATCATCCCCTTGCACAAAGGGGGTGCATCCACTGACACCGGGAACTATAGATCTATTAGCCTGACCATCCTTATCTGCAAGACAATGGTATGTGTCATCACGGACTTTATAAACAAAGACATAGGAAATCTCCAAATGCTCAACCCCATCCATTTTGGCTTTATCAAGGGGAGATTATGCCTGTTAAATTTGGTGGACTTCTTTGAGGCAGTCAGTAAAGGCCTAGATGAGTGCAAATCTGTGCATATGGCCTACCTAGACATAGCCAAGGCCTTTAACACAGTCCCCCCACTCAGGCTTTATTGATAAACTCACCCAGCTGGGTATCAACCCATATATTGTCAGGTGGGTTGCAAACTAGCTCACATATAGAACTAATACAGTCAAAATAAGGGACTCCACCTCCTCTAGCTGACCCGCAACCACTGATGTTCCACAGGGATCGATTCTGGGACCCCCTACTGTTCAGAATCTACTTTTCTGAAGTACAAGCAAAAGCTAAAGGTCTGTGTCTGACAAAGTTTGCTGATGACTGCAAACTAGGAGCGGTCATTCAGTCCCCTAAAGATGTCAACATCATACAAGATGGGCTTACACAGACTAATGACTGGTGCTGAAGCCATGATCTTAAACTTAATACAACAAATGCATTATCATCCCCTTCAGCAAGGGCACTGTTCCTGCTAACTGCCACATCAATAGCAATACCCTAAGCATGCATTTAGTGGTGAGACATCTGGGCACAGAGGTTGACAGCAATCTTACCTTTGTTCACCATGACTCCACAGTGGTAAGAAGGGCATTTTATATTGCTCATCTTATAAATAAGGACATTCCTCCAGAAAAAAAGAGGTCATAAACGATTTTACTCTTCCTTTATCAGGCCAATAATAGAGTACAATACTCCCTTTGGTGTGTACCTTTCCAGGCATGTGCAGAAATTGGAGAGACCACAAAGATTCCTTACTAAGAAAATTCAGGGTCTTCAGCATCTTTCATATGTGGACAGACTGAAATCACTGTTGCTTTACTCTCTGTCATACAGACGGTTCAGAGGCAACCTATGCCTTGCATATAGGGTGATCTTTGACCCTGCAGTAGTGTAAATGCTATACATTTACAAATCAAATGGCACAAGGGTCACTTACTAAAAGGACATTGTGGTATGTGACATCAACTTTTCTGAGATTTAAAAAAGTTCAAGTTACAGGCTTGCTGTTCTTGAACTGTTTTGTAAGTTTCTGTGAGGCCATTTTTGCTTGGGCTAAAGGAAAGTCTCTCTGTTGATCAGTGGCAGTGATAAACATTGAGCTGCTTCCCTGCCCCCCGTGGGAGTGGTTACTGACTTGAAACTGTAGTTTTATTGGCTGTTTTGAGTCAATTCCTGGCTCTTTCCAGCCCCTGCTATCAAGCACACTTTAGAGTGCTTTAGCGTGATTTAGCGCGGAGTTGCCACTAGAGCAGCATCGGGCAGCGCCGGTTTAACAACGTTAAAATTTTTCTGGCTCCATAAAGTCTGTTCTTCATTTTTTCCCTTAGAACTGCTCTACTAGTAATCTAAACAGTATATCCCTTAACTAAAAAGTGCAGCACTTGTTCCTAAAAGCTTTTACTTGTCTTAAAAGCATCTTCTTTTCAGGTTTAGCACTTCTGTATTATACAAAGTCCCTCACTAGCAAAACCCCCCCAGGAGTACCCACTTCCTTACTAAGTCCTCTCTTATTCAGTTACACCCCTAACTTCTAAATTTCTCTAGCATGTCGAAGGGCCAGATGCTGGCGTCCTCTCCTGTCCAGTCGGTGAATTTGGGAATATTGAGGCAATGTTACAATTGCCTCATGTACACTGACAACCCTCTCCTCCTCCCACATAACACAAATACTTGCGAGAGATGCAGCTATTTAGCCAAACTGGAGGCTGAGCTCTCTCAACTCAGGACTGGTAAGACCAGACAGGAGGAGAAGGCAACTACACACACCACAAAACCAGTCTCACATAAAGCTATCACAACAATGAATCAAACACATAAACACACAAAGTCATACTCGGAGGCTCTGAGCAAAAATTTACCTAAACAGCAGAGGCCTCCAAAGCAGTCATCCAAGCAACTGCCACCTAATGACACACTACAGGCAACACATAAACCACAAAATCAGTGTGCAAAGCAGTCACAGCCCTTAAGGCCAAATACAACACCAAACATACTTATCATAGGTGACTCCATAGTCAGACACACTGACGTCCCACTCACCAGGCTGAACAAGGAGAGGGTCACAGTAAGCTGCCTATCGGGTGCTAGAATCCACCACATAACACAAGCACTTGGGTCACTCCACAGCAAGTACAAATATGACACAGTCATTGTCCATGCTGGTGTGAACGACCTGAGACATACCTCCCTGGACTACATGAAAAGAGACATAGAGGAGCTCTCTGATTATGTAGCCCAGGCAGGTATGACCCTGACCCTGAGCAGTATCCTTCCTTCACCAAGAATGATGCCACAACATAGAGACAAGATGATCAGCTTTAACAATTGGCTTAATTTCTGGTGTCATTCAAAGGGGATCCAGTGTCTAAGGCTCTTGCCACCCCCATAGTGCCTTTTTTAGGCAAGGCTCAAATTCTAAACCTACCACCCTAGAAAACAAAAATGGGAAGAAACTAAGGGTAATGCTGCTCAATGCCAGAAGTCTAAATCTCAAAATGCACGCTCTCGAGGCCCTTCTCAGTATGGAGAACATCGGTGTCTGTGCGGTGACTGAAACCTGGTTCAAGGCTCCTGAGAGCACCCCGGCACTATCAGGTTTTACCTCATATCATGCGTTCCGGCCCCAAAACCCGGACCACACCACAAAAGGAGGGGGTGTATCCATATTCATCAAGGATACCCACACCTCCAGGTTGGTGGCAACGCACGAAGCATCAGAAACCATCCAGGTGCAATTAACCATAGGCAAAACTGCTCTACAACTTGTAGCATGCTACAGGCCACCCTCTCAAACTCAGGAACCCCACACAGCCTTCCTGAAGACACTGGAGGGTATAAATGTATCTCCAAACACCATTATATTGGGTGACTTCAACTACCCGAATATAGACTGGGAACATTACTCAAGCCCCAACTTTCTAGCCCAAAGGTTCCTGGAGTTCATAAATTCAAATGCCATGGAACAACTAGTCACCGTTCCCACAAGAGGGGAAAATATACTAGATCTCATCATCACAAACATGGGGACAAAATGCTCCACACCGCAAGTATATCCCTCATTGGTGAGATCAGATCACAAACTTATCTCACTGGAAATCCACATCCCGCCCCCACCCCAAAAAAAAAAGACCACAGTGAAGAACTTCTCTAAAGCAAACTTCACACTACTCAAGACTGGTGTGGTATCCTTCAAGGCCCCCGAGCCAGTGGAAACCACAACCCAAGCTGCGGAAGCCCTTACAAATGCCTTCTACGAACACCTCCAGGACTGCATGGATCAGGCAATCCCTAATAAAACCAAGACTCTTTCCACCAAGGGCAAATGTCCAGTCTGGTGGACCCCAGCCATAAACAAACTTTACAATAAGAGGAGAAAGCTGTTACATGACAGAGCAAAATCCATAAAAGAGAAGACACCCTTGATCATTATTAGTAAAAAAATACGAGCACTCATAAAATCATCCAAGGCCAAATTTGAGAGAAAAATTGCAATAGATTCAAAAGACAATCATAAGGCCTTCTTCAGCTATGTTAGAAACCTGGGTGGAAACTCCCAGATATGCACAGAATTAGTCCAACATGATACAAAAATCACTGAACCCACAGACATTGCCAACATACTGGCAGACAGGTTCAGTGCAAACTTTACCCCTCCCCCCCAAAAGGAGAGATAACTATCCCAGCGGAGTGTAGCCTCCCAGACATCTCTAATGCACAGGTGAAAGCTGCTCTCTCTAAAGCTAAAAACACAGCATCAATGGGACCGGATGGTGTCCCCGGCTGTGTGCTACACGAACTCAATGAGGAACTAAACCCGCATATAAGGCAGCTGTTTAATCTTAGCCTTACCACAGGATATGTGCCCAAGGAGTGGCGTACGGCAACTGTGGTCCCACTCCACAAAGGCGGTACCTCTACAGACCCTGGAAATTACCGCCCCATAAGCTTAACAAGCCTGGTCTGCAAAGCTATGGAGAGGATCATAATGGAACTCATAAACAAAGACATAGGCAACTTGCAGACATTGGACCCGACCCAGTTTGGCTTTGTCAAGGGCAGATCATGCCTTTTGAACTTGGTCGACTTCTTCGAAACAGTCACCAAGGCCATTGATGAGGGAAAGGCAGTCCATACAGCCTACCTTGACCTTGCAAAAGCTTTCGACACAATACCCCACTCGGGTATTATAGAAAAACTTACCAGCTTAAATGTAAACCCATATGTCACAAGATGGGTTGCAAACTGGCTAAAGGACAGAACCCACAGGGTTAGAGTTGCTGGCGCCATGTCAGACTCCAAGCCGGTCACAAGTGGTGTCCCACAGGGCTCAGTCCTTGGCCCCCTGTTGTTCGGCATCTACTTCTCAGAAGTACAGGCAAACATAGGAGGACTATGGCTGACAAAGTTTGCAGATGACTGCAAACTAGACGCCATAGTGGAAAGTACATCGGACACAGATATCCTTCAGAGGGGTCTCACAGAAACTGATAACTGGTGCCAGAGCCATGGCCTGAAGTTAAATGCCACAAAATGTATAGTCATACCCTTTGGGAAAAACAAGGTAACCCCAAGCTACCATATAGGTGGCAATCCATTAAGCACAGAAGAGGTTATCAGGGACCTGGGGACCCAGGTTGACAGTGGCCTTTCTTTTGACACTCACATTGCTAAAGTGGTTAGAAAGACCTTCTACATTGCCCACCTGATCATGAAGGGATTCACATCCAGATCAAGTGAGGTCATTGTTCCCCTGTACTCTTCACTTATCAGACCAATGATCGAGTACAATGCCCCATTCAGGATGTATCTCACCCGACACCTGCAGCAATTGGAGACACCCCAAAAGTTCCTCACCAAAAGGATAAAGGGACTCCAAAATCTGTCATATGCTGCCAGACTGAAGAAACTCCAGCTCTATTCAGTCGCATACCGCCTGCTCAGAGGTGACCTGTGCCTGACATACAAGGCCATGTCCAACCCGGAATTAATGGACATGCTCCACCTCAAAAAATCCAAATCTACCAGATCCACTAGAGCAAGCGACTTAAACCTTAGCACGGATATAAATAGGACATGCTGGAGGGATAGATTTGTCACCCAGAGACTCCCTATGCTGTGGAATAAAATCCCAGTCCATGTGAGGCAGAGCACCTCGCTGGCTCTGTTCAAGAGAAATCTTGACCGGTGGATGGGAGATCATAGGTTTACCCCGGGAATCATCTCTGTGTCACTGCTGGACAGAGGCACAACAAACTAATGGGCACAGTAATTTTTAACATAAGGGGTGGCGTAAGCCACAAAACTTTGGGCTAGGCTTATAAATGCCTTAGGGCAGATAGCCTAGTATAAACCTATGAACCTATGAACCTATGAACAGAACTTGCTGGAGGGGCAGCTGTGTCTCACAGGGGTTACCTCGCCTATGGAACAAACGTCCAATTCATGTTAAACAAAGTCCCTTGTTGACCCTATTTAAGCATAATTTGGATGATTGGATAGGAAACCAGAAATTCACCCCAGGGGTTACACCTCTGTCCCTCCTGGACAGGGGTAATAGGTGCTGATTTTAGCATCTGCTTGAAATAGATACTCTAGGGAACTAGGGTTGAACATGGCTAGGCTTGTAAGGGCCCTAGGGCTGTTAGCCTAGTAACTTCCTATTATCATAGGAATATTAGCACTAACTGTAAACAGCATTAAATTACATTATAGGATTAGTAGTGAGTGAATGGCATTAAAATAGGTATGGAGGTTATATGTTTGTTAGATATGAGATGTTTGAAGAAAGAAATAAGAAAAAGAACTGAGACAATATGGACTAGAAAGATTATATGGTCAGTGGGGAGTGACGTGTTCAGGGATAGGATTATTTTTTAAGTGAAGAGATTAAGATACTTATGTGATGGTAGTAGTACCTGGAATATTTGTTGTATGTGCTATAAGCAAAAGGGAAATGCATGTAAAGATGATTATAATTTATGTATGCCTAACATGATACAGAGGAAAAGTATATTTAAGGAATTTAAAAGCTTTGTCCTATTAAATATGTCAGTTATTATGGTGGGAGATTTTTTTTTACTGCAAAGTGTGAAAGGAGAAGGAAAAATATGATAAGATCTTAAAGTAATAAGAAAATGTATATGATATGGAGTTAAAATAGGTAAAACAGAGAATAGTCATGCAAAGGAAGACTTTTAGAACTGAAATAGATTATATAGTATTTTCAAATGATATGAAAGAAACAGGTTGGATAGAAATGTCTGAGTTTTCAGATCATAGGGCAGTATGGCTTTGAATAGGGAATGACAGATAAGTAATAAAAGAAGGGAATGGAATAAAAATATTGACTGGAAAGATTGCTAAAACATATGAGATGAAAAATGAGCATATGATTTTATGAAAATGGCTGGTAAGACTGTTGTGTTTATAAAGAAAACTACAGGAAAATGTTTTTATTGTAGAAAAGAGGGAACAAATGAATATGAAAGTCTATAATGAAATTATTAAAAATAGAAAATGTGATGGTAGAATAAGAAAACTAGAAAAAGCTGTCTGAAAAAATAGAGCACAAATTAAAATATGATGTTTAGGCAAATATTCATTTTAAAATAAAAAAGAGGATGTTTCACCATTGTGTGTGCATCTGTGTATGCATGTGGGAGTGTGAAGGTAAAAATAAGAGAAGGAAGAATAGATACAGTGTTTGAAGAAGAAGAAGGAAATATTAGATAGAAACAGAAATAAATAATGGAAATATCTAACGTTTGTGAGTAGAATGTCTGAAAAGTAAGTAGTACAAGTAGTAGTACATATGGTAAAACATTAAAATGTTAATAATTCTCTAGAAAAGACAGTACTATGAGAGAAATGGAAGAAACAACTGACCCTGGGAACTACCGACCAATAAGCCTGACCAGTCTGATCTGCAAGGCTATGGAGCGAATCATTATGGAACTCATAAATGGAGAGATTGGGAACCTCCAGTCGCTGGACCCCACACAGTTCGGCTTCGTCAAGGACAGATCATGCCTCCTGAACCTGGTGGACTTCTTTGAGACAGTTACTCAGGCTATAGATAATGGAAAGGAGGTACACACGGCTTACCTTGACCTTGCTAAAGCATTTGACACCATTCCCCATTCAGGTATTATTGATAAGCTCACCAGCCTGGGCATAAACCCTTATGTCACAAGATGGATCACAAACTGGCTCTCAGACAGATCCCATAAAGTAAGAGTAGCGGGATCTATGTCCGAATCCAGACCAGTAATGAGTGGTGTGCCTCAGGGCTCTGTCCTGGGGCCCCTCCTGTTTGGCATATACTTCTCAGAAGTACAGGCAAGCATGGAAGGGCTGTGGCTGACTAAGTTTGCGGACGACTGCAAACTGGGTGCTATAATAGAGTCTCTGGCCGACATGGAGATCCTTCAGAAGGGCCTAAATGAGACTGATGCATGGTGTCAAAGCCATGGTCTCAAGCTAAATGCAAAAAAATGCGTAGTAATCCCCTTTGGAAAAAACAGAGTACCCGCAAACTACAACATAGGAGGTAATCCCCTGAAATCTGAAAAAGAAATAAGGGATCTAGGGACCCAAGTAGATAGTCATCTTTCCTTTGATAACCATGCTGCCAAAGTGGTTAGAAAATCCTTCTATGTGACCCATCTGATCACGAAAGGGTTTGCATCAAAATCTAAGGATGTAATGGTGCCCCTCTACTCTTCCCTCATCAGACCCGTTATTGAGTACAATGCACCAATTGGAATGTACCTGGCTAGACATCTCCAGCAGCTGGAGAGACCATAAAGGTACTTAACCAAGAGGATTACTGGCCTCAAACAGTTGCCGTATGCAGCATGATTGAAAAAGCTAAGACTGTTCTCTGTTGCATACCGCTTTCTCAGAGGCGATCTCTGTCTAATGTACAGAGCCATGTCCAACCCAGAATTGTTGAGCATGCTCCATCTTAGCAAAACCAAATCTACTCAAGCTACACGCTCTAGGGATATAAACCTCAACACAACAATGAATAGAACATGCTGGAGGGATAGATTCCTTCAGAGACTTCCCTTACTATGGAACAGGGTCCCGATCTACATAAGACAGAGCCCCTCACTATCACTCTTCAAGAGAAACCTTGATGAGTGGATGGGTAACAGAAAGCTCACACCGGGGATCACACCAACAGCACTACTAGATAGGGGCCAAGGGTACTAGCTGCTAGTACAAGGTCTAGGGAACTACTAAAGGGGCGGTGAATACCGCACAACATGGCTGGGCTAATATATGCCTTCGGGCAGATAGCCCAGTACCAACTTATGAACCTATGAACCTAAGTAAGGGAAGAATTGGGACCAGTAATTGAGGGAGCTGGTTATGAATACTGTGAAGAAATGAATGAAACTAAGAAATTAATCTCTAAAATATTAAATACATGGATAGAAAAATGTATTAGATATATGGAGAGAGAAAGGAATAACAGATGAAGGGATCAGTGTTGAAATAATTATATTTGTAAGGAAAATGATAAAAGAAAAGATATAACAATGGAGACTAATAACACTGGGAAATACAGACCTTAAATCTTTATGAAGATAATGTAAAAAGGTATATAGAAGATTTTAGATTGTTATGGGAGAAATGACTTTCAGAATCAAGAGGAGAGAGAGGTGAAATAAATGTTAAGAGTATTAAAAGAGGCAACAGCTATGATTGTAAAGAAAACAAGGAAGTAAAGCTAGTAACATAAGATATGACAATAGCTTTTTACAAAGCTAATCATGAAGCAACGTGGATGAATCTAGAGACATATGGGGCTGGATAAAAATTTGAATGTATAAAAATATGCTCTGAAATGTCATGAGTAAAAGTTATTGTAAATGGATGAATGGGGGAAGATGAAAATTAGGAGAGGATTAAACTTCTACTTCTAATGAGTGCAGTAATTCAAACATGTATGTGTTACATGAAAGAAATAAACTGCAAATAGGAAAAAGAGCTGTAATAATCTGTCTATCATATGCAGATGTTTTAGTGATTGTAGCAAGATGTGGGATTTAAGGTTGAATCCAGTGAAAAGGGGTGATAGACAACAAAAAAGAATACTGAGGTTTAAATCTAAATAAATCCTATAGTGCACTGAGCATCTATACGTTTTTTATGGATAATAAAGAAATTGAAAGAGAGAGAGCTGCAAATGATGGGGAAATTGTTATATGCAAGATGTGAAGAGGGATGAAAATATGAAGAAGGGAAAAGAAATAAAACAAAGATGTAAGAAAAATATGAAAATAAAATATGTGTGAAATTAATGAGCTTAATAAAAAATGTATTGTATAGCAATATTATGGTCATTATATATATGGTATGTTTATTTAGGACACAGTCCACAATACCCAGCCAGTTCTTGAATCCAAAAAGTAAATTGTAATCCACACAGTAGAAACGTAAGGATTCAAATACAGCAGATACTTCAAGTAAAACTTTCCTTTAATATAGGACAACTAAGAACAAAGACATAAGTGCTTTCATAGTGGTGCTACTTCATCAGATGTACAACATAAATAGAGATGCTACACCTGGAGGGCTTTCAGCTGCATATATATAGTATGGTATATCCTTGCAGGGAATATGTAAAAATGCTATAAAGGATAGACAGAAAAGGTTTGAGAATTTTTATGAAGCAACGGATTCCCTGTGAAGAATTTTGTTGAATAAGTTAAAAGTCATATGATATATAGGGTACTGGAAAAAAATAAAATGTGATGAGTGTAATGAAGAAGAAAAAAAAAGAACATACCCTAAGCACACAACTTGTGGTGAGAGACCTGGCTATCCAGGTTGATAACAATCTCACATTCAACCATCATATAGCGGTAGTGGTCAGAAAAACCTTTTACTTGGTTCATCTCTTAAGTAAAGGGATTGCATACAGAAAAAAGGAGGTTATTACCGCTCTGTACACCTCCCTCATTAGACCAATAATTGAATATAACACCCTGTTTGGTATGTACCTCTCCAAATATCTGCACCAACTAGAAAGGGCACAGAAATACCTCACAAAGAGAATCCATGGCCTCCAAAACCTGTCATATGCGAACAGGCTCAAATCACTGTCACTCTATTTGGTAATGTACAGATTGCTCAGAGATGATCTATGTTTCACCTATGAGGCAATCTTGGACCCTGCCCTACTAGAGATGCTCCATATCCATATGTCTAACTCCTCACTCATTACCCACTCAAAGGGCCTGAATCTAATATGCAACATCAACAAAACCTGCTGGAGAGACAGGCTTGTCTTCAAGAGGCTGCCTCGTCTCTGGAAAAGACTTCCCGTACACGTCAAATAGAGTACCTCGCTGACCCTCTTCAAGCGCAATCTTGATGAGTGGATGGGAAACCACAAATTTGTCCCAGGGTTTCCACCTGTGTCCCTCATTCATAAGGGTGGCAGGTACAGACTGAGGTTTATTTTTTGGGATAAACTCTTGGCTTGGCTTGTAAGGGCCCCAGGGCCATTAGTTTAGTAACCTCCTATGATCCGGTAACATCCTTTTTTAATGTAGAAAAAAATGGACACATTTGGAGAGGTATTGAAAAGGAATATAAATGGGAGGTGTTTAAAATATAATAATAGATATACTATTATATGTGAAATATGAGAAAGAAAAAATATGTAAAATTGAAAAATGAGACAGAATATTGTAAATAGCAATTTGGAGATTATGGAAAATATATGAAGAATAATTGCATAATAAAAATAGAGATGATAATGATGTGCTAGATGAAATAAAATGACTGTGGAAGGAGTCATGGGGAGCAGATAAATATATCTTAAAGAATAGTTGATGTTTCTGACTTAATTTTTTTTTTTGTATTTTTAAACAATAAAACAGACAGTAATTGTTCTTTTGTTTAGATTGTATGTTAAGAATGAAATTGAAATGATTCAATTATTTGTAGATGACATTTTATTGACTTTAAAAGCAGATTATATATTAAAAGAGCTATGGAAAGCAACAAAACAGTTTAAGGCAATTTCTGGACTATCATTTAATGAAAATAAAACCAATATGTTACTAATAAATATGGACAAAGAAGTATTACATAACAAATATCATAAATATTTATCTAAAAAATGATACAATCTAATACTTAGGAGTTACAATTACAAATGACATAGATACAACAGTACAACTAAACTATAAAGAGATTTTAGATAATATCAAAGAACTCATATAAAAATGGAATAAGCTATTTTTTACCATGGAGGAAAGACTATGGGTCAGATTCACGAAAGCTTGCATGGAGTGCAAGAAGAGTGTAGGAGCTCACGGAGGCAATATGTCTGCCGTGCGATCCAGGTACAGCCAGCAGGGGCGTCTTGCATGGTCAGCGTCATGGTATGCAAATTACCTCATTTGCTGCTGAAAGCTATGCAAATTAGGTAAATTTGCAATCCAGGAAACACATACCTGTCTGTGGAAGATTAGTGTTATCTGCAGAAATGTACTCCATTGGTAACGGAATACCGTTCTGCAAATAGCTAAATGGAGCTATGATAGATCCAAATAAAGGATGCATACAGTTAAGGAAGCATGCCAGTGACCAAATATAAGGCCATTGAGATTTATAAATGTTTAAAATTATTAAAATCTAACTTTTTTCCCCCCGATCTCCGATGTTTAAGCGTAGCGCAGCACAGAGCAAATGTCAGGTGCTTTAAAAAAAACAGAAAATAATTCAAAAATAGCCATTTGCACTAAAAAGCTTATCCTGCCAAGCAGGTGAATGGCAGGCTGAAGACAACATGGCCACTGAGTAGTGGTTGCTAAGGGGAGGAAGCTCAGTGTGAGAGATGTAACCATGCATTAGTAGGCAATCCTATGCAAATGAGGATAAGGATAGTGAATTCCAATTTTCCCCAGCATGTGAGCCATGTCCCAAGAGTGTAAGTGTAGGAGTAGGTGACTAGTAGAGTAGAATATAGGTAACATCATGAGGGTGTGTGTTAGAAAGGCTGTAAGCTTATTGGAGCACAGTGTCTTGTGTTTGCCCTGAGTTGCTCAGGATTGCAAGAGGCGTGTCTACAGTTGTCCTTTTTGAAAACCAGAAACAAAAGGTGTACGCTGTGAATATATCTGAAATTTCTTGCAAACGTGCACACAGCATGTGCGCGCATGTACGCTCGTTTGTGCGGCGCTGCCCTGGGCGGAAACAGAAAGAGAAAAGGAAGGAAAATAAGTAGTAGGAAGTTAACCAAGGAGAACTAGCAGAGCTGCCAGGTGAAATATATCAGAATCAGCCAATTACACAGGTAGCAGACTAGCCCAGCACTTTAAACTCTGCAAACAGCATTCTTCCCTGTTTTTTCCCCAAGAACTCTGCAACACTGCAGTATACAAAGAGGGAAAGCTTAAAAACTTTAAAGTCAGACAAAATGTTAGGGGCTGCTCTTGCTATCATAAACCAACATGTGCAAGGTGCTGAGGGTGGTGATGTTGTGAATGCTGCTGAGCAACCCACAGAGAAGAGTGTACAGACCCAGGGTAACCTACCAGGGGCTACATGAGATGGAGATAGTGGAGCGCTATAGGGTGAACAGAGACCTCCTGCAGCAAATTGTTGAGCTGTGCCGGCCACGCCTCACACACAGAACCAACAGAGGGGAACCCATCCCAGTGGATACCAAGGTATGTGTTGGCCTAAGAATACTAGCTACAGGTACTTTCCAGAGACCAACTGGTGATATGATGGGGATTTCACAGGCATCAGCATTCAGGGTACTACACCAGTTCCTGGATGCCATGTCAGCACATGTCGGTGAGCATGTATATTTCCCCAATTCCCATGAGGCATTGGCCAGCAATATGCATCTCTTCCACCAAATAGCAGAATACCCTGAGGTGGTGGGTGCAATAGACTGCATGCACATACACATCAAAGCACCACCCGGTGAGCAGGGTAGGGTCTGCATGAACCGCAAGGGCTTCCCCTCCATCAACTGCCAGGTCGTGTGCGATGCCCAGGGCATAATAATGAATGTGTGTGCTGGCTCCCCTGGAAGTTATCATGATTCCCACATCCGGCATCTGATGCAGCTGTACCAGAAATTTGCCAATGGGGACATCCCTGATGGTCACCTAGTGGGGGATGCTGGATACGCACTGGAGCCATGGCTGATGACACCCATCAGAAATGCACACACACCCGAAAAAGAACTCCATAATGAGGCACACGCACAAACAAGAAACATAATTGAGCATGTGTTTGGGATACTCAAGTCATGGTTCCCATGCCTGGACACATCTGATGGAGCCTTGCAGTACTCACCAACTGCATGTACCCAAATTGTCATGGTATGTGCCATGCTATACAATATGATCCTGCAGAAACAGCTGCAGCAGGAACAGCATGGCACAGGGCTGAACAGCCCCCCACCATTGCCAAGGCCTGCACAGGTACAGCATGACTCAGAGGAGGAACAACCTGAGCCTGCCCCAGTAGGCAGAAGGAGACATGCCCAGTATGCTCTGGACTTGGCAAAGAGGCAACGCATAGCACATACACTGACTCAGTAGGAACCCTGGAAATGACACCTCTCTCTGACTCGCACATACAGTAAAAGGGATGCTGAACTTGACACTACCTGTTTTCAAACATGTATAGGGAGTGTAATATGTGCATCTGACATAGACAGCCCTGCAGCACCACCTGAGGCATGAGTCCCTATTTTAAGCAATATAAAGCACTGCTAAGCAAATTTTACCAGTACTGAGCATATTTAAATACAATTGTGCGTAGCTGTGCACCGCGTTAACCAGTCCAACATTGGGCCACGTTGGGCAATGTTGGGCAAAGTCAAGCAAAGTTGGGTAAACACGCTCACACCTGCTTTACTGTTCCTTAACCAGTCATGTCTGCCCAGCAGGAAAATAAAAAGCAGTGACAGGGCTCGAAATCAGGATACTGTGCAGTATAGTCACAGTACTAAACCACTAAGCCATGACAGCAATTCTCTCGCACAGACACAACTTAAGTCACTCACACATACCAGTTGGGGGGGGTCACATACCTAACAGTCACAGCCAGCAGGACAATTGTAGACAAACACAAACACAAACAAATGCTGTATCATGCCCTCTGAAGAGGCATATGAGTAACCTCCCCCGAGGCCTATGCAGACAGATAACAGCAGGCCAGGCAGTGTGATGTGGGTTGGGTATATATATAATATGTGTGTAATTGGAAGCTAAGGTCTGTAGTACAGTGGTATGCCTCAAGCCAGTACGATAGGCAACAGTACAGACTTGAAATGGAGTACCTGACATAGCAGTGCAGGCCTAGCAAATGTGTATAAATGTCAGGTGTACCTCTCATCCTATGTACACCCACAGTAACAATCAGGTGTGCCTCCCCCGGGTAGAAATGTACAAATAATAGCTGTTCCCCCTGTATGTAGAAATATTGATAAGTCTATGCAAATTGACTCATGGAAGCCCTGCAGGCACAGCATGCTTCCTGTCGATGTACAACACAAAGGTGAACCCTGAAGTAAAAACCAACTTGATTTTTCACACACATATACTATATATGCCCATAGTGGGCATGCTCACACACTTAAACAAACAAAGCAAATGCCAGTCAACAACATACTGACAGGTCATACTGGGTATGCTCACACACAAGCAAACAAAGCAAATGTCAGTCAACAACATACTGAAAGGTCATACTGGGCATGCTCACACACTTAGGCCATGTCTGAGTACAGCAGTGGGCCACACATATCTGGCAGTTGCAGTTCTTACTCCAGACACTTGTCACTATTCACCAATCCTGCCTTGCGCACACAGTGATATGAAAACAGACCCATATAATATACTGGACCCCTGTCATAATCAAACTATGTGCTACAAGTACTTAAGTTGTTCAATGAAAGTGAAAATGCAAAGAAGATCAATAAATCTCTGATCAGTATCATCAAGAAACAATGAGCACTCCTAACATTATCCAAGCCATGTTCTGGCAAAAATTTTGCCAAAGTGTCAATACAAAACCATGAAGCTTTCTTTTGCTATGTCATAAATATCAATGTAAACTCATATATGTTCTGAGTCAGTGCAAAGTGTAAATGAATACATGTACATGACTGACATTGCCAACATCTTGTCAGACAGGTTCATACATATTTACCCCCCTCTCACTGACAAAAGGGCCCATTACCATACCTGGAGATTGTGAAAACCCAGAAATCATATATACAATCATTAAACAGCTCTATCCAAACCTAAAAACATGGTGTCTATGGGATGACATGGTATCCCTGGCTGCGTCATATGTGAACTCCAAAACAAACAGACCCTGCACCTGAACAGTCTGTTGAGACTCACCCTCTCTACAGGATATAAAACTGTTAAATGGGTTACAGCAACGTTTGGCACACTCCACAAGTGACGGTGCACAACAGACCATGGGAACTATAGTCTTATAAACCTGGTCTGCAAGGCAATGGAGTCCATCATTATGGAACTCATAAACAGAGCTATTGGGAGCCTACAAACACCCAACCCTACCCATTTTGGTTTGGTCAGGAGTAGATCATGGTTCCTAAACCTGCTAGACAGTTTTCAAGGCAGTCACCCAGGACATACATCAATGAAATGAGCTCCACACGGCCTACATAGTCCTTGAAAAGCCCTTTTCCAGCATCCCACACACATGTCGTATCCACAAAATCAATAACCTGTGCATAAACACGCATGTCATCTGATGGATTGCCAACTGGGGCACAGATAGATCCCACAAGGTAAGAATTGTGGTCTCCTGTTCAAGCTGGTAACAACTGCTGTCCCCCATGGCTCAGTCCTGGAACCCCTCCTGTCTGGTGTATACTTTTCAGAAATACAGTCAAACACATGAGGGCTATGTTTAGCAAAGTTTGTGGATGACTGCAAAAAGGTTGTCATAATTGATGTTTGGGACAACAGAGACATCCTTAAAAAGGGTCTCAGTCAGACAGATGTGGTGTCAAAATTATGGCCTCGAGCTACAGTCATACAAATACCACATAGGTGCCAACACCCTAAATATGGAGGTAATAATAAGGGATCTATGGACACATGTGGATAATTACCTCTGCTTCCAGAAATACATTCACAAAGTGGTTAGAAAATCATGCTATGTGTTCCCACAAATTACCAAGGTCTTTGCATGTAGGTCAAAGGAGGTTCCCTCTACTCATCAGTCATCAGACCCATCAGAGAGTATCATGGCACACTTGCGATCTTGCGATGAATCTGACTAGGTAACTTCAGCAGCTGGAAAGACCACTGAAGTACTTCAACAAGAGGATTACTGGCCTCAAACAGTTGCCCCATGCAACAAGACTGAATTTAACTCAATCTGTACTCTGTTGCATACTGTCTACTCAGGCAATCTCTGCCCAACAGACAGGTCCATGTCCAATGCAGAACTGATGTACATGCGCTATCTGAAGTAAACCCAAGCTGACTGTGCCACATGCTCTAGGGATATCATCATCACAACAATAAATAGAACATGTTGGAGGGATATATTACTAACTCACAGACTTCTCTTGCTTTGGAACAGGCTCCCAACCTACATTAAGCTGAGTCCCTAACTGTCACTCTTCCAGAGGAGCCTTGATGAGTGTATGTGAAACTGAACTGTCACACCATGGATCACTTCATCAGCTCTACTACACAGAGGCCTAGGGAACTAACCCCATGTATGGTGATAGCTGCACACTCTGGCCATACTAATATACGCCTTCAGGCAGATAGCCTATTACCTACCTATGTACATATATATATATATATATATATATATATATATATATATATATATATATATATATATATATATAGGGGGAACGCAGTATAATAAGGCAAAGATGGATGGGCAGAGATGTGTGTAAGAGGGTGACCATGATGACAGGGAGCCATCCAGGACTGTCCCACCCGGCACACATCCCAATGGCACAAAAGACATGAGGTGCACATCTCACCCACTGTACATAACAGCCACCAGTATCTGTAAGCATTACAGTGTATGTGGTCCATATGCCTGCTGTACAACATGACTGTACAATGAAGTACACATCTACTATCTGTAGACATGTACCTGTCACATAGGTTCATAGGTATGTAGTAGATTATCTTCACGAAGGCATATATTAGCCTAGGCAAGTTGTGCAGCTTTCACCACCCCATTGGGTAGTCTCCCAAGCCCTAGTTCTAATAGTTAGTACCCTAAGCCCCTTTCTAGTGGGGCTGCTGATGTGATGCCTGGTGTGAATTGTCTGTTTCCCATCCACTCATCAAGGTTCCTATTGAAGAGTGTCAGCGAGGGGCTCTGTCTGATGTACATTGGGACTCTGTTCCACAGTAAGGTAAGTATCTGGGATGGTACTCTATCCCACCAGCATATTGTATTCATTGTTGTGATGAGGTTCATATCCCTAGAGTGTGTAGTGTGACTCAGTTTTGTTATCCGTAGATGGAGCATGTTCAACAGTTATGTGTTGGACATAGCTCTGTATGTTAGGCAGAGTGTGCCTCTGAGAGGTGGTATGCAACAGAGAACAAATTTAGTTTTATCAGTTGTGTTGCATAACACAACTGTTTGAGGCCAGTAATCCTCTTGGTGAGGTACCTCTGCGGTCTCTATAGCTGCTGGATATGCTTAGTTGAGTACATCCAAAATGGTGCATTGTACTCAATGATGGGTCTGATGACTTAAGAGTAGAGGGCCACCACTACCTCTTTTGATCCTGATGCAAACCCTTTGTTGATTAGGTGGGTCACATAGGATTTCCCAATCACTCTGGCAATATGGTTGTCAAAGGAAAGATGACTATCTACTTTTGTCCCCAGATCCCTTATTACTTTGTCATTTTTAAGGGGGTAACACCTATGTGGGTACTTTGTTTTCACCAAAGGGGATTACTATGCATTCTTCCACATTGAGCTTGAGGCCATGATTCTGACACCACACATCTGTCTCATAGAGTCCCTTCTGGAGAATATTTGTTTCATCCGAGGAATCTGTTATGGCAAACACTTTACAGTTCCCAGCAAAATTTGTCAACAACAATTCTCCTGTGTTAGAATATACTTTTGAGAAGTCTATACCAAATAGGAGGGACCCCAGGACTGAACCCTGGGGGACACCAGCTGTTACCGGTGTAGAGTCTGACATGTAGCCAGCAACTCTTAATTTGTGGGATCTATCTGTGAGCCAGTTTGCAATCCATCTTGTGATGTATGGATTCATGCCCAGGTTGGTGAGCTCATCTATGATACCTGACTGGGGAATGGTGTCAAACGCCTTAGCGAGGTATAGGTAGGCTGTGTGGAGCTCATTTCAATCATCTGTAGCCTGGGTAACTGTCTCAAAGAAATCCACCCAGTTCAGGAGGCGTGATCTGCATTTGACGAAGCCAAACTGGCTGTACTCAACAATGTGAAGGTTCCCAATGTCTTTATTGTTGACTTCCATTATGATTGGCTCCATTGCCTTGCAGATCAGACTTGTCAGGTTCATAGAGCATGAATGCCAAGGGTCTTTTGTGGCCCCACCCCTGTGGAGTGGGAAGAATGTTGCTGTGCAACATTCTATGGGTACATATCCTGTAGAGAGCATGTAGAGAGAGGTGTCGGTATCCTTGATGAATATGGATACATCCCCACCCTATGTGTTATGATCCAGGTTCTGATGCTGGAAGGCATGGAATGAGTAGTATCCTGGTAGTGCTGGTGTGCTCTCTGGAGCCTTGAACTAGATTTCTGTTACTGTGCAGATATCAATATTCTCCATACTGAGAAGTGCCTCGAGTGTGTGCATCTGGGGGCTGAGACTTCTGGCAATGAGTAGCATTTAGCTCACTTTGTGGTTATTTGTGTTGGTTACAGGGTTTGGTTTGTCCTGAGTGACCGGTGTTCCACACCTGAAGTCAACGCCTCATTGTTCCGATTTGACCATAAGCTAATTACCCTACATATCCACATTCTTCCCCCACCCCCCCATTAAGGAAACCATGTTAAAAATATCTCCAAGGACAACTTCATGATTCTTAAGACAGAAGTGGTGAACTTCAGGACACCCATGCAGATGGACAATACAGTTATGACTACTGAATCCTACACAATTGCACTTTATAAGCACTTACATGAGTGCATGGATCGTGCTATCCCAAACAGAACCAAGATGCTATCCTCCAAGAAATGGAAGTCAATCTGATGGTCCCCTGCCATAAACAAACTGCACAACAGAAGGAAGAAACTGTTGCAAAAGAGGGTAAAACCCATGAGTGGAGGAGCTCCCTGGTCAGCCTCAGTAAGAAGCTGTGATCCCTGATAAAATCCTCCAAAGCTAGTTACGAAAACAAAATTGCCACTGATTCTAAAGACAACCACAAAGCATTCTATAGCTATGTCAAGAATCACAATGGCAACACTCAGATCTGCTCTGAGTTACAGCACAATGGCACTAAATATACAGACCCAAGTGATATTGGCAACATCCTGGCAGATAGGATCAGTGCTAACTTTACCCCCCTCTCATCCATGAAAGAGCCCATCTCTATACCGGAAGAATGTAAAGTTGCTGTCATCACGGCTGCACAGGTAAAAACTACTCTCCAAAGCCAGGAGCACATCATCCATGGGACCAGATAACATCCCAGGCTGTGTTCTACATGAACTACAGAATGAACTGGCACCACACCTAAGTACCATGTTCAATCATAGCCTCACCTCAGGCTTTGTGCCTGCTGAATGGCGCACAGTGACGGTTATCCCACTACACAATGGGGGAGCCACCACGGACCCTGGGAACTAGTGCCCCATTAGCCTGATGAGCTTGGTCTGCAATACCATGGAATGTATCATCATGGAACTTATAAACAAAGACAGTGGCAATCTCCAAACTCTGGACCACAACCATTTCGGGTTTGTAAAAGGCAGATCATGTCTCCTAAACCTGATAGACTTCTTTGAAGCAGTCACCAAAGCCGTAGACAAAGGTTAGGTGGTTCAGACAGCCTATCTAGATCTTGCCAAGGCTTTCAACACCATCCCCCACTCTGGAATTATAGATAAACTCATTAAACTAGGTATAAATCCCTATGTCCCTATGTCACAAAATGGGTTGCCAACTGGCTCACTGACAGAACCCACACTGTGAAAGTAGCAGACTCCAAGTCCGACTTCAGACCAGTGACAAGTGGAGTACCACAGGGTTCAGTCCTGTGTCCTGTCCTGTTTGGACAGGCTAACACAGAAGGTCTTTGTCTAATGAAGTTCCCAGGTGACTGCAAACTAGGAGCCATAATCAAAACTACTAATGATGTGGACATCCTACAAAAGGGCCTCACTGAGCCAGATGCCTGGTGTCAAAGCCATGGCCTCAAGCGCAATGCCAAAAAGTGCATTGTCGTCCCCTTTGGTAAAAACTCTGTACTCATGAACTGCAACATAGGCGGTAGTATACTTAACACTGAAAGTCTGATAAGAGACCTTGGGACACAGATGGTCAGTAGACTCTCCTTTGATAATCACATCGCCTCAGTAGTCAGGAAATCCTTCTATGTGGCACACCTCATCACAAAAGGCTTCTTATGCAGAAAAAAAGAGGTCTTTGTTCCCCTCTACTCATCACTCATTAGATCCATTATAGAGTACAACGCCCCTTTTGGTATGTACCTCACAAGACATCTACAACAACTGGAAAGCCTGCAGAAATACCTCACAAAAAGGATCAGCGGCCTCAAATACATGCCCTACACAGACCATTTCAAAACACTCCAGCTTTACTCTGTCGCATATCGCCTTCTCAGAGGTGATCTCTGCCTAACATACAAAGCTATGTCAAACACAGAGCTGTTGGACATGCTCTACTTAAAGAAATCTCAATCTCTCCGAGCTTTGGCCCCAAAACCCAGACCGAAATACAAAAGGAGGGGGTGTATCCATTTTCATAAAGGATTCCCACACCTCCAGGTTAGTGGCACAGCACGAGGCCTCGGAGACCATCCAAGTGCAACTAACAGTGGGCAAAGCTGCTTATCAGATCGTAGCCTGCTACAGATCACCTACCTTGTCTCAGGACCCTCACTCAGCATTCCTGAGAACACTGGAAAATATAAAGGTCCTACCAAACACCACGATATTAGGAGATTTCAACTACCCATACATTGACTGGGAGAATTACTCAAGTACAAACTCCTTTGCCCAATGCTTCCTAGAGTTTATAAACTCAAACACCCTGGAACAGCTGGTCACCATGCCCACTAGAGGTGACAACATACTGGACCTGATCATCACCAACATGGGGGATCAGTGTTCCATACCAGAGGTAAACCCCTTGCTGGTAAGATCAGATCATAAAGTAATCACACTGGATATCCACATCCAGAACCCACCCCCAGTCAAGGAAACCACTGTGAAAAACTTTTCAAAAGCAAACTTCACACTTCTCAAGACCAAAGTGGAAAGTTTCAAAGCCCCCTTGCTACAGAATAATGCTATCCAATCCGCAGAATCCTTTACAAGTGCATTATATGAGCATCTACAGGGATGCATGGATCGAGCCATCCTGAGTAAAACCAAGACTCACTCCTCCAAAAAGAGGAAACCAGTCTGGTGGTCCTTGGCCATAAATAAGCTATACAACAGAAGGAAGAAACTACTACAAGATAGATCAAAATTCCAAAAAGGAAAGGCATCACTGATCATTATTAGCAAGAAACTACGATCGCTCATAAAAATCATCCAAGGCCAGTTTCTAAAGAAACATTGCCAAGGAATCTAAAGATAACCACAAAGCCTTCTTTAGCTATATCAAACATTTAGGTGGCAACTCTCAGATATGCTTTGAGCTACTGCAAAATGGCAAAAAAATACACTGAACCAACTGACATTGCCAACATCCTGGCGGACAAGTTTAGTGCAAACTTCACCCCCCCCCACCCCCAAAAGGGCCTGTGTCCATCCCAGAAGAATGCAGAGCCCCAGACATCACGGACATGCAGGTAAAAACAGCCCTCCCCAAAGTTAAGAACACGGCATCAATGGGACCGGGTGGTGTCCCAGGCTGCATCTTACACGAGCTCCAAAAGGAACTAAACCTAAACACCTAAATTCAGTGTTCAGACTCAGCCTTACCACAGGCTATGTACCCAAAGAATGGCATACAGCAACAGTCATCCCGCTCCACAAAGGTGGTGCCACAACAGAATCTGGGAACTATTGCCCTATAAGCCTGACCAGCCTGGTCTGCAAAGCTATGGAGCAAATTATCATGGAACTCATAAACAGAGACATTGGGAACCTCCAGACACTGGACCCTACCCAATTCAGCTTTGTTAAAGGCAGATCCTGCCTCCTAAACCTAGTTGACTTCTTTGAAACAGTTACCAAGGCCATAGATGAAGGGAAGGTAGTTCACACAGCCTACCTGGACCTCACTAAGGCCTTCGACACCATTCCCCACTCTGGCATCATAGACAAGCTTACCAGCTTGAACATTAACCCCTATGTCACGAGATGGGTGGCCAACTGGCTCACAGATAGAACACACATGGTCAGAGTTGCGGGTGCCATGTCTGACTCTAAACCAGTCACAAGTGGCATCACACAGGTCTCGGTCCTGGGACCCCTCCTGTTCAGTATATACTTCTCTGAGGTACAGGTAAGCACAGGAGGACTATGGCTGACCAAATTCACAGATGACTGCAAACTGAGGGCCATAATCGACTCTCTGGCTGACACAGACATCCTCCAGAAGGGTCTTACAAAGACAGATACCTGGTGTCAAAACCATGGCCTCAAGCTGAATGCCAAAAAATGCATAGTCATCCCCTTTGGAAAAAACAAAGTGCCCACGAATTACCACATAGGTGGTAATCCACTAGGTATGGAAAATGTAATTAGGGACCTGGGGACCCAGGTAGATAGAAACCTCTCCTTTGATAATCACATTGCCAAAGTGGTTAGATATTCCTTCTATGTAGCCCACCTAATTACGAAAGGGTTCACCACTAGATTAAGAGAGGTCATTGTGCCCATCTACTCATCACTCATTAGGCCCATAATAGAGTTCAATGCCCCATTTGGTATGTACCTTAATTGGCACATGCAACAGCTGGTAAGACCACAGAAGTACCTCACCAAGAGGATCATAGGCCTCAAAGAGATGCCCTATGCAGCTCAACTAAAGAAACTCCAGCTCTACTTGGTTGCTTACTGCCTGCTCAGAGGTGATCTATGCCTGATGTATAAGGCCATGTTGAACCCGGAATTAATGGACATGCTCCACCTCAAGAAAAACAAATCTCTTAGAGCCACACACTCCAGTGAATTAAACCTCAGCAAAGCAATAAACAGGATGTGCTAGTGGGATAGATTCCTGTTCCAGACTTCCCTCACTCTGGAATAGAATCCCAGTTGATGTTAGGCAGAGCCCCTCGCAGACTCTCTTCAAGAGGAATCTTGACGAGTGGATGGGAAATTGTAACTTTACCCCTGGGATCACTTCAGTGGCCCTGCTAGACAGAGGCCCAGGAAACTAATTTAAAAGGGAGGCGAAAGCCAACACATTATGGCTGGGCTTATAAATGCCCTTGGGCAGATAGCCTAGTACCTACCTATGAACCTACACGCTCTAGTGACCTAAACCTTGTCACCACAATAAACAGAACATGCCAGAGGGATAGATTCCGGTCCCAGAGACTTCACATACTCCAGAATAAACTACCTATCTATATCAAACAAAGCTCCTCATTAGCACTCTTCAAGAAAAATTGTGATGATTGGATGGGAAATAGGAAATTCACCCTGGGGATCACTTCTGTGTCTCTGCTCGACAGTGGCACAGGAAAATAAATTTCGTGGGTGGCAAAAGCCAGGGTACCTTTTTGGCTGGGCTTGTATAGGCCCCAGGGCTGAAAGTCTAGTACCAACCTATGAACCTATGAACCTTTGAGCCTTGCCTAAAAAAGGTAATATGAGGACAGCAAGAGCCTTGGCCAGTATTCAGAAGCATAGGGGCAACAGGTTCAAACCATCTGTAGTGAAGCAACAAGGCTTGTCTATTATGTCATCACAGACAGACAAAGACTGGATCCCCTTTGAATGGCACCAGAAGCTCAGCCAATTGTTGAAGTTTATCATAGGTTCATAGATTAGTACTAAGCTAACTGCTCTAACGAGCCATGTTAAGCCTAGCCAATTATCCCTTGTGAAACTCAAACCTTGCACCTTGCGTTTGTAAGGCAAACACCTTAACCATTAGGCCACCCCCTTTCTGTTATATTGCAGTATCATGTAGGTGAAGGTAAGATGCTACTCAAGGTTTGCTCTGTATGTGCCAGCATGTGGTGCATCAACCCATATATGATATGGTCATGGCCTATGCATACAATACACTCACAATACACTTAGTATGATAAGCCTGCTGAGGTTAGCAAATGTGAAAAAAACCTTTGTGCAGACTGTCAGCAAGTAATGTCTGTATTGCACCCTGTAACTCCATATTGCTTGCTGAAGTGTAAAGATGTACTTAGTTTGGATTAAGAACACCACACTTGCCAACTGTGTGTGAGTCTCTGTCTCTCCCTGGGGAGAGAGCATCCTTTTTGGAGACTACTCACACCCCTTAAAAGTGGTATACTCATCTTTGTCAAGTCTCATGATGTCACCATCCTACAAATATACCTGTGGAAAGGTGAAATCCTAGTAATGTGTATAGCGCATTGTGGAAATGCATACAGCTGCAGTAGCATAATACAGTTAAGTAGGGGGTTGAATCCTGCACTTGTCTACTGTGTGTGTCTCCCTTGAAAAGAAAAACCTTTTTGGAGACTACTCACACCCCTTAAAAGTGGTATACTCATCTTAGTCAAGTGTGATGCTGTCACCATCCTACAAATATACCTGTGGAAAGGTGAAATCCCAGTATTGTGTATAGCGCATCATGTAAATGCATACTGCTGTAGTATCAAAATGTAGGTAGGAAAAATTTTGAAACTCGCACTTGCTGACTGTGTGTGCTCCAGGTATGTGACACCATTGGACAATGTGGAGTGGGTTTTGATTTTTCTAGTGTATGACATATCACAATGACAACTGTATGTGCATTACACATGTAAGGTAGCTGTGGGGCAAATCCATATAAATACATGTGACCTCAAGTATTTCATAGGTGGGTACTCTGCTTTCTCCATGAACGCATCTGTTATCTTTGCCAGAATGTGCTGGTGCTTTCCAGACCTTAGGTCACTTCTGTATGCTTGTGACAAGCTTAGCCACTGCAGTGAACCCTGGTCTACGTCTTCCGTTTCACATCCACTCATCACGGTTTTTATTGAAGAGTGTGAGTGAGGGTTTATGCTTGAGGTATATTTGAAACCTGTCGTAAAGCAAGCAAAGTCTGGCAAAGATGACTAACCATTATACGTGTGCAACAACCTCTGTGGATCTGCATGCAAACCCTTTATTGCTTATGTGCTCCACAGAGGGATTTCCAAAACCCTTTGGTAGTGTGATTATCAAAGGAGAGATGACTTAACACATGGCTCTATGTATACATTAGTACCTGTTCCACATTTTGGGGGCTACTACCTATGTGGTACTCTGGGGATACTTTGTTTTCTAAAAGTGGATAACTATGCTTTCTTTGGCTTATAGCTTTACAGCATGAGTTTGACACCAGGTATTTGTCTGTATGATACCCTTTTGGAGGATGTGTGTGTCATCTGGAGAATAAAGTATAGCCCACAGTATGCATTGTCATCAAACGTGGGCAGACATATCCCTACTGTGTTTGCTTGTACCTAAGAAAGCTATATGCCAAACAGGAGTGGTCCCAGGACTGAGTGCAGGTGAATACCAATTGTTACTAGCATAGAATTGTACAGAGAGGCTGCAAATGTTACTGTGTGTCCTACCTCTGTGCGTCAGTTGTCAAGCCATCATCTAACAATAATTTATGGTCCGTCTGTTGAGGTTATGTATAATACCAGTATGTGGGATGGGTATGAATTGCTGGTGAGCTATAGCTTGGCTGTGTTGACCTCCCCTCCCTCACCTATAGCCTTGATGACTGGCTTGAAGTCTACTAGGTGTAGGAGCCATGATATGGCCTTTAGAGAACCTATGTGGGTATGGTGCAGTGTTTGCAGGTTCATAATGTCTCTGTTAATGAGTTCCTTAATGCTGTGCTCCATAGCCTTCCAGATAACATTGGTCTGGCTTAAAGGGTGAGAGTTTCCAGGACCTGTTGTAGTCCTACCCTTAATCAATTTATGTTAACATTTGCACTGGGTGTGACGAGGGTGGACAGGTTTAAGACTAAGTATATTAGAGGGTCAGGCCAGGTTTGAAGGTTAGTAGACCATGCCAGAAAGGCAGGATTAAGTTGGTTTGTACATGTGCTGAGGAGGGATTCAGAGTATATTGTGAAATAGATGCTAAGGATGAAGCTGCCAGGTAACAGGAAAAGAGGAATGCCTAAGATGAGGTTTATGGCTGTGGTGAGAGAGGACATGCAGGTGGATGGTGTGATAACGCAAGATGTAGAGGCCAGGAAGAAATGATGTACTGTGGTGATCCCTAATGGGAGCATCCGAAAGGAGAAGAAGAAGAAGACGTAGCTCACCCCTTGTGGACTGTGAACACCATTACCGTGTGTCATTCCACAAGTATGTAACCTGTATAGAGGCTGCATCTGGACAGAGCGTTTAGGTGAGTGGTGACTTCATATGTCAGGTTGTGCATGACACTGCCAGGGACACTGTCCAGTACCATTGCCACTGTGGTGTGTACTTTGTTAAAGATGTTTTAACTAGAGTGTCTGTGAATCATCAGGTTTTACATTCTTCAAGTCTGGAAATGTGGCTCTTGTGTAATGACAGGGTGGTGAAATCCGCATTCAAAATGTCTGACAAGGAATTGGTAATGTCAGTCAGATAAGTGTACTTTGTGACCATTTACATTAACTGTGACCCAATCTGAGATTTCCCCTGTAGATTATGAACAACACTGAAGAAAGCTTTAGTGTTGTCTTTGGAATCCTTGCCATTTTGTAGTTTGAAGTTTGACTTGTATGTTTATTGAGGGATTGTGTTTTCCCAATGATTCTGACCAGAGAGGTTATCCCTTATTGGTATGTAACTCTTTTTTGGTACATCTTCACACCTTCTATTATATATTTAGTTTATGGCAGGAGTCCATGAGACTAATGCACTTTTACTGTATAAGTGAGAATTTCTTGTGTTTGTGATAGCATGGTCAATGCAACCCTGTAGATGAACAGTGTGAATTAATAAAGGATTATGCAGTTGGGACAGTGTTAACCTTAGTAATGCAAACCAATGACAGATAGCAACAACAGCATCACCCACAGCACAGTGTCAACCCGTGTCATACACACACATGTGTACTCAAGTTCCAAAATGTGTGTAGTACAATGCATACTGGCCACCAATAGAAAGTATGGAGTGTTAACACTGGCCAATACAGGCCATGTCCCCCTGCCCATGTGTCCAATATGCACGTACATGCAGACAGTGCACCTCCACCATGTTCACAAATGTACACCTGCAGACCTGTGATGCACACACCCCACACTTACTGTCCACTGTATAACACATGTTGACACAACTACACACATCAGCCAAGTGGCACATGGGCAAACAAAACACAATTGGAATAAACACTGGTGGAAACAATACAATATTGCTAATTACAGCTTTAATGCATCATGCCTGCTCAGCTACACCTTCAAGGATATCATTACACTTTACTGCTGACAACATGCTGCACATTCAACCATTGCTATACTTTATTAAAGTCACCCTGTGCATCAGCACCATGTTAGCCTGTTCCTACATCAATGTTACAGATGAAAGGAGGTGGCACAGGTTTCATCATATGCACAGAGTGTGTTGTTGGTTTGCCAGAGGCCTACATTGAGCCATACAATAGACATGTGTGTGTGAGGGCCATGAGTACTGTTCTGGGCCAATGTTGATGTAATGTGTGTGGGTATGTGTTTACCCTAGGTTTCTGGTTTATGTGTGTATGTCTGCCTGCAAACAGTTACACCATGTGGCTGCCATATATGGGGATTTGTGAGACAGCTACAGACTGTACCTGGCAGGCTTTACAGATCACCGTCTCTGGCCATGGATACGGAACCTGTGCCTGGAAGGGGTGCTACAGACAGTATCAGGTACTAATCCAGACTGGGTACTATCCGAAGAGGTTGACATATGTCCACTGGATCAAGGTCCCTGCTGGGACTGGCCAGAGCCACGTGCACGTGATCTTCTAGGACGGTCTATGGACAGCCCCCCCAACATTGCTGGGGCTGGTACTGGCACTACAGGAGCAGCTGTGACTTGCTGGATGTCCACGGCGACCTCCAGCTGCTGATGTTGCTGGCATACATCCACGTTGACATCTCAACTATCCTGACACATGGACATGACATTGTGGAGGACATCCAATGTCTCACCCCAATGTCTATCAATGACCTCAGTGTAATTATGTGTGGCACCTGCTAGGTCACAGATACTGTCATTTATAGATGTGTTATGAGCCCTCTGTGCCCTTAGTCCCTGTCTGGTGTACCGCTCCATTCGTGTCTGTGCTTCCATGACAGCCTGGAACATGCGTGTGGTAGAAAGAGGTGTGGCACGTCTGCCAGGGGCATGATGACCAGCAGTGCTCTGACGAGAACCCCTGGGCATCTGCCTATGTGGTACAGTTCCAGACATCTGGCTATGGCTGCTGTGTCCTGATACATGTGCCATAGATGCCACACTGTCCTGGCCAGTGCCAACTGTACACTGTCCCTCAGCTAAGGGCAATGGTGATGATGGATGTACAGGCAGTATGACTGTGTCCATGGATGGGGTAGAGACTTGTGTACTGTCAATTGGTAGCCCAACAACAGACCCTGACAAACCTGCCTGTGCCTCAGCACACCTATCCTCATGATCACTGTCTGTCTCAGTGACATCAGGTTCCCTGCTGTACTGAACCAGCCCCACCTCGGCACCTGTGAGAGGAAAACAGGAATCACACTTTAAGACCTGAACATGATGTCAGACCACATGCACACATGCACACATGCGCACATACACACATGCGCACATGTGCACATGCACACACACAAAAATACAATCCTCCCTAAAGCAGACACACACAACACCAGCAATCTCAGAATATACACAATAGCAGGTGATGGTGGGGTACAGTATCAAAAGCAAAACAGTCATATCACACATGTCAGCATGCAGGACATGTGCTGCTCAACAGCATGCAGTGCAAGTGTAGACAGTCCTTTTTACTAACAGTATACATGGCTTTGATGCATGTGATTTGTTATTAGGTGATGGGCCTCCCCCTGGAACACACTGCATACATGAACACAACATTGCTGTGCAGGTATTCAAAACTCTGTAATGTACTGTGTGCCATAACAAACAGGTGTACATACCATGGCTGTATGTGTATCTGTGTGTCAGATAGGTATCCAATGCTGATTACAGCCTCTGTGTCTTCAGCAAATAATTGTAGACACATTTTTAGCACATGCATGATGAGTATTCACACAACATCATCAATGGTGCATGGATAATTGATGAAATACCATTTGGCCACATACCCAATGTACGGTACTTATGGTGAGTGTAGATCATATTGTGGACATGTTAGTGTCATCCATGACATGGCATGCTAAAACACAACTGCATATTTAAACACTACACATACCCAATGTGTGTCATATGACCTAGCCACTCAATAGCATCACAAGACATATATATGTCAGTTGTGCAAATGGTGATTGGTATGCATACTGTTTAGAGGTGCATATGTGTGCGCACATGCAACATTAAGGTGTATAGCGATGAAAGCTATGTGTAGTACTGTGGTTACAGTAACTGGATGGGGGTATAGTACCATAGGCCATCATCATGAAGCATCATGTGGTCACTCAGGGCTACCAATGTTTCTCAAGCCAGCACTACTCATGCTGTACCAGAACTGTACTACCTTGGCTACATTCACCATTTCACAACCAGTTGTTACATGAGTTTGTAAGGAGGCCAATAAGGAGCATTCCCTGACATGAATGTGTAGTGTGTTGCAGAGTGTTTAAATGCCCCATGATAGGCCTCTACCCCGCAGGTATATTATGTGTAATGTGTGGATGAGATTTTGGATACTGGAGTATGTCTTTACAGAGGGTTTTGGAATCCTTTATGTGTAGCATGTTAAAATGCTCTGTGTATGACATAGATGTGTATGTTATGTGCATGTTGAGTATCAACTGTGCCTATCCAATGGTCACTACAGTCTACCCACATTTGTTTGAGATAGTCTGGGTATTGCATGTGTTTGATGCAGCTAATCACATTAGTGAGATGTGTGTGGTCTTACACCAAACATGCACAGCATGCATTATGGGTAGGTGTGTTACATGTGTACATGGCCTACACCTTAACTATGGCATGCACTTTTTATTTACAATAATAAATGTAGAACACACTCACCAGCATCTGTCCGCTGCCTTGATGTCACCCCAGAGGGATCTACGTAGATATGAAACAGTTTGTCAGTGGCCACAACTGTGGCAATGCTACTGTGTGTTTGCAATCTTACAGTACAACAACAGTTTACATTCATAGGGCTACAGATTATGTTCCAAATGATCAGTATTGCACAACAACAGGCTCCACATCTTTTAAGAAAATCTTTTATGGAAGCCCTTCCTTATGGGGAGTTGGCTCGAGTTTCAAAACTATGTAATGTTTATAGTAATTTGGAGAAGGAATGGGAGACAACATATAATATGTTTTTGCAGAGAGGGTATGATTCCAATACGTTGACTCAAGCTCTTAAAAGGGTGAGGAAAGAGAAAGGTTTAATAAGGAATGACTTTTTGAGTAAAAGATACAATTTCTATCCAAGATACACATCTGATATGAGGGATAAAGAAAGAGACAATATTTATTTTGTTTCTACTTTTAATATCAGGAGTGAAGATATCAGAGATGTAATAGAATATTATTGGAAATTTTTAATAGATGATAGAATATTGGCGGATATTCTTCCAAAGAAACCCCTTTTTTCTTATAAAAGGGGTAGGAGTTTGAAAGATAGTACATGGAAGGTTTATAACGCCTCAGACTAGTGTGCCGAGACTTTTAAATAATTTTGGCACCAAATGCTGCAATAGATGTAGCATTTGTAAAAATATTGTTAGGACGTTTGATAACATCAATGTTGTTAAATTTATACCAAGGGAAGTTTTTACATGCAGGAGTAAGGGGGTTATTTATGTCCTGAGTTGTCCATGTGGGTTATATTATATTGGTGAGACCAAAAGAGAATTTCGAATTAGATTAACAGAACATATAAGGGACATAAGACATAAAAGAGAAAACAAGTCTATTGCAACACATTTTAATACCTGTCATAAAGGTGATGCATCTTTATTAAAAGGAACTGTCTTGGAAAGTATTAAGTGTTCATATGGTACCTGTAGGTCTTAATAGCGAATTTAATTGGAAGTGTTTGCTTTAAGTTTTAATAGTATAATTGATTAATTATGTAATTAAGAAGAATTGATTGAATGCTTGGTCTATATATATGCTTGTTTTATGTGTAAGTGTTTGTACTCTTGAAAGGTGGTAACACCGAGGCGTTGGAGAATAAAAGAAAGATATTTCATTTCCTTGGTTGATTTTCTTTCACAGTCAGTGAAAAGATTTTCTTTTCCTTTTGTGGTCAGAGTTGTATCATATCCACATCTTTTAATGACACACTCCACATCTCACATATGCATGATCTATCAATACAGATAACAGTAGTCTACAGATATGCCATGTTACCTGCATGCTCCATTTGTGCTTGCTGGGTGGCTCCAACCTCCATCATGGTGTATGTCTGCTGCTGTTGCTGTTGGGCAGGTGCCACCAGGCCAGGAGCAGCTCTTCCACTCTGGTGAGGGGGGATGGATATTAACACCACCTCCTGTTGCAAGCTGTTGTCTCCGCACATCAGCAGCACGCTGACAGACATGTCTGAGAAGACCACTGCAGTGGTGGCGTACCTGCTCATATGTCCGGTTATGCAAGCCTACTACATTTACCCTGTGGACAACATCTTGCCACATTGCAGTACGCTCCTGCTGGTCCTGGCTGGTTTGTGAGAATATAAGACTGTAGTGCTGAATCATACTGGTAGTAATTATGTCATCTTCAGCACTACTGTAAGTGGGGTTCCTGCGATGTGCCATGATCCCTGAAAGACATAAATATGAAAATATGTCTGAGCAAGTCATATGGCACATTTAACATTATACAGTACAGATATCACTGAACTGCCATATATAGCAACCTATTAGCTAACCAAGAGTGAAACACTTTAACTGCCACTTATCACTTATCACCTCACAACTGCTTGGAAGTGCCTGGCTCACTCTCAGTCTAATGAACCATGTTCTGCACAACAACAAAATAAAATCACTATATAAGACTATACAAGAGTACCTGGCACACTGTATGCAACACGATGCACCACCTAGCTACAGCAGATATACATTAAGCTGATGTGTAAAGAAATATATGATCCATCACAATGAGTGTAAGGTCCAGTAAATGTATTACTATTATACCACACAACTTGTTAATGGCAAGCCCGTGTCCAAAATATGTGCACAATTGGGAATATAGGTTGCATACTGTTGTAGTACACTATGAATGTTGCTAGATACGCAGTTATATGTTTTACCACACATATGTCAAGGACATGTTACAGACATACTCACACACACATCAGACATAATTACAGGACACAAAGGTATGACAACCCAGATAAGCTTTCAGTGTGTACTATACAGTACTGTGTGTCAGTACTTACACAACCTTAATCTTGAGAAATGTAATCTGTGATAAATACAGGGACCACACTAAACAGTGGATGCAAGCAATGTGGACATACACCATACTTTGCTGTACAGGTCCAGAGCTTCAAGTAATACTACAGTACACACAGGATTTGGATTCAACATCAGTACCAATCAATAATCATAGATGTAGTGCTTTAGCCTCCAATGACACACCCTAGTTAAAACCAAGGGACTTAATAACACTGTATGCAGTACCACTTTTTCTGCCTAGCAACAGAATACACAGCTTTTGCTAGGATCAAAGCAAGGACCCATAATACCATGACATAAACAGTTTCCCACTAAGCTATGCCACAGATACATATCTTTGATGTATTCGCAAACACATTGACCATCACAGTCAGTTAACAGTACAGAGAATCTATTGCAACAAGTAGATGTAGGTGTGTATGAGTATATATAACTATATATATATATATATATATATATATATATATATATATACACATCCATTGGTGTACATATACATTTCACCTTTCATAGTGAGAATGTCAATTATACAAAGGATGTGAGGTGTACAGTAATGTAATAAAATCGTACAGTCTTGGGATAAATGCATTGAAGGTATTCACAGCCCAGGTAGCTTTAGCAGGCCTCACTGGCTTCAACATTGCAAACTGAACATACCACCCACATTGTTTAACCACCACATGTCATATACCAGCACTGTATGCTGTCTTGTTTGTCACACACTAAAACCTACATACAAATATGTGCATACTAACCTTCACCAACATATATATCTCCACCCTTCACAAACAGTTGCAACATGTTCCCTGCTCTATGCACATATACAGATGTGAAAATATATGACACATTTATATTTCTCCGTATGTGTGTGGCATACACACACAAGGTCCACACTGTTGTAAGTCCCTGAACCTCACAGCTGAACTGTTGGGCTTTGCTGCAACACAAACAGGTGTCACATATGAACACACACTAACATTAGGGGGGTATATATGGCTACAAATGCTAGATAAGCATAATAGACTGCTACAGCAGTTGCCAATGCTAATCTACACCTTAATATGACAATCATGCATGTGTTGTTCTGTCACACCTATGTTTATATAATGTCAGCACTAATCCCCCCAACAGCCATTGGCCACACTACTGTACAGTACACAGATAATATGGATCAGATCTTTGACATTTAATGCTGAGCTACACATTTCACAGGTATGTCCCACTGCCCACAGGTACACACTGTATTGTCCATAGCAGTAGTTAAGCAGAACATCTATGCATAAATAAGTACTGCTGCTACATATGAATGGTTCACATTACGTAGACTATTCTTCAATAACATCTAGTACATACCAGTAAATACATATGTGTCACATACCTTTCCTTTGTATAATTTGGTAATATTTTTTTTTTTCTTTTTCCTTTTCTCTGTCTCTCTCTCTCTCTCTGTCTCTCTCTCTGTCAGTCTCTGCAATAGAGTGATTGAGATTGTTGGCAGAGATTGCAGCCTGCTTTTGTAGGTATTTGCACATGAGCATGTGATGGCCTCTGCACCAATTAGTGGCCACCACTTGCTAATTGCATGCAGCCTGCTGTGTAGTAATTGCAGTAATCACTGTCATAGCAACCCAGTACTATAAATTGCTAACTCAGGTAGGTGTGGCCCTTTCAGCTTTCCAAGATAGAGATCATCCTTGTTTGCTGTGGACACCATTGTTTAAGACAGAAGGTTGGTATAGTTCTTATATCAGAAGCCAGGGGTTTAGCCAGAGATTTACATTTTGTACTCAGACCTAATGTTGCTGCTTCCAGTACCCACTTGTCAGTGTAGAAATGTACTCACCCCTCAAAATGCTACCCCAGGATACATGGAAAGATGTACTTTCTTTTCAACTTTTACAATTAACTGCCATACAAAGCTAGTTATTGAGATGTATTCCTTTGGCACAAGAATTGTTTGTGAACTGTTATACTGTGAATATTCATTTACTCAGTTCTAAACAGTTTGTGCTTTTTAGTGTTGACATTAGCACAAGCTGCTCAGAAAAGCTGGACACATTTCAGTACTGTGAGTATGCTTACCTACATCCTTGGTAGACCCTTTACACACAAGTATATTCTACATTTGGGTAGGGGTGCAGAAGTACAGAGAGCGTAAGTATTATTGTGTGGATTTTATCTTTCTGGACTTACAGGGTTGCTGTGTACATGTTAGTTTATCAAGGCAAATAGTCTGTCTGCGTAACTCCCATCTGTGGACCTATCCACATGGTAGCCAGAGAATAGCCTGTTATTTTTTTGTCTGTGCACCACACAGGTCTTTTCAGCAATAGAGCAATGGCATTCTTACAGTTGGTTGCTACCAGTACATGGCTACATTCATTTGTATTTCAGTGTTGTATTCCTACATAAGGGTATGCTTCCAAAACTCCTTCCAAAGCTATTTGCACAGTGTGTAACAGCAGAATGGCTGATATGCCTCTATGTTTCTGCCTCTGCCAGACCTCTCAAGCACTCAGGTACATATTTGAACAGACTCAGGGAAAAGTAAAGAAAAAGTCAGGGACACCTTTAAAATGTTATTGCCATTAAGTTAAAACATTGAGAGAATCAGAGCATATGAATTAATACACATTTTCTGAAGTAAAAAAAGTGTCTAACTCTTAATTATTGTCATTATTCATTAAGTGTAATTCACCACCTTTCTGGCCAAAGTCAGTAGTTTTAGGATGGATTCAGAGGGACAGAGCTAAAATCTGTGTCAAAATCAGGGACATCCCTGAAAATTAGAGACAGTTGGGAGGTATGGCCTCTGCCCTAAACAGATATGCCAGTGTTTGTCCTGCTGTGATACTGTGTGTGGTTGTAAAGTGATGGTGTAACATTATTTCCTGCTAGAATGGCTGCTTCTCTTATCATAGTCATGTAATGTAATCCCACAACAACTGTTGGTAAAGATCCACAGAACAAGTTGTGTGGTATGGCATTCCTGTTTTTCCTTTATATTCACTCATTCTGATGCATGATATATTTATTTCAGCACCAACTTGTTGTATGTCTACTGTGGCTTGTGGTACTTTATGTTGTGTAGTATGTACAAAGTCCAGGGTTTGAGACTGACAGATGTGTTTTATTCTGCTCCTGAGCAGAACAAGGGCCCTCACATACAGAGTGACTAAGGCACTTTTAAGCAGTTGTAAGTGTGTTTGTGTGGGTTTGCACAATGCTTAGCAATGCTTAGCTAAGCGCAAACAAGCACACATTCGAGCAAACCCGATAACTACTGCTTAATAGTGCTTACTCCCTCTAACCCCTGCGCTCATTTCTTTGAAAGAAAAGAATAATGGGGAGATAGGAAAGTGGTGAAAAAGGGGCACAAAGAGGGAAAGACAGTATGGAGAGTAGCTCGGGATGTGCAGGACGGGTTTAGGGAAGGTCCATAGCTGCCCATTTCTTTAACAGCAACAGCTGTGCATATGGAATAAATTTGGAGGTAGATATGAAACCTTCAACCCCTGAGAGAAGGGTGAGGACAACAAAGTATGTTGTAATGCCAATGAAATTACATTTTATGTGTCCAGTGGACATGTGTGCAAAATGGGCAGCTATGTATGGGGCGTAATTTTTTTTTTGGGAGAAGATTGCTCCTTTTTTCAGGTGAGAGTGGAATGTGGGGTAGAGGAAGTAGGTATATTTGGGGAGGTAGGTTGGGGAGGTAAACAGACAAGACAAACAAGATGCATACAGGGGCGGTATATGACACGTGGTGGGTGAACATATTTGACGGGGAGAGATGTTTGGAAATCGCAAGCCCATGAGCCCACAGATGGAAACAGTGTGACTGAGATCCCAACCCTTGGGCAGTCACCACTGCACCTTCACAGCCCAGAGGGTGGCTGTGCTGGGAGCTGTGTAGGAGGGGCATGCTGAACCGGAAGTTGCGCCACTCGTGCCTCAAGCTGGCATAGAGGTTCTGCAACAGAACATTCAATCTCTCTACGCACCACAGCCCGGACCTTTCGAAGGGTGATAGGTGGCCCTCCTCTGCCCACACTTGCATGGGGGGCCAAGCCCCATTCCCTGCAGCCCTTCCACCCGAAGGTGGCACAGGGCCAATGGAGGAGGAGGTCCCAGGCTGGGCACCGGACCTGCTGGTGCCAGGTGCCATGGCCAGCTGAAGTTGGACAGGTGGGTCCGCTGAGACCGGTCTTCCCATACAAACTATGTTTTGGATGGTTTAATAAAGATATGGGTTAGTAACAGTCAACAGCATTCCCAATTAGTTATAACAGCATGCAGAAGTATTCCCATTAACCCAACACACCAGATTTTTAACAGTTGAAAAGCAAGCATAACACATGCATATATAGAACAATAGTGGACATTACAACAGCATGCAGGTTGAATTGATGGCAACAGGCCACCAATATTGTGGTATTTTAACAGGGCACATGCATAGAAATAAATGCAAATATTTATAAACCAATAGGACATATGTCCCAACAAATGTTTTGAGATTAGACATACCGATTGAGGTGTGGAATTGCATTTTTTATGCACATACAGTAGGGTCGAAAAGGATAGCTCAATTAACTTATATATCCTTCTAGTTTCCACTACATTCCTATTAACTGCAGTTATACGTCCCTTACATGTATTATTACACTACCCAATGTCCTTATATTGTGCAACTGGATTTTGCTAGATCATTATATACGTGAGCTGTATCTTACATACAAACGGTCCAAGATGCAGATGTTACTGCTACATATTTTGAGAGTTGCTCACACACACTACTGCTAAGATGGTACACTGACAGCTCTACTTTCATATAATTATCTACATATGTTCAGGTGAAAGTATCAGTTATATGTTAACAGCTCCCTACATTTCTGGCAGCACACTGACATTTCTGGGGAACAAAATACCAAGCTACTCATGTGTTAGATTAACCTGTACATGCTAAGCATGAACCAACAGTTGAGGGCTGTAAATATACATAAAAGCTACTGGCACTCCCTTCATGCACATTATATGGGCTTACCCAAGTGTGGGTTAACACTGCTTAATACAACAGTACTATTTGTAACATGCAGCAGTACAACAACATATCAAAGAAAATAACACAGACACACTCCAGGAATTATACATTTATTAAAGAATTATTACACCTTTATTTATTGAGTTAAAACACTTTTTGAAGGCTCTCTCATTTATTTTATATAACAGTACATGCAGAATAATTACTAACCTGCCTGATGACGCAGCCTTTGCAACCTATCTTCATGGGCTTGCTGATTCATAGCCCGGACACCTGCAGCTGTGAAGTAAATGCATTGATATTGAGACATACCTATCCATAGTATAGACAAGCATAGCAATTCTTAACTACTTAATACAATGGCTACTTACTCAGTACTGGGGCATTAGGCATCGCACGGGACCAGTGGATCCTCCTTACGTTGCTTCAGGTCAGAATAATGGTGCCTGACCTGCTCACCAGTCTGAGGAACACCAGTGGCACTGGTGAGATCACAAGCTAGACTTTTCCAGCCCTCCGTTTTATACTGGGTGCCCTGGTACTGGCCCCACAGGAGTCTTTCCTCATGATTGTGGACAAGGAGCCAAACCATTACTTTGGTCTCCTCAATGCCCCAGCATTGCGCTCGAAATCTAGTGCCTTCGCCAACACCAGCCATGCTGTCTGCAGAAGGGAGCTACAACAAGTTATGGTAAGTATTCCCACCTGTGGAGCTTAAATATGCCTCATTTCCCACAATTATTTGTGATTGGCCAGTTTTGAAAAAACTCAGCTGTAGGCACACCTGCTTAGCTGATGTTGGCAATGTTTAATATTCATTTGATAGATATGTATCTGTTGAAAGTGCATGGTTATGAAATGCTGTCATGGCTTAGTGGTTATGTACTGTGACTATAGTGCATAGTATCCTGAGTTTGAGCCGTGTCACTGTTTTTTATTTTCCTACTGGCCAGACCTGAATGGTTAAGGTACAGTAAAGGAGGTGTGGCCGTGTTTAGCCGACTTTGTTCAACTTTGCCCGACTTTGCCCAACATTGCCCGACGTTGCTCGACGTTGAGCTGTTTAGCGCGGTGTGCAGCTACCCGCAAATACATTGTATTTGTGCTGGTTAGCGCGGTGCGCAGCTACGTACAAATATATTGCGCTTGCTAATGCGGTGCTCAGCTACGAGCAATTGGTTTTAAATATGCTAAATACTGCTAAAATGTGCTTAGCAGTGCTTTATATTGCTTAAAATAAGTTACTCATGCCTCAGAATGCATAACCATTTCACCTTCATATATATATATATATATATATATATATATATATAATTCGTTCACTGCTACATATAACATTTGAATGCTTTTTACAAAACTTATACATGATAAATGTCAGGAAATATTTTTGTATACAGATTTCCAACATAAAATGGCACGTGCAGTAGTGGGACTCGAACCAGGAATGCCTCCTCTTTGTGCGAAGGCTCTAACCACTACGCTATCGCTATTTTAATTAATTTGCATATTTTTTTCTTATTATCCTCTTCGGTGTCTAAGCTGCTAACTGTAGCTAAGCAATGGGCAATCCCGTGCAAATACAGGCAGCTATATCGGAAATAAAACACAAAAAAAAAATTTCTTTTAATTTTTAAATTTGTACAAGGTTTAATATATGGGGGAGTGTAGTGTTACAATGTACACATGTGAGCGGACTCGCTCATGTAACTCGACATTTCTTGGGTTTTGTCAGTGAAGGGGCGTGGATTTCTGGACTGCTCGGCAGTCCGACATGCCCCCTACACTCGTCCATGCTCCGTGTAAGCTTTAGAGTTGAGGCAGCGCGCCCTCATTAATATGCAAGGCGCACTGCCATCATACTCTTAGACTAGCGTTTCCATGTAAAACTAATCTAGTCTTACACGGAAGATTAGTAAATCCTGGGGTATATATAATTAAAATTATATAATATAAATTAATATATATTCTATTCCCAAAAATTCTGTATTTTATACAAACTTGCTCATTACCTCCACCTAAATCATATTTAAAACAAGTTGAGGGGTTAATAACGAAATTCTTATCGTACCTTAAAAAACCCTAGAGTGGACCTAAGACATCATTTTCACAAATGGGAAGAAGGTGGAATAGGCTTACCAGATTTGGAAGGATATATACAATCATCAGCTTTAAAAACAGTTTCTCTATGGTTAAACAAAGAATATACTTCCAAATAGAAACTAGTACATGAAAAAATCTGGTTAAAAACCACTCATGTTGTTGTTGTTGTTGTGTCTTTCAGCTTTTCCCGGTTAGGGGTCGCCACAGCGGAACCCCGATCCGCTAATAATTGGCAGTAAATTTTTACGTGCTGAGTTGCCGGCCCTGACACACAACCTTCAACGAACGTACGCCCATTCACGCATGTCTCCACACAGAAGACGCTTTAGCTGAGAATCGAACAGGACAACGTCTTACTGTGAGGCGACAACGCTACCGCAGCACCTACATATGGAAATAGCACAGAATAGCTTACTTTTGTTATTGAAGGAATATATATGGCAACAGGGAAACACAAAAATATAAATTCTATCAATACCCTAAAGATTTTTATGCACTTTGTAAACATAAATCCGGATATAAAAGCATGGTCTTTTTTCATATTCCCAATAGCATATGCACAAAATAATATAATAACTCAGGACTCAGTAGCAGTTAAAACACTTAGTAAGAAAGGTGTAATTTACTGGCATCAGTTGATAAACACTAATAAAGTACTAATGATAGAGCAAATTATAAGTGAGTTCAACCTTGAAAATAATATGTGGCTAATACTGCAGGGTTTAAGACAAACAGTTTTAAACCAACAGGCAATAATGCAGAAGTCTGTTAGGGAAAAGGTTCCTACATTCAATTAATAACGCTGATGGAATTTCCTACAAATGGGAAAGGAATTTTATCAATATTGTACAGATTGGTTAAAGAAACAAGAGTTCATAATAAAATATATGGAAATACTATGAAACAGTCAATGGTAAAATGTCAGATGATAAAGATAGAAAACTAATTCTCTATATAATTGCAACTTTTGCTAATACAGGTAACTTTAAATTATTCCATCTCTTAAAATCAAATAGTATGTGATCCCAGACTAATTTAATGTTAGTGTTATAAAAATCCTTATCATCTGTAGAAAAGGTAATACCCAAGTATTTAATTTTATCTTCAGATTTTACCTGCCCCACCAATGGGAGAAGCGAAAAGGATTTGGGAATTTTTAAAGGAAATATGCTTGTTTTTTTAAGATTAATTTTGTAACTAGATATTACTGCAAAGTCCTCCACCGCTTTCAGTAATTTTTCAGTGTCTGAAATTGGTGTTGTGCAGTATATATTAAGATCGTCTGCAAACGCCGCCATGGATATTTTTGTTCCATATAATATAGGGGTATTATGATATACATTCTGTTTAATATATAAAAATAAAGGCTATAGGTATGTATTAAACAACAAAGGAGACAAAGGACAGCCCTGTCGTGTTCCATTTTTAAGTTGTATTCTTTTAGAAAAACTTTTGTTGATATATAAAGTGGTGTAAGGATTAGTATATAAGATTTGTAACCATAAGATAAATTCCTGGGGTATATTAAAATATGGCAAAGTGTCAAACAAGAACTCTATATTAACCCTATCAAAAGCCTTTTGCGCATCAATTATGAGTGCATAAATATTTAAATTCTTTTGTTTAGCATAAGAGATTAATGAATGTAGTGTTAATGTATTGTCGCTTGTTTGTCTGGCAGTTATAAAACCAGCTTGTTCACTAGAAATTATTTGATTCATTATTCTTTTCAATCTATTAGCCAAAATAGAAGTCAAAATTTTCATATCAACATTTAGAAGTGAAATTGGTCTATAATTATCAGGATTCTGGGTATCAGCATTTATTTTAGGTATATATATATTCTTTAAGGAAAAAGTTGTTAATAAGTAAAAGATTGAGATATCTGATCTATTTATAATTCTTTTCATATGTTTTTGTACAATCTGATATTACATTTGGAAGCATTCATGTAAATATTGTATATATGTTTTTGTGATTGTATTAGACATAATAGCTAGAACGTATTAATATTTTTGTTTTGTTTAAGTTTGTATGGAAAATGTTAAAACAATAAAGACTTATTATTGAAAAAAAAAAAAAGAAAACTAATTCTTACATCTCCAAAACTAACATCTTTATCACTATAGTGACAACTTTTCACATGGCAATTTATAAATAGAACATACTTAACACCACACAGATTAGAATTAATATATAATAAAGAAAATAGACGTTGGACATGTAAATCACAATCAATAGCCAATTATCAACACATGTTCTATGGATGCCATTTACTTAACTAATACTGGGAAAGTATTAACTATTTGTTACAGGCACTTTTCACTGATAATTTGCAACTTACAAAATCTCTAGTTTTGTTGAATACACCTGTACGTTCTTATGTTACAAGGCAAAAATGTTTAATTTTGTGGACTCTTCTTGCTATTGCAAGTAAAAATAGTATACAGAACTGGAAAGCTGTACCTCCTCCCAATTTTAAATATTTCAAGAACATGGTTTTATCAGTCTTGCAGTTGGAATTGAAAACAGTCAAGGGAAGAACAGAACAACCTACTTCCTTGAGCATTGCATGGCAGAATGTAAACCAAGTGCTTGAGACAGAAGACTGTAATAAATTATAATCTAATTCAAAGACGCATTCAAGAAAACAAGCCCCCAGTTTTACTAATCTTCTGTGCAGGACTAGTCTAGTCCCACATAGAAGTGGCCGCTTAGGAGGAGGACGGTAGCGCGCCATGCATATTAATGAAGGCGTGCTGCCCAACCTCATAGGCATACACGAAGCATGTATGAGTGCAGGGGGCACGTTTGAGAGCAGAGCTCTCAGAATAAACATGCCTCTGCAAAGTAGAACAGCAGAAAGTAGAAATAAATGAGCGAAGCCGCTCATAGGTGTCCGCATATCCCCACCAACAGTCCCTCATGTGTACAACAGTACATATAAATAAACAGAAGAAAACCCGTTATATTTTTCTTAAATCAGAGTACAGCTAACCATAGGTGCGCGGGTGTGCCCATTGCTTAGCTACGGTTAAAGCAGCTTAAAAGGCTAAAGAGGATAACAAGGAAGATATATACAAATGAAGCAGCACATCAATAGTGTAGTGGGCAGGGGTCTGTCTAATGAGCAGGCATTCCCGGTTCGAGTCCCACTGCAGCACATACCATTCTCCATGTGAAATCTGTATATGAACAATTTTTATTCATTTATTTGCCGTATAACCTACTAAATAACATTTAAATGTGAACTGGAGTACTGCATTAAATACACATGTGAAGTGTCAATGCCATAATGAATAAGGCACTAGTAAGCAGGTTTAAGCACAAATAAGCAGTAGTAAGCGTATATAAGCACTAGCAAGCGTGTTTAAGTGCATTTGTGCAGGGGGTAAGCATTACCTGCACAGATTAAGCAAAGTAGAAGCTAACTGAGTGTTAGAAACTGCAACCGAAGGTTAGCAGTGCTTAGCTCCACTCAAACCAGTGTACAACTGCTTTAAAGTGCCTTAATCACTCTGTACCCAATGGCTCATGTTCTGCCCAGCAACAAAACAAACAGCTTCCACAAGGCTCAAACTCAGGACCCTGTACACTATAGTCACAACAGTTAACCACTAATCCATCACAGCAATACATATGAATGAGGTATCAGCAAACTAATCCTCACCACAGGAAAATCAAACCAAACATATGAACTGAATCTATGTACAGTGTGATGTATAACCTGCTACATAACATAAATATGTGAACTGGAGTATTGCAGTAAGCACAGATGTGAGGTGTTATTGTAATAAAGTGTAGAAGTCCCCAGAACCCCATACAGTGTATGTACACATGAATTATGGATACCAGACACATATATAACCTGTAATGAATATTAAATCACTGCCAAAAGTCAAATATAATTCTAATTAACTACTAAGCAATGCTAACTGCTGCACAGCTCAACGTAGTAAGTGTAAACAATGTGTAGGGCAGCCAATTCAATCTGCCTAGTGGTATACCTCTTTAAGCAGTGCCAACCTTAGGTAAGTAGGTGTACCCATAGCTTAGCCTATTCAAAGCCAGTTAATCATGGAAAAGTGCAGGAAATTGGCCATATTTAAACCCCACAGGTGGGAATACTACCCATAACTGGTTGTAGCTTCCTACTGCAGGCAGAATGGCTGGAGTGGGTGAAGGCATCCAGGAGTCAAAATCATGGTATGGCTCCTGGTAAAACACCATGAGGAGAGACTACTGCAGGGCCAGTACCAGGGCTTACAGTATAAAATGGAGGCCTGGGACAGTCTCGCCCATGACCTCACCAGTGCCACAGATATCCCCCGGACTGGTGAGCAGGTCAGGCATCACCATGCTGACTTGAAGTGGTGGAGGGGGGATGTACTGGAACAGTGGATCCAGGAATCTCGGCAGATGCCTAATGCCCCAGTACTAAGTACTCATTCTACTAAGTAGGTAATAATTGCTTGTGTATACTATGGATATATATGGCTAAATATCACTGTATATCTCTGACAGCTGCAGATGAGTGGGCTGTGAACCAGCAAGCCCATGATGCTAGGTTGCAAAGGCTGCATCGCGAGTCAGGTTAGTAATTATTCTGCATGTACTGTCATAACAAATAAATATAAGAGCCGTAGAAAGTGTCGTACCAGTAGAAATAAAGGTGTAATATTCTGTGAATAAAGGTATAATCCCTGGAGTGCTTCTGTTTACTCTTCTTTCATATGTTGTTGAACTGTTGCATACTATAAATAGTACTGTTGTATTAAGCAGTGTTACCCACACTGTGGTATGCAGATAAAATGTGTTTGAAGGTCTGTATAACAATGTTTTAAGTGCCAAGAGGTAAGTCATATTGTACAAGTGAGGGAGACTTAGACTGAAAACATTAGAAAGCATCACATCAGTTCCCTGATAGTGCAATGTACTGTGATGTTAACTGTAAGTTTTTTGTCACACACAGCAGAGGTTTGAATCGAGGGAGTGCTAGTAAGTCGTATGCATAATCATACACCACAACTGTCCAGATTTTGTTAAAATGTTCAGATAGAAAGCTGTATGCATAATGACACCCAACTGTACAGAATTTGCTAGAATGTTCAAATAGAAAGTTGAATGCATATTCAAACCCTTAAACTGTTCCAATCTGTCCAGATAAATGTCCCACATCACCAGCATGGTACCCTGTTCCCGTGTAAAATCAGTGTGATGATCCAAGAAATGTAGGCAGTCGTTAATGACATATAACTGATAGTCAGAAGTGTACAGAGTCAGAGAATGTATATGAAAACAAACCTGTCATTCCATCATCTCACCCAAAGTGTATGAAAGCAATTCTCAACATAAGTTACATTAACACCTGCATCTTGTCATGCCCGTATGTAAGACACAGGTCACGTATAATAATCTATAAACATACCATTGTACAATATAGGGCCATTGGGTAGTGTAATAATACATGTAAGGGACAGATCACTGCAGTGACTAAGAATGTAGTGAAAACTACAAGGATATATTAGTTGTTAATTGAACTCTCTCTCTCACCCCTACCATATGTGCAAAAATAACCCAATGACACACCTCAGTCGGTATGTGTACACTCCAAACATTTGTTGGGACATATGTCCTATCAGTTTATAAATATTCACATTTGTTTCTATGCATGTGCCATGTTAAAATACCTCCATATTGGTGGCCTGTTGCCATCAGTGAAACCTGCATGCTGTTGTAATGGCAACTGTTGTTCCATTATGCATGTGTTCTGCTTGCTCTGCAACTGTTTTAAATCTGGTGTTTTGGGTTAATGGGTATACCTATGCATGCTGTTATAACTAATCCTGAATGTTGTTGACTATTACTAACCCATATCTGTCTGTAAACTGCAACACCATAGCTCTTATGGGAAGGCCGGTCCCAGCAGACCCACCCTTCCCACCTCAGCTGGCCATGGCACCGGGCACCAGCACATCTGGGGCCCAGCCTGAGACCTCCTCCTCCATAGGCCCTGCACCACCTTTGGGTGGAACCATTGCAGGGGATGGGGCTTGGCCCCCCCTGGGAGCGGGGATGGAGAGGAGCCAGTCACCCGTCGTTAGGTCCAGGCCGTGGTGCCTAGGAAGATCGATAGGGCTTTTCGAGACCAGCTACGCCAGCTTGAGGGCCGAGTGGCACAATTAGAGGGTGAGCCTGCTCCTCCTACACAGCCCCCAGCATGGCCAACTTTGGGGCCGTGAAGGTGCAGTGGAGACTGCCCATGGGTGGGGACCTCAGGCCCACTGTTTCCATTCGGCAGCTCATGGGCTTGCGACTTCCAAACACCCCTCCCCGTCCAAGGTGTTTACCCCCCAACATGTGTCATATACCGCCCCTGTATGCGTCTTGTTTGTCTTGTCTGTTAACCTATGCAACCTACCTCCCCAGATATACCTACTACCCCTCCCCAACATCCCACTCTCACCTGAAAAAAATAAAAAGGCAGTCTGTTCCCACAAAAAAATCTTGCCCCATACATAGCTGTCCATTTCCTACACATGTCCACTAGACACATGTAATCTGGTCTAATTGGCATCAATCAGTAGGTATATTTGGGGAGGTACGTCTCAGGTCATTCCCCCACGCCAATGGACAATGCTCTCCAAACTGCTGAAACCTATATAAAGGCACTCTATGATCATCTGCAGGATTGCATGGATCGTGCTATCCCAAGTAAAACCAAGACTCACTCCTCCAAGAAAGGGAAACCAGTCTGGTGGACCCCTGCCATAAACAGGCTCTACAACAGAAGGAGGAAACTAGTACAGATAAGAGCAAAATCCCTAGAAGGAAAGACATCCCTGATCAGTATCAGCAAGAAACTACGATCCCTCATTAAATCATCCAAGGCTAGCTTCAAAAGAAAAATTGCCAAGGACTCCAAAGATAACCACAAAGCATTCTTTATCTATGTCAAGAACCTAAGTGGAAACTCTCAGATCTGCTCTGAGTTGGTGCAGAATGGCACAAAATACATGGAACCAACTGATATTGCCAACATTTTGGCAGACAGTTCAGTGCAAACTTCACACCCCCTAAAGGGCCCATAACCATACCAGAAAAATGTAAGGCCCCAGCAAACACCAACATACAGGTTAAAACAGCCCTATCCAAAGCCAAAAACACAGCCTCAATGGGACTGGACAGTGTCCCAGGATGTGTCTTACAAGAGCTCCAAAATGAACTAACCCCTCACCTAAACACACTGTTCAAACTCAGCCTCTCTACAGGCTACGTACCCACAGAGTGGCACACAGCAACAGTTATCCCACTCCACAAAGGTGGCACCACAATGGACCCCGGGAACTATCGTCCTATAAGCCTTACTAGCCTGGTCTGCAAGGCTATGGAGCACATCATCATGAAACTCATTGGGAACCTCCAAACTTTGGACCCCACCCAGTTTGGCTTTAAGGGCAGATCATGCCTCCTAAACCTGGTGGACATCTTTGAGACAGTTACCAAGGCATTAGATGAGGGTAAGGAGGTCCACACGGCATACCTAGACCTCGCAAAGGCTTTTGACACCATTCCCCATTCTGGTATTATAGACAAACTCACCAACCTGAACATTAACCCCTACGTCATGAGATGGGTTGCAAATTGACTCATGGAAAGAACCCACATGGTGAGAGTTGCACACTCTAAGTCCGAGTCTAAACCAGTTACAAGTGGCGTCCCCCCAGGGCTCAGTCCTAGGACCCCTCCTGTTCGGTATATACTTCTCAGAGGTACAGGCAAGCACAGGAGGACTTGGCTGACCAAGTTTGCAGACGACTGCAAACTAGAGGCCATAACTGATTCTCCGGCTGATACAGACACCCTCCAGAAGGGTCTCACTGAGATGGATACCTGGTGTCAAAATCATGGCCTCAAGCTGAATGCCAAAAAGTGCATAGTCATCCCCTTTGGAATAAAACAAAAGTACTCATGAATTACCACATAGGTGGTAGTCCCCTAAATACAGAAAAAGTAATAAGGGATCTGGGGACCCAAGTAGATAGCAATCTCTCCTTTGATAGTCATATTGCCAAGGTGGTTAGAAAATCCTTCTACGTGTCCCACCTAATCTCAAAAGGGTTCGCATCCAGAACAAAGGAGGTTATTGTGCCTCTCTACTCATCACTTATTAGACCCATTATAGAATACAACACCCCATTTGGGATGTACCTTACAAGACACCTGCAACAGCTTGAAAGACCACAAAAGTACCTCCCCAAGAGGATTACTGGCCTCATACAGATGACCTATGCAGCCTGACTAAAGAAACTCCAGCTGTACTCGGTTGCATAACGCTTACTCAGAGGTGATCTCTGCTTGACATACAAGGCCATGTCCAACCCAGAATTGATGGATATGCTCCACCTAAAAAAGACCAAATCCATGAGAGCCACACGTTCTAGGGATATAAATCTTACCACAATGATAAATAGGACGTGCTGGAGGGATAGATTCCTGACCAAGAGACTCCCCATGCTTTGGAACAAGATTCCAATATACATCAGGCAGAGCCCCTCACTAGCACTCTTCAAGAGAAACCTTGACGGGTGGATGGGAAACAGAAAATTTACCCTGGGGATCACTGCAGTGGCTCTGCTGGATTGAGGTGCAGGGAACTAATGGCTCTGCTGGTCAGAGGCACAGGGAACTAATCTAAGGGGGTGGCGAAAGCCAACACACTCTGGCTAGGCTTATAAATGCCCCTAGGCAAATAGCCTAGTACTTAGCTATGAACCTAACACAACAAATTTATGTTATCCTCACCCCTCTTCCAGGAGTTTGAGTCTCAAAATCTACCTCCAAATTCAGTGTATATGCACAGCTGTTGCTGTAGAAGATATGGGCAGCTATGGACCTTCCTCACACCCTTCCCTTACATGCCTAGCTATTTTCCCTTCTGTCTTTCTCTCTTTGTGCCCCCTTTTCACCACTTTCCTATCAACCCTTTTTTCTTTTCTTTTAAAGAAATTAGCCCAGGGCTAAGCGGCAGTATGCAATTTTAAGCAGCAGTAAGCGGGTTTAAGCCTGTTTGTGCAGGGGCAAGCACTGCCTACACAGGTATACAATATAGCAATATAGCAGCTGAGTGTAAGACACTGCAATCAGAAGTTAGCAGTGCTTACTTCCATGCAAACCCACTTACAACTGCTTTAAAGTGCCTTAATCACTCAGTATCCATCCGCTGGTGTTCTGTCCAGCAACAAAATAAACAGCTCCTGCAAGGTTTGAACCAAGGACCCTGCACACCATAGACATAGTGATTTACCACTAATCCATGATAGATACAAAGAAATTTGATGTTTTCAGAAACATATCATCCAGTCCAGTCATGCAACAGTACAGAGAATGTATACCAATATCTAGATATATGTGTGTCTAGATATAGTAATATCTAAACAGATACAATATATCTATATATGTATATATATATATATATATATATATATATATATATATATATATATCTAAAACTATATACATATATATCAATATATATATGCACATATATACATGCATATGCCTACATCGACACATATATGTGTTTACACCTATATGTCTACATATACACAGCACGTTACATATGTGTACGCAGATATATATCTATGTAGGTATATACGGACATTATTGTATATATGTTAGCAGATATATATATATATATATATATATATATATATATATATATGTATATATGGCTATACATCTGTAGATAGCAATGGCAGATTAACAAACACACATATGTCCACATGCACCGTTAATGGGGTTGTAAGGCCCCACACTCTATATGTCTTGTGTAAATAGGCATCCCCCCCCACAGCCAAACACGTCTGACATGCAGTACACTACCAAGTGTTGCAGATCCCATAACCAGGACCTGACACGACATGGCCACAAGATGTTAATAGTAAGCCATCCCACCTGTATGATGTCAGGCTGTTATTGTTAACATATCATGCAGTACAGTCTGCCTCCCATAGGAAATGTAATATGTGGAAGCCATCAATATCCCCAGGATACAGATACACAGACACAGATATGCGGATACAGACACGCACACACACACACACACATATATATATATATATATATATATATATATATATATAGATAGATATAGATAAAGATATACATGTGACTACACATACACACGCAGATATATGTACAGTAAGATAAATATGTAGAAGGTGCACACAATATGGAACATCCACTATGCCTACTGTTAACACCTGAACAATTGGACACTGTATGGGCCACCCATTCATATGTCAATCATTGCCTGCAACATATACGCATAGAGAGGTCATAGGAAAGACACCATACACAGGTTTGCAGAAATTAAAAACCTTTAATTGTGTACTGTTACAGTACTATATGCCATGTCATATAGCTGTTCAGACACTGACAACCATATAAACAGAGTACTGCAAATGTGAAACAGTTACACTAATACAGTAGTCTGGAAAGGTTCACAACTGTTGCTGTCAAGGCCAAGCCCTTCAAATTGTACAATAGTGAAGACAAACTGGGCCACAGGATACCAAACAATCAACAGTATGTAATGCAGGTGTATAGTTCAGCAGCCTCTGTCTACACTCTGTACAAACTCAGTAGGTGGTAAAGACGTTATGTGATCAAATGGGTTGTAACTGTTACATAAGAAGGCATAACTGACACCATCACAAGCACACCGACAAACAGAACAGTCTGTATGGCAGGAGGCACTAGGCTTGCATTACCCCAATTCATGTAAGTAATGTAAATATAGGTGAAGTATACGGTACTGTACATCCAGATACCTTACAGCAGCTCACCCCTGATACCCCCACATATTGTTACAGCCTAGGTCATTTATGGTGCTTCCCCCCTAGACTCAATAACAGGGCCATATACCAATGTTACATACACTGGCCTTTGGAGTGCATAAGGGCACACCTGTATTGTGTAGGTCATGCCCACACATATATGGCCCCAACCCCACTGTATGTGTGGGGGATAAAAAAGCAGTGGACTGATGGCAGCAATGGCAGTGTGATATACTCACAGCCCACTACAGAACTATCTCTGACAGCATGACATATGTGCAACGCTTGGTATGTAGGTGGAGGACAGAGGCTGGAACACAAGCACATATGTGGAAAACTGTTGCCATACACTAAGCAAGTTGCTGGTGTTGCAGGATAGTCTGCAACATACCCATAGTCAGGGAATTGAGGTTAGAAACAGAAATGGATACAGCCATGTACTGACAGCACTCAACACACACACACTGCCAGTGTAATATCTGACACAGGACCTGTGTGGCGGACAGACAAAACATGATAGGCATACCTCTGTCCAGCAAGAGGATAGGCCCACAGTTGTGAGCTATGCAGTCAGACTGCATTCCAAGGTAAACTAGTATGTACATACATACCCTGTAACACCAGTACTATACAAAGCATAACACAACTCTACTCACACTCTGTCTTTAGTTCCTAAACCTCCTACAAATATGTAGCTGCCCTGAGTGTGCTGGTTCTCCTGTAAGAGGTATTGCTACCTGCTGTCTGTAACACTGATGCCCACACACAGGAAGGATGTCCATCACACAGGAAATGTAAAGGGACCACACCCACATGATGTAGGGATTTATAGTGGGTGGTTGCCATGACAGTGGTAATTTGAAGTACTACACATGTGTGATTATATATATATATATATATATATATATATATATATATATATATATATATATATATATATATATAGCTATCTGGATAAGTATATGTACATATATTTCCACCATATGTCCTGGATATGGAGTGTAGCCCTACCCCAGCCCCTATAGTCCCAAAGCCGTAGTGCAAGGGGATGTCAGGTATGTATAGCAGGTATATTAGTAGACTAGTGCTACTGTCATTGGGATTGTCTTCACAGACATGGTGTATGTGGGAAGTCACATCTGCTTATAACATGTGTGCCATTGGCTACTGACAGACATCCTAAGGACATAATTGTAAATTACCGCTGCTAGCATGTAATGCCCCTGTGGACTGCAACAGAGATATTGGCCAATATATGTGAAAATTATGACATACCCTGTACAGTCCAGAGATATACACATAAGCCCTTAGTGCACAACATTTGTACCATGCCTGAAAATATGGATGTAGATAGCCATCTGGATGGGTATAACACATAACGACTGGTATACATTTGCCACCATAGGTTATGCATTCACACACTCCTGTCTGGCCTGACACATAATGACTGCTGGTACAGGTGTGCTATGGCCACATAATACCCACTAGATATTGACATACATCTGTACAGCATCCCACTGTTCTGTCTGACATACATGACTTTTAAGGGAGGCCCGGCAGCAGTACATCTGGCAAGTATCTGCACATGACATCTCACTGGGTAAGTACACTAAGCTGCTAGGCATGTAACTATGCACTGTGCAGGCTACAGGCAGACTGGCTCAACACTGGCCTACATCTCCTATGGGGGAATGCACATGTACCTGCATATATAGCAGGCTCAACAGGCATGTCACAGCACAGGGTAAGATACACCTGTGTGAAAGTGCATAACCACAACCAATGTGAACACAGCCACAGCCACATATGGTAAGCTAGCACATTACAGTATATGGACTATGTGTTCCACACCATCCTCATATGTGCCACTCACAGACTGACCCTACATATACTGGGCTGCTACACAGTTTGGTCTGATGGCTGCCTGTGGTATGGGACATGTGTGTGTATGTCCCTACAAATATGTACACCAATATGGTACCATACAGTGGGGCAGCATGTAACATCAGATAGGAGGGGAACTAGAACAATGACATCTACCACAGTCTGTACACAGGCTAAAGTACATATTAACAATACACACACTGTTGACATTCACCATAAGTACACAGACCTCAGTACTGTACAAACATCCACAGAATGTCCAGGTTATGTCATGTAATATAACCCCTACTGTACATAACACGTGTAGCAGTCTGATATATCACTGGCTTGTTATCAGCTATGATGACACTAATTATGGTGTACAGCACATATGCACCACTTCTTGCACGACATATGTACAAAGGTTGACAGAGGTGTGGCTGGAAGCACATACACAGGGCCAATATTGACATGTTGCTGTGATAACCTCATACATTTACTGTTGTAATGGGATTTGTTGCAACATATGTCCTATGTGGGATATGAAGTCAGTAACTGTCATGGACTTCACCATCTATGGACTGCAATCCTCACACTACCTTCTGCAGCCCACAAATAGATGCTCCGTGGGTAACATATGAAACCAAAGGCACAACACTGCCCAGTCTGCAGATGACCCTGTAGGTGGGGATTCCTCATAAACATGGAACTGACATGGCAGGTATTGAGACATGTACAACAGCCATATCCAGACAAACACTGTGAAACCAACATTACTCCAAATGCAGTATAGTAGCACTTACAATCTGTAGTCAGGTCAGGCACTTCCCCCTCCTGCGTGTTGCCCTCTTTCCACAGTGTATGTTGTTAGAGGTAAATCCCCAATCCATCTGAGATGCTGTTTGACAAGCAACAGATCTAGTTCCTGCTCACCATGAATGAAAAGGGCCAACACCACCATGATGTTCCTAGATATTGGAGTGTGTTTCCATGCAATTGGCTATGGGAATGTTACCACAGCTGTCCCACATGCAATCAGCTAGGGGAGGACTACAATTTGTGCAGAGCCATCAGCTGATCATGAGCATCACTTAAAATACACATGCTGTTGTCTAAGCAAAGCAAGTGTGGGTCTCCACATCCATCAGAGAGGGAGTGGGAGAGGCAGACAGAGGCAAATACATGTCAGGGAGGGGTTGAGAGTAAAACTGAAGCATGTTTGTGTCACACACCTACCAGCACAGGGTATCAAACCCCCAACAACTATGTAGTGCTATCGCAGTTCAATGAAGTTATTGGATACGCCACATGGGTTACCTGTTGTGGAGCACTCAGAACATATATGTGATGGTGAGTGACATCTGCAACAGGGATATTGTAGCTATATGGTAGGTGATGTACACATGGCTGTCCGCATGAACAAACGCCAGCATCAACACAGCCACACTCTCACAGGGAAGCACACACATTTACACACTTGGCAGGGCCAGGAGTACAACTCATCAGTAGTGGGATTGCCACAACACATCACTGTGGAGGTATCACATGCACCGCACGGGTCATACGGAGGTTGTATGGGCAAAGATTATGAGGAGGTGTAAGACTTCAGACAGCATGCTTCAGTATGTCCATGGGGGTTGTAGTGTGTGTGGATGTGGACGTACGCACCATACAACACACACACAAACACACAGGGTGCCAGTACTGACATGCATGTTTGCATGTCTGCACGGGTGTGTGGTAGTCGACTGTGTCAGTAGGCTATACAAGGGTAGGTGATGGGTATACATTGGCATCAGGCCTCATGACAATGGTCTGCATTGTGGCTCAGGGCTGTAGTTTCTGCATTTGCCTACACAGGTGGCTATTGTATCCCCCATCCAGTCACCTGGGTGACTATTGTGTGTGGCCAATGCTGTGCATCACTTGCCATTTATGTGTTCCTTAGTCCATGACATGGACAGTGTCTAGGATGTGCACACCTCCCACATGCATGTATAGTGACATGTGGAACTGTACCTGGCCCATGTTGTGAACACAGATTATCATCAGATGTGCTAGTCTTGCCCACCTGTGGCAGGGACTGGTAATGGGCAGCAGGTTTACCCTGCACCTACATTGATAGCATGATAACAGCATTCCCTGGTTTCAGTGGCATCTCTCCATACAGGGCATGTTGTCAGCCATGGTATGTCTGTTGTGGGTCACATGTGAAGGCAACACAGGTGGTGCATGTGTCCATTGGGGAACATGGGGGAGGTGCACTGTCTGCATGTATGTGCATATTGGACAGATGGGGAGGGTGACATGCCCTCTGTAGCCCACTGATATCACTCCATAGTTACTATCAGTGGCCAATATGCAGTGTACTTCCCACATACTGGGTGTTGCCTAGGCATGTGTGCGTGTATGAGACATGGGTTGAGAGTGTGCTCTGGGTAATACTGGGGTTGCCTGGCCTTGATGTCACATGTATGGCTATGGATATGCACCCCAGCCACTCGGCTATTTCACAGCTGTTATCTCTGTACAGTGTGATATGTACTAGGGCCACCATATAAGAATTTTGCAAAACCCGCTACACATTGGGCCCAGGTGTCTCACACACACACACACACACCTGTCATGTCTGGGAGTAGAACCCCTACCTAACTAGTTTATTACATTACAGCACTACTCAGTTATAGTACACAACACGGACACTACTGGAGTAACACACACACACACACACACACACACACACACACACACACACACACACACACACACCTGTCATGTCTGGGAGTAGAACAGCTAGCTAACTAGTTTATTACATTACAGCACTACGCAGTTATAGTACACACCACGGACACTACACACACACACACACACACCTGTCATGTCTGGGAGTAGAACCCCTACCTAACTAGTTTATTACATTACAGCACTACGCAGTTATAGTACACACCACAGACACTACTGGAGTAACACACACACACACACACACACACACACACACACACACACACACACACACACACACACACACACACACACACCTGTCATGTCTGAGAGTAGAACCCCTACCTAACTAGTTTATTACATTACAGCACTACGCAGTTATAGTACACACCACGGACACTACTGGAGTACTCCTTCCCCAAAGGTGTATTTCACACTGAATGACATCAGCAGGATTGCCTAAGTAGGCCATTTGAAATGTACTGCTAGTGACTAGCCTAAAATGCATTGCTCCCTACACAGACAGTGAGACACACACAAAACATCCACAATCAACATGTGTGGGTATAGAACCCCTGACAGAGGTGTATATCACACTACAGCATGGGGCTGTTATAGGACACACCACGGGGATTACTAAAGAACTCCTTCTCCAAAGGTGTATTTCACAAGGAATGACATTAGCAGGAATACCAAAGTCGGACATTTGAAATGTACTGCTAGTGACTAGCCTAAAATGCATTGCTCCCTACACAGACAGTGAGACACACACAAAACATCCACAACTGACATGTGTGGGTATAGAACCCCTGACAGAGATCTATATCCCACTACAGCATGGAGCTATTATAGGATGCACCACGGGGATTGTTGGAGTACTCTTTCCCTAAAGGTGCATTTCACAATGAATGACATCCGCAGGATTACCAAAGTAGGGCATTTGACATGTACTGCGAGTGACTAGCCTATAATGCATTGCTCCCTACACAGACAGTGAGATACACACAAAACATCCACAGCCAACACATGTGGGTATAGAACCCTTGACAGGGGTTTATATCACACTACACCATGGAACTGTTACAGGACGCACCACGGGATTACTGGAGTACTTCTTCCCCAAAGGTGCATTTCACAATGAATGACATCAGCAGGATTACCAAAGTAGGGCATTTGACATGTACTGCGAGTGACTAGCCTATAATGCATTGCTCCCTACACAGACAGTGAGACACACCAAAAACATCCACAGCCAACACATGTGGGTGTAGAACCCCTGACTGAGGTCTATATCACACTACAGCATGGAGCTGTTATAGGATGCACCACTGAGATTACTGAAGTACTCCTTCCCCAAAGATGTATTTCACAATGAATAACTGAAGGATTACCAAAGTACGGCATTTGAAATGTACTGCAAGTGACTAACCTATGATGTATTGCTCCATACACAGACATTGAAACAAACACAAAACATCCAGAACTGCCATGAGTGGAGATGGTACCCTACCACAGTTCTAAATCACACTTCAGCAGTATGCAGTTACCAGACACACTACAGAGATTACTGGGCTACAACCTTCCCAGAGGTGTAGTTCTAGGTGGGTGACATCAGCAGCCTTGCCATTGTTGAGTATATGAATTGTAAAGTGTGTGAGTACCCTAAAAAGCATTGCTCTCTACACAATCAGAGACAGACAGACATGCACACAAACAGTTGCCATGTCTGGGGTTAGAACACCTACCTAACTACTATATTACACTACAGCAGTATGCAGTTACAGGACATGCGACAGAGATCACTGGGCAACAACCTTCCCAGAGGTGTATTTCTAGGTGGCTGACGTCAGCAGCCTTGCCAAAGTTGAGTATATGAATTGTAAGGGGTGTGAGTACCCTAAAAAGCATTGCTTTCTAAACAGTCAGAAATACACACAAACACACACAGTTGCCAAGTCTGGGTTTAGAACATCTACCTAACTACTTTATCACACTACAGCAGTACGCAGTTACAGGACATGGTACAGAGATTACTAGGCAACAACCTTCCCAGAGGTGTATTTCTAGGTGGGTGACATCAGCAGCCTTGCCAAAGTTGAGTATATGAATTGTAAGGAGTGTGAGTACCCTGAAAAGCATTGCTCTCTATACAGTCAGACACACACACAAACACACAGTTGGCAAGTCTGAGGTTAGAACTCCTACCTACCTAGTTTATCACACTACAGCAGTACACAGTTATGGGACACGCCACAGGGATTACTGAGATACAGTTCTCCCAAAGGTTTATTTCACATTGGATTACCTCAGCAGGCTTGTCATAGTATGGCTATGGGGAGGGCGGTGTGTGCATGGGCCATAACCCATTCATGTACGGGTTGACACACCACATGCGGGCACACACAAGGTCATATGTCACAGGTACGTGTATACGAGTGCTAGATGACTACTTCCTTGTACAGTCATGTTGCACAGCTGGCACGTGCAACACATAGTCTGTAATGCTGACAGATACTGGTGGCTAGTATCTGCAGTGAGTGACATCTGCACCTCATGTGTTTGGGGCCCTTTGGCTGTGTGCTGGGTGAGACAGGCCTGGATGGCTCCTTGTCACAGTCACCCTCTTCCACACATCTATGTACATCTACCTTTGGCTTATTATAGTGTGTTGTCCTGACATATATGTCTGTATTCCTACTCACTGTGTGTGCAAGGCATGAGTGTTGCATACTGACGAGTGCCTGCACTAACAATTGCAACTGCCAGATATGTCTGGTCCACTGGTGTTTGCAGTCATGGCCTTCATGTGTTTCAGTATGTGAGCATGCCCAGTATGACCTTTCAGTATGTTGTAGACTGACATTGCCTTCATTTCTCTAAGCGTGTGAGCTTGCCCAGTATGGCCATCTGTATTGAATCTGTGGATCGTGTCCAGGTAATTTGTGCTGCAGTGCTGACTTTTGTGTTGTACACCAATGGATAGCATGCTGTCTCTGCAGGGTATCCATCGATCATTTGGCTTTGACTGTTACTACATTTCTGCATAGCAGGGGGGGGCACACCTGATTGTTTCTACATTTCTACACAGGAGTGGGGAGGCACACCTGACTATTATTACATTACTATGTAGGATGGGGGGGCACACCTGACTATTTCTACATTTCTACACAGGGTTGGAAGGGCACACGTGACTGTTATTACATTACTATGTAGGATGTGGGGGCACACATGAAACATGTACACATTCGCTATGACCGTACTGGTATGTCAGGTACTCTATTTCATTCTGTATTGCTAACTATCATGCTTACTAGAGGCATACCAGTGTACTACATATTGTGGCTTTGGTTGCCCTACTGTCTTCCTACCCTTCAGAACTAACATCCCACTGCCTTCTGTGCTGTGGTCTATCTGTGTAGGCCTGGGGGGGGGGTTAACCATAGCCATCATTCTGGGGTCATGCCACAGGCTCTGTTTGGGTTTGTCTACACCTGTCTTGCTGGCTGAGACTGTTGTGGGGTATGTGAACCGTCTTGACTGGCATGTGTGAGTCATATGGACACACATGTTGCACAGCACATTTCCTGCAGTGGGTTTTGTCACCCTGTGTAGTACTGGCTACCGTGGTGACTCCAGTATGTGTTACAGATGTTGTGGTGCCACTATGGGTGTCTACTGTCTGCTGCCATAACATTCAGCCACCAAATTCCCTTGCATGCTCACATCCATACCATAGCTATAGGTGACAACACATTCTGCTCCATTTGGCAATTGGTAGGTTGATTGACTTACCTTGAGGGTGTGCCAGACTTGCGGATGGTGCTGGAGGGCTGCCTATGTCAGATGCACATAGTACACTCCTTATACATGGTTGAGCACAGGTAGTGTCATATTTGGCATCCCTTTTACTGTATATGTGAGTCAGAGAGAGGTGTCATTCCCTGGGTCCCTACTGTGTCAGTGCATGTGCTATGCGTTGCCTCTTTGCCAAGGCCAGGGCATACTGGGCATGCCTCCTTCTGCCTACTGGGGCAGGCTCAGGCTGTTCCTCCTCTGGGTCACTCTGTGCCTGTGCAGGCCTTGCCATTAGTGGTGAGCTGTGTGGCCCTGCCCCATTCTGTTCCTGCTGCAGCTGTTTCCACAGGATCATATTGTGTACCATAACAATTTGGGTACATGTAGCTGGTGAATGCTGCAAGGCTCCATCGCATGTGTCCAGACACCAGAACTGTGACCTGAGCATCCCAAACACATGCTCTATTATATGTCTGGCCTGTGCGTGTGCCTCATTATGGCATTATTCAGGTGTGTGCATTTCTGATAGGTGTCATCAGCTATAGCTCCAGTGTGTACCCAGCATCCCCCACTAGGTGACCGTAAGGGATGTCCCCATTGGCAAATCTCTGGTACAGCTGTGTCAGATGCCATATGTGGGAATCGTCATAGCTTCCAGGGCAGCCAGCACACACATTCATTATAATGCCCTGGGCATCACAAACAACCTGGCATTTGATGGAGGGGATGCCCCTGCAGTTGATGCAGGCCCTACCCTGCTCACCGGGTGGTGATTTGATGCATATGTGCATGCAGTCTATAACACCCACTACCCCAGGGTATTCAGCTATTTGGTGGAAGAGACACATATTGCTGATAAACACCTCACAGGTGTTGAGGAAATATACATGCTCACTGGCATGTGCTGACATGGCATCCAGGAACTGGTGGAATACTCTGGATGCTGATGCCTGTGAGATCCCCATGATATCCCCAGTTATTCTTTGGGAGGTACCTGTGGCTGGTATACCTAGGTCTACACATACCTTGGTGTCCACTGGGATGGGTTTTCCTCAGTCAGTTTGGTGTGTCAGGTGTGGCCGGCACAGCTCAACAATTTGCTGTAGGAGGTCTCTGTCCACCCTATAGCACTCCACTATCTCCAGCTCATGTAGTCCCTGGTAGGTTAGCCAGGGTCTGTACTCTCTTCTCCATCTCCTCACTGTGGGTTGTTCGGCAGCATTCACATCCTCACCACCCTCAGCCTCTTGCACATGTTGTTCTATGTTGCCTGCTGCAGCCCTTCTCATTTTGTAGACTTGTTTGTTAAAATTTCCCCGCTTGTATACACCGGTGGTGTTGAGTGTGCAAAAAAACAGAAGGGAAGGTGTTTGCTTAGTTTGTAGTAGTGTACTGGGCTGGGTTGGTCTGCTGCCTGTGTAATTGGCTGATTCTGATACATTTCACCTGCAGCTTTCTTGGTTTAACTTCTTTTTTCTTCCTGTATATCCCGGTGTGCGGCGTGCATACCTGCTTACACTTTGTAAAGAGTACTAGGCAGGTTTAGACACACCCCCTAGCCTAGCTGGTGCTAAGCTAGGCGCAAACCCAAGCCACAGGGCTCCAATCCACTTACAGTATGCCTGACACACCCACCCATGATGTCACCTACCTCCTAGTCTTGCACTCAGCTATTCATACTCTTACACTGTTGGGACCTGCCTCACATGCTGGGGAAAACTGGGATTCACTATCCTTCCCCTCATTTGCATAGGATTGCCTGCTAATGCATAGTTACATGTCTCACACTGAGCCTCCCCCCTTAGCAACCACTATTCACTGGCCAGGTTGTCTTCTGCCTACCATTGACTTGCATGGCAGAATACTGATTTTAGTTAGAATGCTTATTTTAGGTTTATTTTCTTATTTCCCCCCAGATCCCGTTTGCTCGCCTCTGCCCTATGCTTAAACAGCCGAGATTGGCTTAAAGGAAAATAAAAGTTGATTTTTTTTATTTTTTGTATTGTTTGCAATGCCAATGGCCTTATACTTGGCCATTGGTATGCTTCCTCAATGATATGCAGCCTTTATTTGAAGCTGTCATAGCTCTGTTTTGGATTTTGCAGTACCGTACTCTGTTACTAACCGAGTACATTTCTGCATATTACGCTAGTCCTGCATGCCCTGATTCCTGCTTCCTGGATGGCAGATTTACCTCATTTGCATGGTTTTGACCTGCAAATGGGGTAATTTGCATACAGGGGCTAGGAACATGCAGCATTAGTGCTAGAGCGTTCGAGCACATCAAATGAGCACGTACATGGATCGCTTAGCCGCCATATTGGCAAAATTTCCTCTTACACTAATCATGCATGCCGTCCAACCTTTTGAGAATCAGGGGGACGTTTGTTTTCCAAGTATAGATATCCTATGTAAATAGTTGGTTTTGTAATGCTTGTTTTTGGAATTGTTTCTTCACTTTAAACTTTGACTATGTAATTATTTCTTTGATATATGTACTGTATAGATGTTTATGTTTGTGAAAATCAATACACATTTATTCAGTAAAGACCAAAAAAAAAAAGATAGAAATTGAAATAAATGATAAGATATATGTTATGAATATGAATGTGTAAATAATGTAAAAAGTATGAACAGGGAAATATGTAAATAAAGGAACCCATATTCATTTTTCAGTACATGCTGTGGAATCTTTTACATCCACCTGGGCCATTACCAACTCAGACAGATGGGACCAAGTTTAACATCTCATTTGAAAAGGACTGCACACTCAGGAGTGCAGCATCCCCCTTTAGGCTGCATTGCAGTGTCAGTAACTGAAATGTAATCTAAGCCCCTGGTATGGGAACATAACCTGCTGTCTTCTGATCTTGCAACACCAAAGGTGAGTGTGATACCTTTAGAGTCACTGATACTGTTATGCACAGTTCCAGTGAGGACATTTTGACAATGAAGGTCAGTCTTAGCTTTTAAAAGTATTATTTCTCCAGTCAGCTGAGAAACAGATTTTAGTCATGTCATGAAGGGTAAATTGATACTAAGCTACTAAGCTATTGTGGGTCAGTAGTGACAGGGTAAGTTTTCTTACCCGTGCTAAGGAGACAATATAAGTAACCTCTTTATATGACAGGTTCCATAGTGGGAGCTTGAGGGTTTATGCATATCTGTAGTCTTTAGTTGGTGTGGGAGGTATCAGGTGTATTAGTGGGCATGCAAGGAATTATGTGTAACTTTGAGCCACTAGGGCTATCCCAAAATGAAAAAGGGGCAAAATATGCAAAGCCTGTTGCCTGTGGTTCTTGGAATGCTTATCAAGGGCTAGGAGGGGGTAGGCTGTGAAGTTTGAGTATTTAGGAATTGGAAGTAATAGGGGCTATCATGCATCAGATAGTTAGACAAAGAGGGTGCGAAGGCAGTCTGACCATTCATAAAAGTATATATATTTTAATATAATCAGACTAAGCCACATCATTTTGCTTCAGAGTCATTTATAAACCGAGATACATTTAAACCAGAAATAGCCATTCAGAGTACTTCTACATACCTCCAAGTCTCTATCTGGCAGAGGTATCAACGGATAATATAAAAATAAAGTAAATTGGTGATGAGTCCCTGTTTATCCGTTTGTTAATCAGACTAACCCACCAGACACAAGCCTGTTTTCAGGGGTGATAACCCGAAACAATGGCCAATTGAGTGACATGCTCAGCATTACACAGTCAGCAAATGAAGCCTGAGGGAATCAGACCCTGGGCTATAGGCTGAAGATTGTTAGCAGCTCATAGCCTTAATCATCTGTGCTAAACTGACAGACCTTGCTATCAGCAGGTTTGATAAAGCTGATTTCCTTAAAATATGTGCTACCATCTTTGTACAGCAATAGACTGAGAGGGTAGGGAAAGGGTATTTCTGCCTCCTTTCACTTCAAAGTTAGCTGAGAAGATAGTTCAGCACAGAATTATGATAATCAGCATGTGAATCCTGTTAAGTGTTGCATTGGATCTAGATAAATGACACTTTCATCTACCATCACAAATAGGTAGGTGGGTAACTATTTTATATTACAAGCTACGAATTTACCTGCAGGTGAAAAAAAGCTGGCTCAACACTTATTTGTCCCCTTTCTAAACCTTCCAAAATGTATTGTTCTAGGTTCCAGTCAAGCTAAGAAATAAAACAGCTAGCATGCCGCTGACTGTATCCATATTAAAATAGGATTTATTACAATATTAAAAATAAATTAAAAACAATGACTGAGTAGGCATTAATAAAAATTAGATTGCTACACAGCAGTAAAGAAGTCAGAAAAATCACTTACATAAGTTTATCAGATATCAGTCCGACCTCTCAAATGTCACTGCTCACTCAAAACAAAAGTATTCCTGTCAGTATCCATAAGCCCTTTGTTAGCTGATTTTTCTTGTTTAATGGTCTTTGGTCTTTGATGACCAGTGGGGAATAAACCTGCATTCTGTATTCACTCTCTGGGAAATCCAGAAAACTGAATGTAATTTGTTGCACACCAGTACTGGCTTCTCTGAATGCAAAAGCCCAAATTAGTCACAGGTAGATTTGATTGAATGTCATTCTGTCAAACTTATCTTTTCCACATTGCAAATAGTCCTGCCTTTGTGGATGGCCAGACCCTGAATTTATTTCACATTATGCGAGTTTTATCACCTTTTCTGACCTCTTGATACTTTAACAGAGCATGATAGTATCCACTTTAGATATGTATTACTGAAATCCATTCTATGTTGGGGGGGGGGATTACATGCCTTTTACATAAGCTGAAAGGAGGTATTAAGGCAGATGTCCAGGAGATGAGGCCCTTGTTTTCTACTAGATAAACAAGTCTCAGTTTGTATGCTTCACGTACTCTGATTTTCACAGTTTTTGTTACATATGGATACATTATATCAGGAGAATAACCAAGAAAGTAAACAAACAGGAATCAACAAAATCCACAACCAGCAATAAGGTCCAGGAATGAAAACTGCAGGCCAACCGAAGTTTCAGTACTTTAATAAAACACAACAGGATTGAGAACTTTCGTACAAAAATACTTCATCAGAATCAAATGCATAAGCACAAACAACATCTTTAAATGTCCCTTCCTATAGTCACATGATTCATGCATCACAGGTAACTGCTTAATGAAAAAAAAACACTTTAAAAAAATGACAAGTATTTCCTGCCTAAAACATTTTTTTAAAAGACTGTTTTTAAATTTACACACCACACATTAATGACACAAAATTAACTTTCACAAGCATATACATAATTATTAGCTTCTGCTAAAAAAATATTATTTGTTAGACAATGCCTGATAAACACACACATGAATTAATGTTAGCTAAACAATATAGGATTTAAGTTTTAAGACACTAGCTATTGACACCCGTTCATTAAGATCTGGAGGGTTGGTTGCATTTAATCAGAACTGCCAATGCAGTTCCCTTTCTTCCAACTTATCCTCCCATGGTCTCCCCCTAAGGTCTTGTAACATTTGTCCCAGAATAAAAAAATGAAAACTATGACTGGGGTACTCAATAATATGTTTAGCCAGGGCATTTCTGCTATCCTGCTTTCTAATATCCACTTTATGTTCATATATACGTTCTTTAATTTTTCTGTTTGTTTTACCAACATATCTCCTACAGAATTGACACTCAGCAGCATAAACCACCCCAGTGCTATTACAATTACAAAAATTCCTAGATCTAATTGTCATCCCCTTCCAAGATATCATTGCAATAATTACAAAAGCCACATTTTTAGGTGCCAACCCTTTTATCACTATGTCCATATTCACAATGCACAGATGTATGTTCTAGGTAATTTTTGATGGTCCTGTCTCTTCTAAAAACCACAGATCGGCTATATCCTAATTTTTCCCCAAATTCTTTAAACAGGGAAAAAAATCTGACAATTTTTGGTCAATATTCCCCTAATCTGAGACGCTTCATTACAAAACTCTGAAACATAAGCTTTTTGCATATTAAGTCCACCAGTATGTCTCCTAGAAAATGACCCTGTGGCCAAGGGGGAAGTAGAATGTATCAAGGGCACTATATCACCCTTAATTCTTCTCTTCATGATACTATCACGAATATTAGTTCTGCACCCTCAGAGTATCCCTTCTGAAGTAACATATGCCACAATTTTTCACATTCTACCACAAAGTTATTATGAGAAGAAACCATTCTGGTCACTCTAATATATTAACCTTTTATTATTCCCATTTTTTGATGGAAATGGTGGTTACTTTCAAAATGTAATAAAGTGTTGCTATGTGTGGGTTTTCTGTAGATTGTACTAGCCCATTTTTCATTTTGATGGTCTTTGTAAATGGTGACATCTAAATAATTAATGCTTTCCAATTGAATTGTATGAGTAAACTTCAAAAAACATGTGGAAGAATTAATAAATTCCATAAAGCCCTGAATCTCTTCCAGAGGTGTATCCCAGATGATAAAAATATTGTCCAAAAACGGAGATATAATTTCCAAGGTTTAACCTCAAATTGTCTGAAAAGCACTTACCCTTCCCATTGCAGAAGAACTATATTAGCAAATATGGGGACACAAAATGCCCCCATTGTTACCCTTTTTCTCTGCCTATTATATTGCCCCTCCAAAAAAGCAAAATTGTATTTTAGGACCATTTCCATACATAGCACCATAACATTTACAATATCATTGTTAAACTCCATGATACTCTCACATAAAAAGTCGTGGAACCATTCCAAGCCTTGTTTATGTGGTATAGTGTTATGCAATTCAATCACATCCACAGTTAGAAAAACATAGTTCCTTGAAAACTCAACGTTTTTCATTTTGCCCAGAAAGTCCCAGGAATCTTTGCAAATGTGTTCGAAAGGAGGATTCAGGAGAATAGCATGGCTTATACACAGCAACACACAAAGGCAGAATTAATGCAATCTATACACAGTAAAAATGCAACTTTGCAAACAACACAAAATAGAATTAACAATAGCAAATATAGTAATAAAATAATACTAATAATGACTTTCTATATTAGCAATACATATTTTTTCTTTAATCAATGTGTTTTCTAAATTTCCATTCTTGTTGAATGGCTCTGTCCATAGAGGTCTTTCAGTATTCAATACCAATGTACGGAGGAAGAGGAACATTACCATTTGTCCGTTTAGGCACTTAGCAATTTTGCACTATGCTGTACTTGTCAATTGTTCAGAGTCTCTGTTAACATTTTTCATGCATGTCTGTTCCTCTTCTAGGGTAGGCAGAACTGTTGTGAATTCCTGGAAGGGCCATAGCTGAGTAAAATGAACCTATTTAAGTAAAGTGCACTAGTGTTTTTCTCTTTATTTCTATTTGATAGGCCATTGAGGAAATCTTACTTATTAAAAATGGTCAATCCAAGCATGTCAGGAATGTCTTTGTTTCTGCCTTTTTCCTGGCTGTAGTTAAAACAAAGTACCTTGACACTGATTTGTTATTCCCTGGGTCTGGCCTTACTGTGATAATGTATCTTATAGACCTCCACACCTTTTTCAAAATTACTTTGGGCAAAAGCAAAGGTTTCTTTTAAGTGCTGTCTTAGATGGGTTGCTTAATAATGGGCAGTGGTGGCATGTACCAGATTTGTGTCCTAGTAGTATACAGCAGATGTAGGGCAGCACCGTTCTCCAGCCAGTCATTATTTCAAAGGGTGAGACACCTGTAGATTTATTTGGAGTGGCATAGATGACCATTAATATTAGGGGTAGCTTAACTTCCCATTCCTTTAGAGCCAAGATATTTCTTTAGTATATGGATTATGGTGGGTTTTGCTCTCTCCACCTGACCTGAGGATTCTGGATGATGGAGCACATGCAGTTTCCTTTGCAATCTCAAAATTTTCTATTACCTCATTAATTAAATGCAGTCATCTGTCAAATTCAACCCTCAGGGGTAAACCCTAGCAAGTAAACACATGGCTGACTAGCAGCAATTTAGTTGTTTCTGTTGTATTATTAGGGGCAGGTAAGCAATCAATCCATTTTGTAAACTCACAGGTGATAGGTAATAAGTACTGATTGCCACTAGAAGGTATAGTTACTAGGCCAGTCCAATCAATTTGAAGATCAGACCAAAGCATTGTGATTCCTCCTGCCTGACAGGGTGGCCTGTGCCTAGGGGAAACTGACTGGAATATTGAACATGTTATACATCCCTGTTCATAATAATATCACTACATGTGAGACCAGTAAGCTACTCTTAAAAGTCTTTTGACCCTCCTATGTGCTTATGTTAGGTCATCATGTACATGGTGTAGCACAGCAGTACTACCCACTGGAATCCATGTGAGATGTCACCAATTTTTAGCAGACCTCTCATTTGTCTTTATTTTTATTTATTTATTTTTAATTAACATTTGTTTACTGGGAAAGTATGATTTGGAACAAAGCCAATTTTTAGTGGAGGCCCAGGGAGAAATGCTCCAGACACGTCTTTGCAATGTGGGAGGAAACCGGAGCACCTGGAGGAAACCCATATAAACACAGGGACGACATGCAGACTCCTCACAGAATCCAGCTAAGAATCAAACTGGAGAACCTCTTGCTGTGAGGCGACAACATTACCGCTGCAACACTGCACTGTCCTTATTTTATGCAACACTGCACTGTCCTTATTTTATTTATCTATCGTTTGTTTACTGGGAAAGTCTGACTGGGACAGAACCCATTTTTGGCGGAGGCCCAGGGAGAAAGGCTCCAGATGCATGTCTTTGGAATATGGGAGTAAACTGGAGCACCAAGAAGAAACCCATTCAAATGAAGGAAGGACATGCAGAGTCCACACAGAAGGCACCCTAGCCAAGAATTGAACCAGAGAGCCTCTTGCTGTGAGGTGACAATGCTAACCACTGCACCGCCACCTATTCTGGAGTAAAGTTCCTATTTTCAGACTTGCTTTACCCCTGTACAAGATGTCCCTAACTTTACTGGTACGTCCCAGTTTTCAGGCTTAATTTACACCTTCAAACAATTTTCTGAATTCCCCTCATCACATGTGATTTTTGAAGCTGTCTAGCATACAGAAAACACACTTCACAAACAACATTCTAGTGACAAAAATAATTTAAAGAAAGAGGACATACATGTTACATCTTCCTTTTTCTGAAGCAAAAATAAATGTACTTGTGTGGTAGAATTTTGCAATATAGTTTATTAAAGTCTACAGATTTTACACTGTCTCAGATAACGCACTTATGTTTTTCCATCACTTTTGTCACTCTGTTTTTTAAACATGTTTCTGAGTAGTATCCCACATTCCTAATGAAAGCAGGAAGAGTTACATGCTATTTCATTTTCAAAATTTATTTTGATTAGTCGTAACATTAGCAGACCGGAGTTCCACTGTGGCGACCCCTAACCGGGATAAGCCGAAAGACACAACAACAACATTCTGATTAGTCGTCCATATTTTTAACTTGATGTTCCAACTTTTTAAGGGCTTTTGTTTCTATTTTCAATGTCTACAGGTTGAAAGATTTGGTGCTTAGCAGAAGAAGACCATCTTTTAATACAAATCTATCTGTCCTTTTGGTTATACATGACTTTAAGATCACACTTGTTTTGTGAATCACTTTCAGCAAACTTATTTGCATCAGAATACAGAATGAAACAATAAAATGTCTATGCAGTCCCATCTTCCCGCTTCATTTTTACCAAGTCAAAATCAGGTTTGTCACTATATTATTATAAAACATACTCCTCATCCTGAATTTTCTGCCATGCAATTACATTTACAGTTGTTTGGACTGGAGTAAAGTCTAAGGTTTTACCTTTTAAGGAACCTTCCTTAAGCAGAGCTTCAACTAGGTAATTTCCAGCTCTGCTCTGTGCAATTTTGAGTAATGTTTGACCTTTTTCCAAAACATTATTAAGCCACAATCTTACACTAAGTAATCTATAGCTATGATTACTTCAATGTGCATAAGTCTTTCTCCTTTAAAGTTGAGCATGCCATTTACATTCCAGCCTGACAAATGTATAAGGAATTTGCCAGGCTAGCAATTAGAGTTTGTATATATTACAATATCCTGCAAATTGAACTAGACTGCTGAGTGTACAACTACATATATAGCTGCTAATTCAGTATAATGATTAGTTTGTGCCCAGGCTGGTATTTGATAAGAGAGCAAGGTCTTTGTGTTGGACTACCATAAACCACGACACGCATTTCCATCTTGATTAAAAGAGCAGCCATTAACATATGCTTTGGGAAGGTTTTTCCATACATTTTCATCATGATTTCCAGTGTCTGTTTTGCTGTCTAGCAAGGTCTAATTCTGAGTCCTGCTTCAGATACTGCACAGTCGTGGTTTTTGTCATATTTTATTTCCAAAGGTTGGTACTGGGGGCCAGAGCTGGATCATGGACAAATGGGGCCATAGGCAGGGTAATGCCCCCCCCCCCCCCCACCCACAGCAGCAGTTCTTCACATACTACCATCTCTCTCGTGGACTTCACAGCAGCAGTATGGACTTTTGAATTCCGTGCAAAAAGCAGAAAAGTTAAGTGTGTGTGTGTGTGTGTGTGTGTGTGTGTGTGTGTGTGTGTGTGTGCCGTATTAAAGATGCATGCAGAGTCTGTCTTAAAGGGAAAGTTCTAATATTTCTGCATGTGTGTGTTGCAAAGATGCATGCACAGTGCTTTCTTTTTTTTTGTTTTAATTAAAAATGAAATGGTGCAGCAGTTAACATTGTTGCTTCACAGCAAGAGAGTGTCCGGTTCGATTATTGGCTGAGGTGCCTTCTGTGTGGAGTTTGCATGTTCTACCTATGTTCACATGGGTTTCCTCCAGGTACTCTGGTTTCCGCCCACAATCCAAAGACATGCATCTGGAGCATTTCTCCCCAGCCCTCCGCTGAAAATAGGCTCTGTCCTAGTCAGACTTTCCTGGTCAACAAAAAATAAATAATTAAATAAATAATGAAATGTTATGGCAATCCTCAGCCAGCAGGTGTTAGACAACTATCTGGGTCACCTAGTGGTTGATCTGGCTCTACTGGGAGTTAAAGTCCAGGCAACAATTCTGCTACTAGACACATTACCATCTCCTAGTTTCTGGCTCCGCAGAAAGACAGTGGGCAACTGTTGTCTGTACTACAACTTTTTTGCAAGAAACAGTTTATGACTCTTTGTATTGTCCATACAGTAGAAAATAGAATCATTTCACTCAAAGAGAACTTTTTCTCTGTCTGTCCTAGTGTTCTGTCAGTATATCATGTTTCTCTTTATCCATCTGTGGATACGCCAGGTGTGGAGTGTGACTCAAGATATCCATTAAAGCTTTCACAGCCTTTTCCTGCACTTACCACTATACCCAGGGTTATGACTTTTTTAGCAGCTTATTAAGGGGATATTCCACTTCTGCATAGTTCTGAATAAGCAAGCTAAGGATAATCATAAGACATTTTTTAGCTATGTCTGAAATCTAAAATGAAACGCCAACTATGTGCTGAACCTATAGTGTATGGTACTTCTCATACTGAACTTGAGGAAATTGTCAACCTGCTAACTAACAGATTTGGTACAAACTTCAACCTCCGTCCCCATCAACCATACCCCAAAGCATTCCTGACACCAGTCCTCTACCTAGTATCTCCAAAGAGCAGGTCATATCCAAAGCCAAAAACATGGCCTCTATGGGACCAGATAACATCTCAGGCGTCTTACTAAACAATCTAAAGCAAAACCTAGTGGTACCACTTAGTAATCTGTTTAACCTCAGCCTGAGCATTGGCTTTGTTTCAGCACAGTGGAGAACAGCAACAGTAATCCCCTTGTACAAAGGGGGTACATCAACCGATCCTAGGAACTATAGACCCAAAAGCCTAACTAATCAACCTGATCTGCAAGGCCATGGAAAGAACCTTGGATAAAGGGAAACAGTACATACTGCCTATCTTGACTTAGCCAAGGCTTTTGACACAATCCCCCACTCAGGTATCATTGAGTAACTCTTGTGCTGGGGATTAACCCATACATCACTAGATGGGTAGCCAATTGCTTGTCAGACAGAATGCATACTGTCAAAGTTGAGGATTCCACCTCTACCAGTAGACCAGTTACCAGTGGCATACTACAATGATCTGTGCTGGGCCCTGTACTGATTGGAATCTATTTCTCGGAAGCCCAGGCAAAAGTAGATGGCCTGTGGCTTACCAGGTTCACTAATTATTGCAAATTGGGCAAAATCATTGAGTCCCTTAACAATATTAACACAAAGGGGCTAACAGACAAATAATTGGTGCCAAATCCATGAACTAAAACTAAATGCAAAAAAGTGCATTATTATCCCCTTAGACAAAGAGGAAGTCCCTGTAACTTACAATATTTACAACATCCCCCTAAGCTCAACCCAGTGGTGTGAGATTTGAGAACACAGGTTGATAGCAATCAAAACTGCGATCATCATGTGTCAATAGTGGTAATGAAAACCTTCTGCTATGAGCATCTCATAAGTAAGGGCATTGTATCCAACACTAAGGATGTTATAACTTCACTGTACTCGACCCTCATCAGACCACTAATAGAGTACAATGCTCCCTTTTGTATGTACCTCACCAGACACCTGCAGCAGCTGGAGAGACCTCAGAGGTTTTTAACTAAGGAAATACTGGGACTCCAAACCATTACCTACGTGGACAGGCTGAAAGCCCTGTCATTTTACACTGTATCTTATAGGCTACTGAGAGGTGACTTGTGCCTGGCCTATAGGGCAATCTCCACCCCTGCCCTAATGAAAATGCTGCAGGTCTACAAATCAAATGGGACAAGAGTCACTTGCTCCAGGGATCTCAGCCTAGCCTGTGACAATAACAGAACATGCTGGAGAGACAGATATATCTCCCAGCGTTTGCCACTCTTCTGAAATAAACTCCCAGTTTATGTGAAGCAGAGTTCCTCAATGACCCTATTCAAGTGCAACCTAGACAACTGGATGGGAGACTGTAAATTCACCCCAGAGGTGGCACCTATGTCCCTCATGGACAGGGGCAGTCGGTGCTAATCATAGACTCGTTCTGAGAATAACTACCATCTAATCAAGGTCAATTATGGAACATGGGTATAACATGGCTAGACTTGTAAAGGCCCTAGGGCCTTTAGCCAGGTAACCTCCTATGAACCTATGAACCTATAACATATAACATGGTGATTACAATTAGGGTTTTACTATAGGACATCACTGACACTCTGTCAGTATATCCTGTTTCTCTTTATCCATCTATGTATAAACCAGGCGTGGAGTGTGACTTAAGATATCCTTTAAAGCTTGCACAGCCCTTTCCTGCTCTTACCACTATACCCAGGGTTATGACTTTTTTAGCAGTTTGTTAATGGGGATATGTCACCTCTGCATAGAGCTGAATAAACTATCTAGACTAATTGCATATACCCAGAAAGCTTCTTAGCTCCCCCATTTTTTTTGAGAGTTAATACTTTGGACAACCTCTATTTTGTTGTTTGGACCAGGTGAGCTATGCCCTCCAATTTCATACACTAGGTGGCTGACCTTGTTTTTGAACCACTGTCCTTTTGTGAGGCATTCTATAGCTGGTTTAACTCATATGTCTCTTCAGCAAGATGTTCTTCAAAATGTTATTTTTGATTTGTACATCATCCAGATAATGAGATTCCCTCTACTTTCTGCATCAGGCATGACATTTTGCAGGAAGATATTGAGATCTTCAGATGAGTTCAGGTACCCAAAAGGACACCTATTCTAAGTGTACTGTTTTCTATCAAAGGTGAAAGCCAGTTTGTACTGGTCTTAGGGCCAGACCCCTTGCTGTCCAGAATTCATTTGAGATATCCATTGTTATGAAATATTTTGTACCCTCAGCCCTATCCAAGCTTTGGTCCAGATATGTCATGGGTCAGTGAGATAAAGGCACCAGTGGATTTTGCTTTTTTAGCCCATAGTAGATCTCTACTTACTTGTGGGTTTGAGAACAGACCACGTGTGAGTTGTATACAGAATTTACTTGACTTGTAATTCCCTTCTCCATCAGGATATCCAGAATCTCCTAGATGTGTGCATAAGATGTCAGCGGGATCCTTTACTGATGCTCATATTCATGTTCTTATTAGCAGTTGCACCCAAGTAACATGAAGGTTGGTTATTTCACAATCATATACATCTTTTGCAAAAACAAGTCTAAACTATCTAAGCATCTCACACACTATTTTTCTTCCTGTTTTTTTTGTGTCCTACAGCTGCATGCATGAATAGCCTAATCAACATGACTTGGGAAGTCTGGGAAAGTTAAGCTATTTCCAAGCTCCACTTTGTCTTTTACCATGTCAGATACATTTTCAAGATCAAAGGTGCACACTTCCCTAAGCTGCTCTATCTGTTTCACTGTAAGAGTCAGTACGAGGTAATCACCAGTAACAATATCAGAATAATTTACCTTGGCAGCCTGAGAATTGAAAGAAGCTATTTACTTGTTATTGGATGTACTATTGCATTAGGGGTAAGATTCAGGAGGCAGTGAGGATTTTGATTTTAGAAACTTTGGTACAGGGGCTTCAATTCTTCTGCCTGTTCCCTTACTGTCTGACCTCATCCTGTGAATTTCTTATTTCTTCTGTAATCCATTGTTTGTGGGGAGAATTAGTTCTGTTCTGGGCTGGTCCCTATTATAGTTATTGCACCCTCTGTACTAGTCCACATTAGAGCCATAGCTCTGTTTCCTTTCATATCGCCTATCATTTTTTCTACCTTGACACTCTCTTCTGTATGACTGTTCTTGGCTAGAATATGACTGAGGGGGGAGAATAAAACTGTGGTGGTCTGGACTGCAGAGGTAATTCCACTGGAGGTTATGATGTAGGAAGCATTTGATGAGTTCTAGGAGAATTGTTATTAGCTTGCACTTGAACAGAGGTATTAGCCTGTTCAGGGAATTCATTTTTACCTGTTTTGTTGCCTTTTGGATGAAACAGTTTAGTTCAGACTATGTCAAGGGTATCAGTAATCTTGACTTCTAGCACCCGGGCTTGGATTGCAGGCATCCATTCTCCTTAATGGATTTCCAGATATCTATGGTCTTGCTTACAATACCCTGCACAGTTCAGGCTTTCTTTTTAACTTTTAGGGATAATTGGGCCCTAATGTGGAGTGGTAGGTACTGGAAATACACATCTTGAAAACAATCACTGTCTGTATGTGAAAAATCACCAACTACAAAATACATATCACTTAACAGGGTAAAGAATTCTTGTGGATTCTGATGTATTACACATTTCATTATGTAGGCCACTTATCTAGCCTCTCACTTGCAGTGATACATTTGATGTATACAGTTTTAATAGGGGTGTGATGACCCTTCACTGGACCTGTAATCAAGGAGCCTCAATCCTCACCACTGGCAACAGTGGGGGACATACACTGAGAGGATGACAAGGTACACACACACAGTATTTCCAGATGCAGCTCTCTGCATCAGGTGCAATTTCCCTTAAGAACATACAGAGACCACAGTCAGTCCAGGGCTGGTTTTTCCTGTTTTCTCCAGATCCCCAATAAGACTCTCCACTGGCACAGCTAAAGAGTTGAGATCTAAGCTGAGTGGTCATGCCAAGACCTCCAGTACCCTCTCTGTCCAACCAGTGCTTTGTGTCCCTGCCCAAGTTTGACACACACACTCTTTGACGTTTGATTAACACACACACACACACACACCTGGGAAAGGCTGGCACAGGTTTACTAGCTATGCCCCCTTTTGCCCAGATTATAAGGTAGTTACCACTGGCATGCGCCAACTCCTTATCAGCCTCTTTAAGGCCCTTAACAAAGGGTGTCCAATCTTCTGTGTAATGTTACTATTACTGCAAATGGTAGCTTGACCAAGAGCAAGCTTATTAGGAGTGGCCTACACACCGTCAGCAAATAAATATGCAAATACTCCCAAAACTTAAATATCTCTAGACAGATCAGCCACAACAAAAGGTTAAATATATTTAATAATAAATAATAAAAGAACAAGACAATACTAAATATATATATTTACAGTGACATCAAAGTTCAAAATCACAGGAAATATTTAGAACAATATTGCAGGACAGTCTCAAATAAATAAAGAAAAATACCTAAACTAAGCTTTGCTATATTCCTGACTATATGTAGGAGAATTATTATACCCTAGTTAACTTACTTACAAGCAAGGCAGATGTGGTGAATGGATCTTCTAGTTGCTGTCAGGTCAAAGACAGAATACAAAATGCTGTGTCTCACTCAGAGATTTCTCGAGTTAATATCTCAAATATTACTTTAGGGATAACTTGCAGAATGACATCATTGCTTGTCATCTGACGCCCAGCTTCGAGACCCAAAACAACCATTGATGCCAGCTGATGGCATTTAGTGTCTACCTTTGAAAAAGCATAGACCTCATATCTTAGGCAGATGGTGGAAGTCATAAAACAATTATATCCCTTCACATTTCAAAACTAGTAATTATTTCACCTTAAAGACAATAGAGAAAGCTCCCTAGTATAGACATTGTGTTTGTTGCTGCACTGAAACTGAAAGATAACATCTTTTTATGGCATAGCCATAAAGTAATTTATTTTCAGTTATTTTTCTGAAGTTTTGATGGACTGAAGTTAATCTCCTGTATTCCAGTTTCCACTGTTAAAATATATACATTTATACAGTTACAATAGTGCATGTACACTTCTGTTCTCTTCCAGCATGGCACACTTTGGATACATTTCAAACACAAGCATTCTACAAAATATCTTCTCAACACCAATGTCTGTACAAACCTAGTTTGATATATATACACATGACATACATTTGTAATACATTTGTAACACCAGTATCGTACATAAATCATGTTGATATTCACAAATGACATATAATTATGTACAAAATTCTACATAGCTGTGCTGGTAGTATCTCACTTCATCACAAGGGGAACAAGTTCTAAGGCTCATTTTGCTTTCTTTAGGTAGCCTATCTTCTCATCATCTGTGGACTACCTTATTACAAAACTTTGTTCTTCTTTAAGGGTTATCGATAAAACTGCAAAACACTGTTTTTAGCTTTATAATATTTTGGACAATATCATACGTTTGTCATCCTATAGTCTGAGCTGTACTTCTAAACCGTGGACTGTTACAGACAGAATTTTTAAAAATCTTTTAGCCTGCATATCTCACACTTTTCCTTTTATTCCACAAAGGTTGCCTGGTGAGATGGTGACTCAGATTTATTTCTCATATCAGTGTTTGCTATACTTTAATATGAAGATGTACATATTATTGGCTCAGACATTGTGAAACTGTATGCAGATTGCTGCTTTGCATTTTCCTCATCAAACTCCACAATTGCTAAAGGGTTAGTCATGTTATCCCAAAACTTGACAGGAGCAGTAACAAGTGTGAAAACTAATATATTCTAGCAGAAGTAGCACAGTCATTTACCAGTTAGGAATTAGTGCTATTCTAATATACATCTACTAGGTGCATGCACAGTTTGTAATTATTATTTTTAATTTTAATTAGCTTGTTCTAAGACTAACTCCCATTATGTTGTCAGAAGAATTAGGTAAGAGTCTATTTTATAATACAGGCTATAAAGTTATTTGTATGTGAAAATAAGTCAGCTCAATACTCATTTGTCCCCTTTCCAAACCTATTGTTTTAATTCTTACTTTGGTTGCAATTCAGAACAGCTAGCATGCACCAAATTGGATTTGTATAAAACAGAATGTATTGTAATATTAAAAACAACTTAATGACTGAGTAGGCATTGATCAAAATTAGACTGATGTACAACAGTAAGAAGTCATAAAAATAATTTTCATCAGTTTAGCACATATCATTCAGGACTTTGAAATCTCACTGGTTAGTCCAAGCAAAAATATTCCTATCAGTCTCAGTAAGTCCTTTTAGCAGATTCTCCATGCTTAAGGGTTTTGGTCTTTGAAGAGCACTGGAAAAAGTCTTGTGTTCTGTATCCACTCTCTGGGAAGTCCAGGAAAATGTAAAATAATTCCTTGTTTATCAAAATTGGCTCCTTTATAAGAAAAATCCAATTCAGTTCCATATAGGCCTAGTTGTATACCTTACTGGTAAACTAAACTTCCCTTTTCTTCACTGGGAATGGACTTCCCTTTGTGGTTGGATGGGCCCTGATTGAGAAGATGCAATATCACAGTTTTTGGTTCCTGTTTCATAGTGTCTAGCAGTAAAGCAGTCCTCAAGCAAAACTCTTTCAGAATCTGTCAGTATCTGTTGGCTGGCAGCAAATAGAATTCTAAGAAAGAAGAAGAATAAAACTGAATATCTGATTAACAGATTTAGTTTCCCTGCTTTACATTTGGAATTTCTTTGTTTTGTCTAGGTCCAGTGGAGTGACTCCAGCTCATAGCCGACCTTAGGTATAGGCAAACTAGGCAACCGCCTAGGGCGCCATACTGGCCAGCCTCATAAAGGGCACAATTTTAATGTACTTGCTTTTCTGCACTTCTTAAGGTAATTTACATTTTTCTCCAACTCACTGCCTGTGCTGTAGCATTTTCTCCCTCCCCCACTTCCATAATCCAAAGCATGATGTCACAGCACATAGCACAGCCCCCTTCTGTGTTCTTCCATGCCCCCCCCTGCATCTATGTGATCAGTCAGTGGCTGCTATTACTGAGTGCTATTTAAAGCATCCAATCAGTGATGCTTTTGTACCACTGATGTCCCTGGCTACTGCTCCAATCGATGTATAAAACTCTGATCATGCCCGCTTCTTATCCCTTTCTTCATTAATGAGATAGAGGCAGGCAGATCTATTTGCTTTATTTACTTCTGGATCCTGATCTCTGGATGTGCGTGCATCAGCATCCTGGTTCTCTTCACCATGTGGGAGACAAAGGGCGACTTTTATTTTTGCCATTTTCATGTGCTTTGCTTACCTTAAGGTAAGTCCAGACTACTTGAGCTCCGGAAAGCCAAATTACTCCCTGTTAGGGTAGGCAAAAACTCAGTGTGGGGAGCGACTTACTTTTTAATTTTTTTTTTTAAGCGAATGAAAAACGGGTTTGAAAGTTAAAAGCCAGAAACCCAGAAGTGGTAGATAGATATGTGAGTACATAACAGGCATGCTGACCTTGTTCTTTTAGCTGTAGAATAGACACCCTCAGGTAAACACTTAATTCAGAAATATTTTGCATGTGGTTTAGTTAGTAGGTGAGTCGCACTTGTATAAACAGTCAGCTAGTTGGTACTGTAGAGATAATGTGTGTGAGAGAGGTGAAATTACATTCAGTAATAAATGGTCCTTAGTTTTTCTGTGGGACTTTGGTACTGGGGGTTGTACAAATGTAAACATGATGAAGCTGTTTTGCCCCCTTCCTCCCCATTTATCGTACTAGTTTATTTAGTTGTAGATAGATGTGATAAATAAAGAGAATGACTTGTGTAGTGATGCTTTGGAGAGTGAGGTTTGTAAATCTGGAAGTACTTTTTTGCTTTAAAAGTTGCAGTCTGCCCATTATTAGTAAATGATGCTTTTCTGTGAACTATCGATAGTTTTGTGGAATGTTCTTTTGCAGTCATACCTCCCAAGTGTAATTCATTACCAAGAGCGTTTCTCATTTAATGGTCTTAAAAACTTCACGTTCCTTGAAGTTCCACAGTGAAAGGTTCTGTCACACATTCAGTATTGCCAATGTTTTTAACTGTGAAATAAAAATTAATCTTATTAATCCATAAAAAGAACTATTCTAAAAGTAAAATCACATTTAACCACCCTGTGAGCTTCCTAGTTGAAGCTGTAAGCAAGCTATTTGCAAGTGTTCTATATTTTGCCATTTTTCCCACATTTTAAGAGATAATGTTTATGTTGAAGATGGAAGGTTGAAAGCTGTGGTATGATACATAGATTTTGACTCAAGTTTTCACTGCATTCCTCCTAAAATGGATGACTTTGGGAGAAGTGTGTTGAGCTGTGTATCTGAGGCTGTGTGGTTTAATAAGCATGTACCCCCCCCCCAACAAATGAAATGATGTGCTCTGATTTTTTTTTTTGTCAGAGAAAAACATTTTATGTGTGGAAATGACCCTTATGTGCTGTTTACTGGCCGTATTTTGGCTATGTGCAGATGAGACAACCTTTAACGTCCAAGACATTCTGGAGTTGTAAACGTGTGTATGTGTGAGTGATATATCTTTCTGCGACAGTGTTCATACATGTATGTAATGTAGTGTGCACCATGTATGCATGTGTTTGTCATGGACAGTGTCAGATCTGGCTTAGACTGCATGTTCAGTGGTGGCTGTGTAAACCTGGTGTGGCTCATGGTCCTCTGTTTTAGTAGCACCATCACTTTTATCCAGGTTAGATTTGTGAGGCAGTCCTTGATTTAGATGTAGTTATGTAAGCTGCTGGGAAAATCAGTAATAGCTTATCTAGTTTTTCAACTTATTGTTTTTAGGTATCCATTCTGTTAAAAAAGTTGGTAATTGATTTTATTTTTATTAGTTCTTTTGTTATCTAGCAAGAATCGCAAGGTAATCTATAGTGCGGTTGTTTCTCAACAGCTGTACCTCGTGAATCTTGCCAGGTAATAAATGAACTAGTAAAAATAAAGACCTCACACCACAAGTTTCATTAATGATATAAGATTGAAGTTTTGCTGTTAAATTTTACTGCAGAAATATTTTTTTTTTATTTTTAATAAATCAGCTTGTGTACTAAACTGAGTGAATTCATCTGGCCTAGAACTTGTGGTGTGAGGTCTGGTCTGTTCTACAGTGCTTTATTTAATAAAAATAAAGGTTCAGGTATTAACTTTCTGCAGAAGTTTTAAATGTTATGTTCGGTCAGGAAAACTCCTTTTTGGAGAAGATAATTAAGCTAGCCAGAAAATAACATAGCATGCATGCTCTTGAGTTTAATTTGTTCAAAATGCTGTTGTGTGCTGGTGAGGTATCATGACTCAAAGAATGCAGTCAGTCAGTATTGACAAAGATTAGTTTCTCTCTCTGAACTGTATTTTGAATTCAAACTTGTACTTGTGTTAATGTACAGTTACAGTGCAGTTTTTTTATGGTTTGAGTCTTTTCTCGTACTGCACCATTTTTAGTTTTCGTTCTGGTACAGAGTTGCTAACACTCAGAAATGTGTAACAAGCTGTTGAGATTCTGCTCTGCTTTGAGAATGACTTTACTGATTCATTTGTTTTTAAGAGTCACTGTTCCACATGTGCTATGCACCTTGTAAAAAGCAATGTTATTACTCTGTGTCATGACTGTAGATAAAATCTTTACACCAGCAACAGATCAAGCAAGTTTATTAAGGAGAATTCACCTTCACTTGCAGTTTAACTACACTACAAGGTATCTGTTACAGTATGACTGATTTTTCATGCATTTAAAAATTGAAAAAAACTGGAATGTTTTTTGTGGGAGTGACCTGAGTGGCTTTTGTGGGAGTGGCTCAAATAGGGATGTTCCTTGAGCATGCTGTGGGTGGGGCTTAATGGGGCACCACAGCACTACTTCGCCTAGGGCGCCATTACATTAAAGGCCGGCCCTGAGTCCAGCTGTGGATACATGAATGTTTTCTTCTTTCAGGCTTTGAAACAATTGTTTTTTCTTTCCTTCAACAGTTTATTACTTCTTTGCCTAAAAAATGTGGACAGGGATAGAAGAGAGAGTATTTGGCTTTGAAAATATCACACTTTCTTTCACATCCTGTAAGGTTTATCCCTCTTTTGACCTCTTGACACTAACAGAACAGGATAGTATATAGTCTACATATGTAGCTTTGAAACCTATTCAATGCCAAAGGGGATTGCATGCTTTTTGCTTGAGCTGAAAGCAGTTATTAAGGCAAATAACTAGGAGATGAGGTCCTTCTTTTTTGGTAGGAAAATGAGTCTCAGACTGCATGCTTCAGGCATTATGCCTTTCAGTGCTTTTGTAACATACTGAGACATGATGTCAGGAGAAAACCAAGGTTAACTCACATGACGGAGGAATTAATAAATGCAATAAATACACAGTAACAATGGCATTATGCAAGCAATACACAATAACGGTAACAACATTAGCAAATATAGTAATATAAATAATGGTAATTACCACAACTATTAATATTACCAATATATCTATTTATTGTACAGGACACTGCAATGTTTAAGCACAACCCTAACTCAGCATCAAGACCAAATGTTTAGAAAAATGCATCATAAAATATTATTTTGTGCACAGTGCTTCCATTCTGTTGGGTGATGCAGTCTTGTATATATAGTTAGATGTACATTTCTAAAAATAACTGATTACCATTATATCAGGGAAGGGGATGGCACATTGTGCCATATGGTATAGATAGATGCATCACCTGGCACTTAAAAGTGTTTTGTATGTTTTTGTTACTTGCTCATGTGTTGTCTTTCTGATTTTTTGTGCTATTTGCTGACCCTTATGTATCTGGATATGTTGTGTTATGGATGACCATTCTCTGTGTGTATATTATGTTTTAAAAAGACATCACCAGAGATTGTGTGATTCAGGAGGGGGAGGGCCTGGAGTCTGTGGACCAGTCACCACCTTGCCATGGAAGGAGTATAGAGGGAGTGATCATCTCATTGGCATGTCTTGTAAATCTTTGATAAGGAGATGTATGGCTTGTTGTGGAGGAGGAGGTCTTCCAGGGGATGGTGACCTGCAGCCTGAGGAAGCAGCTGCACTTTCTAGGATCCTACATGTACTGAAAGTATGCATACCACATGACTGCTCTGGATAGGGTGTATTTCATTTAACATCTGGCTAAGTAGTATATGCCAATACTATGTCTCTGTATATTTTACAATGGTGTGCTGATACCTGTTTTGGTCTGCCCCTTAGCTCTACATCCAGTCCTCAAACCACCATGCAATGGCTATACATGTTATGAGGCTGCCTGGTCCTTTGGTTATTATTTGTGTATACATCTGTGTATTGGCCATGGTACATATGTCAGTACGTTAGTTATTATTTGTGTATACACCTTTGTAATGGCCATGGTATATATATCAGTACTTGTTAGTTTTTATTTGTGTGTACACCTGTGTACTGGTCATGGTACATATGTCAATACATGTTAGTCTTTCATTCGTTTGATTGCATGTGTTTGGTAGAGGGGAGTAATTGCATGTCTGAAGTTAAATGTTGCCACTGTTGGCCTAGGCAGCTGCATACTGCTGCACATGGTACATATGTCAGTACATGTTAGTTTTACATGTCTATGTTTGCATGCTTGGACAGCAATGTAATTATTCCAAGGCAAACTTCATACTTTTAAGTAAAACACTGACAAAATTTAAAGCATCCCCAAACCCAAGGAGCACCATTGCCTATGTGGAGTTGTTCACAAAAACCCTTTACAATCATGTGTACAGCTGCATAGAGGCAGTATCCATAAGTCCTTTTAGCAGATTCTCCTACCCAAAGTACAAACTCAAAAAACAAGCCATCCTGGTGGAATTCAAGCATTAATAGGTTGTACAACATAAGGAAGAAAACCACGTCAAAAGATATGAAGTGCAATGCCCAACATTGGGCATGTAGCTTATCAAACTAAATAATTAGCTCAGGGAACTAATTAAGTCTACCAAAGCTAGGTTTGAAGGAAAAGTAGCCTCCCAGGCTATGGGCAGTCATAAGGCATTCTTCAGCTGTATCTGCAAACCCAAAGGCACTATATAACAATGTGCTGAATTAATTGTAAATGTAGCCACCTATACTGAGCCAGATGATATAGTGAATCTATTAGCCAATAAATTCAACTCCAGTTTTACCCCACTCTCTCCCCAGACACAACTCAAAAATAATCCTAACCATTATTGTCAGGGAACAGGTCCTTTAAGTACTATCCAAAGCTACAATCACTGCATCAATAGGGCCTGTTAATATCTCAGGATACCTCCTTAATAGCATGAAGCATGAGACATGACCTATTGGGCCCACTAGAATCACTTTTTAACCATAGCCTTCAAACAGGCTTCATGTCGAACAAATGGAGGATTGGTACTCTTATCCCTTTGCATAAGGGCAGGCCATCCATGGACCAAGGAAGCTATCGACCCATACACCTTACTAGTCTCATATGTTAAGTCATGAAAAGAATAATCAAGTATTTGATAAATGACAATATAGGAAACCTTCAGACTCTGGATCTAACCAGTCTGGTTTCATCAAGGGTAGGTCATACCTACTCATCCTGGTGGACTTCTTCATGAGGGTCACCAAAGCAATGAATGAAGGTAAAATGGTGCATACTACCTACCTTCTTTGACCAGAGAAAGGCATTTGAAACAATACCCTACTCAGACATGTAGACGAGTTCAATAATTTAGGTATAAACCCCTATGTCACCCACTGGATATCCGGCTGGCTCACAAATAGGAACCAGGAAGTTAGGACAGGGGCAGCCACCTACACAGACAGGCAAGCGAGTCCCTCAGGGCTCTAAACTGTCCATGTGCTATAATAAAATAGCTAGATTTGCAACCAACTCTAATTTCCACTCCCACCACAGTCACTCATTAAAACAATTAGTTTGGCTAGAACTCACCAACTTACTGAACTATAACCAACTGACCATGGCTCATTACTTGCTGTACCACTCAAACAAGATTCATGATCTCTCAGGCTTACTCAACTTTCACAATTCTGCTCACCAACTAAGATACACAAACAAACCCCTTCTTGAAGTAGCTAAGTGTAGACACAGTGCTGGTGAATCCCTCTATTCCTACACAGTTGCTAAAATCTGGAATTCTCTTTCACCAGATATCATATTGCAAAACAGCAATCCCATCTCTAAAACCCAATTAAAAGTCCACTTCAATCTCATCTGGCAATGTACCTGTACTGAACATGGCTAACCCTACTACCACCATTCAGATAAATCTTCCTCTGGCACTACTCAAAGGTAAAAAATGTAGAAAAAAAAACTACCACAATGAATTGTATTTTTAAATGTATGCACCAACCTATGTATATAACTATTTATATTACTGCACTTTCTTACTCAAATGCATTATATTTTCTGTTTTACTACTGTGCACTCTATATTGTATAGTTATGTGACTTCTCATTGTACTGTGCTATGATATACTATTGTTTGCTCTATTAATTTGTACTCATCTCTGACTTTTGTATTTTTATCATATGTGGAGCTTTTGTATTTTTTATGATTGTCATGTATGTGGAGCTTTTCTCCCCAGGTCTCTGCTGAAATGGGCACATGATTGCCCAGTCAGACCAACCCGGTGATCAAATATAAAATAATGAAATAAAATAATAATAAAAATAAATGTCAAAGGCCCCTGGCTGAATAGTTTTGCAGATAATTACAAACTAGGAGCTGTCATAGAATTCCCCCAAGATATCAATATCATCCATGAAGGGCTAACACAGACAAATGATGGTGCCAGAGCCATGGTTTAAAACCCAATGCCAAAAAATGCATAATAGTGCCCTTTGCAAGCCAGCTACCCTGAGAAACTACCTCACCTCTAAGAGCAGACCTTGTAGTCAGGAATTTGAGGGACTATGTAGACAGTAACTTGGCTTTTGACCAATATTTGTCTAAGAGAGTAAAAAAAAAATCATTCTGTGTTGCTCAACTTATAAGGAAGGGCATGGCGTCTAGATCCAGGGAAGTCATTGTTCCACTGTATTTGGCTCTCATCATTGAATACAGTGCCTCCTTTGGTATGTAACTGGCCAGGCATATGCAACAAATGGAACATCCACTAAGGTTCTTCACAAAAAGAATACAGGGCATTAACAACATGTTCTATGCAGATCGCCTCAAAGCCCTATTCCTATATTATACCTCCTACAGGCTGTTGAGGGGCGATCTATGTCTGGCATACAAGGCATCTCTGGATCCCACTGTGATGGACATCTTGCATATTCTCAAAACAAAAAGCCTTGGAGTTACCAGATCCAAATGCTTAAACCTTGCTTGCAACATAAACAGAGCATGTTAAAGGGGTAGATAAATCTCTCAAAAAATCCCCCTTCTCTTGAACAGGCTTGCCATCCATGTGAAACAAAGTTCTTCTTTGACCCTATTCAAGCATAACCTGGATCAGTAAATGGGAAATGGGAAACTCACCCTTGGTCTGGCACCTATGTCTCTAATGGACAGAAACAGCCTGTAATTGCATGATCACGAATGACCTAGCTTAGATATGCCCCTTTAAATAGCATCTAGGGCACCAGAACTTGTTGGTGACATTTGGGATGTATGGCTAGGTTTATAAAGGCTCCTATGGCCTTTAGTCTGTATACACCTATGAACCTATGAGCTTATCTGTTACACATGTCAGGACATGTTGGCCTTGTTTGCCTGTGTCTGCATGGCTGGTAAAGATTGGGACATCTATGGCCAAACCTCACCTCTAGTCTTGCATTAACACATCTATATACTGTGTATAACACATGGGTCACTATATTTTTATGGGGTGTGATTATGTTTCCAGCAGTTGTTGTATGTTAAAAATTCTATGTGCATCTTTTTCTACATGAGATTTAGGGATGAGTGGGTGTCACTTAAAATACTGAATTACTCAAAATACTGAATAAAAAGATGCTGAAAACTCAAAATATTGAAAATGGGATTTTACCTTTTCCACACTGTTGTGCAGTCACATAATTAGTATATATAATTAGCAGGAGGTATTCAGTACTTTGAGTTATTCAGTATTTTGAATGGATTCCAGGGATGAGCTTGTGACTGTTGCACTGTGGCCATGGCTGCTACTGTCCTTTGTGACATTTATAACTCATTGCCAAGTTTCTTGCATGCAAAGTCAATGCAGATATATCCACTGTGTGTGCTGTAGCCCATCCTTAGTTTGTTTTCCGATCCTCACCTGAACTGTGTCCTTTCTATATTTGTACATTAACCTTCCTTGTTTCAATACTATTTGGGTCAGCTCCCCCAGTTGGGTTTGTTTTGTACATCTGATTTATATTTCTTTAAATGGTCTTTGTGTACCATGATTCTGTTCTTTTTCCAGATCTATACCTGTTCTTCAACAAATGAAATGCTCACTCATCCCCACCAAAAAGCTTGTCCTATTCTGACAGCTTTTTCTCAGATATTTATCCCTGGCATTATTTAATTGCTTGTTAACTTATCATATTCTGCTTTTACTACCTGCCCCAGTATTACTAAAACTGAGGTTGCTAACAGCAAATGATTCATGATTACATTATATGTATCTCTTTCATGTCACAACTTTTGCCTCTTTCTGCCTCTAATGTTCCACCACTGTTTTAATACTTCAGAGAACTGGCAAGAGTTTAAAGTCACTAAATATCACATTGTTACAGAAAGGTCTAGTTTATTTTTCCTCACATCATTAATAAAAACTGCTGAAATGGTTCAATCCTATGCAATCATCTTCTCCAAGATTAAACTACTTAGTTTAAATATCTCAGACATTGCAGTACTTAGTGGGCACTAATTTACTTTCTCTCTCTCATGAATATGATACTACTGCTATAAATTGATATTTTACCATATCCATTGTTGTTTTCTGAGTTTTTAAGTGGCTTATCAACATTGTTCATCTAATTCTGTGTTTTAGTCACTTTACATACAGTGTCCATTATTATTTTGAGCTCTTAAATGGATTATCAGCAATGCTCATCTAATTCTATGTTTTAGTCACTTTTCATACAGTGTCCATTATTATTTTTGAGCTCTTAAATGATTATCAACATTGTTCATTTAATTCTGTGTTTTAGCCACTTTTCAAATTTAAAACAAAAAGCCAGCTTTGGCCAGCTGTGTGAGTTGTAACTAGAGCTTGTGGTAATTAAACCCAGCTCCTGAACATTTTATATTTCATGATCAGTCAGCTATCTTATCTTTGGACTCTTGCAAACTTGGAAACAAAGCATCTGGACTCCATTTTGCATCCAGAGAAGTACTTTTAATCGGAGGTATTTATCTTACCATTTAATTCAAGTTTGTCATTTCCTACCCACCCATTGTTTTCTTGTTGTCCTTTTAAACTTGGAGGCTTTTGAGCTGCTGTCCCTATTGTATATCTAGAAATGGAAGTTCCTCCCACTCTCATCTTCTGTATACCTGGCCCTGAAAGCTCCTCCCATTCTTATCTTCTCTATCATCTTATTGGGCATTGAGCTTTTGAGGACTTGAATAGTTCCCTGATTTGTTGGTTGAGACTAATGAGGGATTTTTTTTCTCCCTCCCACCTGCTTCTAGACACAGATGTATTCCTTCTGTTCTATAATTTACTTATGCCAGGGGTCCACCAGGGTGACTTGTTTTTCCAGCTAGACATGGGTTCTGCCATTTCTATACAGTTTAAGAGGTTGTACAGGACACGTATATATATTTCTGCATTGTCTTTCATATTTTTGGGTTAGGGGGAGTTTTAAAATTACCTATGCTATCACTTAATAGAAGGTAATTAGTCTTGGAAAAATTCATTAGGATTTTAGGGTTTGATGAGAGTTCTACTGTTACATTTATTTCAAAGGAGACTGATTTATGATCTGATTTTACCAATGAGGACATTACATTGGGCGGTTTAATGTTCCCCCAATTTTCTGCGCAATATGTCAGGGATATTTGAGCCCCTAGTGGGAGTGCATATTAGCTATACCAGAGCATTTGCAATGACAAAGTCCAGGGATGTCTGAGCCTGTGTGTTAGTAGTTGTGTATATTTTCCAGTTTATGGAGGGGTAGTTAAAATCACCCATGAGTAGTGTGTCTTGCTGAATGTTAAGTGATTCTAGTAACTGCAAGTATGTGGAGTGGTTTTCATGGTTCATGGTTGGGGACCTGTAGGTAGAGATGACATGTTGGGGGATTTTGCCTTGGTCAGCTGGGCATGAAGTAGTTCACGCAAGTCATCCTGCTTGACCAATCTTGTGATGTGATTTTTTTTTGTAAATGGAAATGCTTCCTCCTTTCATTTTTTCTTTTCAGAGGGTGGTCTGAATGTGTGATAGGCATTGTAGCCCTGCATGGGGTACTTTCTGCAACCTTGAACCATGTCTCTGTAACTGCGTAGATGTCAGCATTCTCCTGGGTGAGGAGAGCTTCCAGGGAGTGCATTTTCTAGCACTGAGCACTAGTACCTTCAGCTTGGCACTGGAGGAATTTGTTATGTTGGTAGCCATGTTGGTTTAGCACTGCCTAAAAAGACACTATGGGGGTGGCTAATGCCTTGGCCAGTATTCAAAAGCCTACCAGCAACAGGTGCAGACTAACTTTGGTAAAGCAGAGTGGTCTGTGGATCATGTCATCCCAGGTTGACAAATACTGGATCCCCCTGGAATGACACCAGTAGCTAAGCCAGTTTGTTTGTTTGTTTGTGTCTTTCGGCTTTTCCCAGTTAGGGGTCGCCACAGCGGAACTCCAGTCCGATAATGATTGGTAGTGGGTTTTTATGTACCGGGTTACCAGCCCTGATGCACAACCTTCAATGCACAACCTTCAACGAAGGCACACCCCATTCACGTATGCCTCCACACAGAAGACGCTATAGCTGAGAATCGAATGGGACAACGTCTTGCAATGAGGCGACAATGCTACCGCAGCACCACCACCGTAGCGAAAGTAGCTAAATGATATAACAATACAAACAGAAAATGATTGATTTTAATAACTGGCTTAGCTACTAAGCCAGTTATTAAAATCAATCATTTTCTGTTTGTATTGTTATATCATTCTTGGTGAGGGTAGAATGCTGCTCAGTACAAGGCTCATATCAGCCTGGGATACATATTCAGAGAAGTCCATCATGTCCCCCTTCATATAGTCAAGGGAGTTATATATCAAATCATTCATACCCATATGGACTATGACTGAGTCATACTGGTACTTGTGGTTGAGTGACCTGAGTGCCTATGTGATCTGGCGAATCCTGGCCCCTGACAGGTAACTGACTGTAGCCCTCTGTTTATCCAAACTGGTGAGAGGGACATCTGTGTGTCTCACTATGGAGTCTCCTATGACCAAGATGTTTCACCTTCGGAGCTTGCTTGTGGAGACACTGTGATGTGTATTTTTATGTGTAGTAGTTGGTGTTGGCCTGGTTTTATTTGAAAGTAGTTTCTAAAGGCAGCCTATAGGAGGCCACTGAGGTTTTGATAAGTAACTTGTGAGTACCTCCACTAATGTGGGTTTGTGTGTCGAGACCTTATTTAATGAAGGAATTAATGTGTGCGTGCTAATTTCCTAATTTCTCAGCTAGCAGCTTGGTAGACATGGGTATCCTGAGACAATGTATGAATTTGTCTCATGTTTGCTGATAAGTAACTAATCCTTATAGAAATGGAGGCAGTGTGTGTGAGATGCAATTACACAATGTCATTGGATTCAAGACTGTCATACAAAAGCACTTAAAATAACAATCAGGTTCTCAGTAATGTAAGCATTACATCAGCCACACATAATACTGTCCTAACACACAGACATGTGCTGAGGCACTAAAAAAAATCCTTAGCAACCCCAAAAAGCACTATATCAAAACAACACATATAGCCACATCCTTTGGAGTCTCCAAAGCCCAGAAGGCAAGCCAACACACTACCTAATAGTTTAATCATAGGAAACTCCATTGTGAGACATACAGATGTCCTGCTCACCAGGCTGAATAAGGAGAAAATCACAGTCATTTGTCTATCATGGGCCAGTATCTGCCAAATCACTCACACACTCAAGTCATTAGATCACAAGTACAATTATGACTCAGTTGTAGTCCATGTGGGTGTTAATGACCTGAGACAAACTACCCTGGACTATATGAAGAAAAACACTGTGGAGTTCTTGGATTATGTGTCCCAGACTGGTATGTGTCAAGCACTGAACAGCATTCAACCTTCACCAGGGAAAATGACACAATATGAACAAAATATAATTGACTTCAGTATTGGCTTAGTTTCATGTTGCTTTGCCATGATGGTCTGTATCTGTCCCCTCTAGGCTTTCAAACACTGGCTAAAGCATCACCCTCCCCCATAGTGCCTTTTTAGGTAATGCCAAATTGACAAACATTTCTGAAATTGGAAAATCACCCAAGAGAATCTAAAGATGTTACTGCTCAATGCCAGGAGCAAAATAAAATAAAAAAAACTCTACTCCCTCAAGGCTGTCTTCATCATGTAGAATGTGGACATCTGTGCAGTTACTGAGACATAGTTTGAAGCCACAGAGAGCACCCCAGCAGTGCAGGCTACTATGCTTTCCATATATTCAGACAAGCTATTGCTCAGGCAGGTACCAAAAGTGGCGGTGTCTCAGCTATATTAACAACAAACTCACCTCAAGACTAATCATACAAGATGACAACCTTGAGCTGCTCCATGCCCAGATTACTACAGGCAAAGTCCCATATCACATCCTTGCAAGCTATAGGTTACCCTCTATTAACCAATAAAGCCACAACTCATACTTGAACTTACTGGAGGCCCTCAACATCCAACCCAATATCATATTCATAGGTGACTTCAACTACCCTACTATAAAATTGGATACTTACACAATCCCAAACCTACAGGCCCAGAGATCACTGGAATTTGTAAACACAAACACATTGGACCAGATAGTCTACAAGGGGTGCTAAAATACTTGACCTGGTACTAACAAACATGCGACAGTGCTGTACTCCCCTAGTGTAGTGTCCTTTCGGGTAAAGTCAGACCACAAAGCTAACTCCTTCACAATAAAAATCAATTATGTGACCCCAGTTAACCCTGTAGGATTTAGGAACTATTCTAAGGCAAACATCCTACTAATAAGTCAAAACTTCAAGCCCCCCAAACCCTGAGAACACAGCTGCCTGCACAGAATTGTTTACTGATACCCTGTACAGTCATGTCAATAAATCCACAGAGACAGCTCTGACTACTAAAGTCCAAAAATAACTAAAAAAAAAACACCCTGGTGGAATCCAAACATAAACAGGTTGTACAATAAAATAAAAAAAAGAGTCAGAGCCAAGATTAGGAAGTACTATGCCCAGCATGACCAAAAACACTCTCATCAAACTAAACAAACAACTAAGAGGGCAAATTAAGTCCACTAAAGCCAAATATGAGGTAAACATAGCCTCACTGGCAAAGGACAACTACAAGGCTATCTTTAGTGATGTCAAAAACCTCAAAGGCAGGACATAGCAATGTGCAGAACTGATTGCAAATGGAGCCATCTACATGGAAGCCAGAAGATATAGCAAATCTGCTGTGCAACAAATTGAGCTCCAATTTTATACCCCCCCCTGAAAGTAGTATCAAACAAAGTCCTCAACTATCACTAGGGAAGAACTCCTAGATGCCTTTCCTAAGGCTAAAAACACTGCACCGATGGACCCCGATAATATCCCAGTATGCCTTCTAAATAGCCTTAAACATAACCTATCGGGACCACTGGATTCATTGTTTAACCATATCCAATTTTGCAGATTTCTAAGTTGGAACTTGGTTTATGCATTTGAATCTTATTTTTTTAATGTGTCTGAAGGAGCACAGGTTACTTACATGGTGATCTTTTTTGATTTTTGTAAAAGTCACCAGCTACTTTGCACCATAGTGAGAAAAGCCGTCTTCATGGGTACTAATTCTAGATCAGGTACCATGTGTCTCTAAAGCCTGAAAACAAACATAGTTGCCAGAGAAGAATAATGTGAGGACTAGCATACATTTTTACCACATTTAATCTTCAGCTCCAATTCAGTAGAAAAAAAACTGCTGTGCTGAGGAAAGGCTTCCCAGTAAAGACACACACGATCTACTTATACCCTGCCTGCCCAATCTAAAGACACACTGATTACTTACATATACCCTGCCTGCCCAATCTAAAGACACACTGATTACTTACATATACCCTGCCTGCCCAATCTAAAGACACACTGATTACTTACGTATACCTTGCCTGCCCAATCTAAAGACACACTGATTACTTACATATACCTTGCCTGCCCAGTCTAAAGACACACTGATTACTTACGTATACCTTGCTGCCCAATCTAGAGACACACTGATTACTTACATATACCTTGCCTGCCCAATCTAAAGACACACTGATTACTTACATATATCTTGCCTGCCCAGCCTAAAGACACACTAATTACTTATGTATACCTTGCCCGCCCAGTCTAAAGACACACTGATTACTTACGTATACCTTGCCTGCCCAATCTAAAGACACACTGATTACTTACGTATACCTTGCCTGCCCAATCTAAAGACACACTGATTACTTATGTATATCCTGCCAGCCCCGTCTAAAGACACACTGATTACTTATGTATACCCTGCCTGCCCAGTCTAAAGACACACTGATTACTTACATATACCTTGCCTGCCCAATCTAAAGACACACTGATTACTTACATATACCTTGCCTGCCCAATCTAAAGACACACTGATTACTTACATATACCTTGCCTGCCCAATCTAAAGACACACTGGTTATTTACATATACCCTGCCTGCCTAATCTAAAGACACACTGATTACTTACATATACCTTGCCTGCCCAATCTAAAGACACACTGCTTACTTACGTATACCTTGCCTGCCCAATCTAAAGACACACTGATCACTTATGTATACCTTGCCTGCTTAATTAAGAAGGATGGCACTAAATTAGTACTAGGCTAACTGCCCTTCTGGGCCATTTTAAGCCTAGCCAGCTACTCCATGTAAAAATCAAACCCTCCATCTTGTCTATAAGGTAAGCACTTTAACCAGTATGCCAACTTCCCACCCACATTTTCAAGGAAATGTGAGAATTTTATTCAGTGAGAAGGTACATAAAAGTTAATACTAGTGTCAGCAGAGATGACTTGATGAAGGTGTCACAAGACAACAAGCATACTTTGATCAAGGCATACAGTCCTCCACCTACTCCAAGGTAGGGGTTGAGTAAATGAAACAAAATAACGCCACTGATTTACTCACCCCTGTTCCTCTATGAAGAGGTCACACATTTCTTCACTGGGATGATCTACTAACCCCTGTTCCTCTATGAAGAGGTCACACATTTCTTCACTGGGATGATCTACTAACCCCTGTTCCTCTATGAAGAGGTCACACAGTTCTTCACTGGGATGATCTACTAACCCCTGTTCCTCTATGAAGAGGTCACACAGTTCTTCACTGGGATGATCTACTAACCCCTGTTCCTCTATGAAGAGGTCACACAGTTCTTCACTGGGATGATCTACTATTTACTTTTCTTCTTCAGTCCTGTGCAATAACAAAGTGAGGCCTCATCTCTACATAATAAAGGTGATGATATGTTAACACTAGTCCTTACACATAAAATGCACATAACCTAAACACACATTCCCAATAGCAACTGGACAAAAGATCCTAACCTAAAGTGTACTGGTGTAAGCTTGAAATAATGCTGCTGACAGTCTGTTGGACATTTTTTTTCCATTTTTTGTTCTATCCAGATACACTGAAAATTACTTGATTTTGTTGGATGCCGCATGGAGTGTTGTGGCCTACAGGGTGATACTATCCATATTTTTTATTACCACACCAGAGCTATAAAGAAAGAAAAAAGGAAAATAACTTCTGAGCAGCAGTGATGCAAACCTATGTGTTCCAGTTAAATCTCAGGTGTAAAACTGTGAATTAACGTTTCCAGCCATTCATACAAGCATAAGCTGCATATGGTTATACAGAATTTGCTGACTCCTTCTGAGTACAGCTTAAAATTCAGTGTAGTCACAGTAAATGCCACTCTTGCCACTAAACTGATGATTAGTATTTACTTCCATCCATGCTTATGAATCACAGATGACTCCTGTGGCAATTCTGACAACAACCATCAATCATAGGACCATGGGATCATAGGAAGTTACTAGGCTATTGGCCCTGAGGTCGTTATAAGCCTAGCCAAGAGTTTAGCCCATGCATAGACAAATCAGCACCCTATGCCTCTGCCCAGCAGGAATCCCAGGGATTTATTTTCTATTTCCCATCCAGTTATCCAGGTTGCGCTTACAAAGGGGTAAAGAGGTACTCTGCTTGACATGGAGATGGAATCTATACCATAGATGGAGGAGTCACTGGGGCACAAATTTGTCCTGCCAACAAGTCCTACTAATGTCACAGACCAGGTTGAGGCTGTGTTTGCAGGTTACTTGAGTGGAGCTTGACTTGCGGATATGCAGCAGTCCCATCAAGGCAATGAGTTTACTAGGCAGAAGGGAGGAAGCAGAAGTGGGGTCAGCCCCTTCTTCCATATTACACGGACACACACACACACACACACACACACACACACACACACACACACACACACACACACACACACACACACACACATATGGAAAATGTAAAAGTTGCTAAACTGGATAGCAAACAAAACTCCCTTTTAAGTGCAAGTCAGAAACTGAAGAAGAAGCTGTTCAAATGGCGAGAGCACAAAAGAATCATGCTGCTATCTCAGTCCATGAAATGAAGTAGGATAAGAGAGATATATTTCTTGCATAGAGAGGAATCATCATGGCTTTGTCCAATGCAAAGAAATTGAGGGGTAGGGTTTGGGGAGCAGGCCCAGCTAGCACTCTAGCAGTAGTTACAGTTAACAGTTGTTCTCATGATCATACCCCATCTCAAAGTACTTTCAGTGACAGAAAACTAGTCATCAAAAGAGGCATTTTAAATGCGATAATTTACTTTGCATTTCATGAAAATAAGTTCATAAAGCTCACTTCCTCCTAGGTACAGATGTAAACACTAACTTGTGTTGAGTTTTGTAATTTCCTCCTGTAACACTATTATCTGCTGAATTTTGATGACCTTATATGGCAATGTAAATACTAGACATTGACACCATAATGTAAATACTGGACAAACAAGATTGTAAAATATATGTCTTAACTGTATTTTATTGTTTTATGTTCTTACTAGCCAGAGTAATGCCTGAAAAGTGTCATCTGACCAGTTCACCCAACCAGTCAATAAATAATAAATAAAACAAATACTTGGCCTTAAGTCTTAGCTAATATTATAAAGCTTCAGAACTGGTCTAGGAAGTGCTGACTTTACTTACTTATTTGATTATATTATTAATACAAACTAATGAAAAATAATAGCAAACCTCGTGGAAAGTATGCAAGAATGCACATATTGGCACTATTGGTGACAGATTATACCTACGATGAGCTGAGACAACCCAACAAAACAAAGCATACAGAAAGAGACTTTGATCGTTAAAGTCTGGATTGGACATCTAGACTGTAACTTTCTGTACCCAGTGGCTAAGCTGTTCTTCTTCTACTTCCTGCTGAATGTCAGAAAGGGCTTTAAGGATGCAAATATTTATTTATTTGACATATATTTACTGGGATTGTCTGAATAGGACAAAAAGAACCTTTTTTCAGTGGAGGCCTTGGGAGAAAAGCTCCAATTACAGACCATAATGTACTAACATGCAACAGTAACTGTGAAATACAGAGAAACAAAAACAGACAAATCAGCATTTGACGGCACAGGAAGCATGCAATATATACACAATATAGTACATATTTTCCAACATAGCCTTAGAACAGTTTGTTCTGTGAAATAGTCTTGACCCCACGTTGGAGCCCTAAATATCGACTACCTACAAGGGTGCTGGAGGAGTTGGGGAGGTAATGTTAGGAGACAGCAGCTTTGCTGGCTTACCCACTCTGGGATGTGCCAATAATCATGGGATAGATTACAGATAAAACCACAGCATCTGAGGGAGGTCACAGCTAGCTGACCTTGTGTGTGGCATTGAACTTGGTGTCACTAGCCCTGACTATTTAGGGAATGCAAAAGAAATCCTCCGTGACATGCAGGACCAGAGCACACGATGCTGCAGGTTGCTCCGCGACACATCTCCTGCCCAAATCACAACTCCAGGTGGACAGTACTGGGAGATCTTAAGGAATATGGTACAAATGCTCATTTGAGGTCATTGAGGACATGCAAAATGGGAGAAAAAAAATAAGCTCCTCTAGTTTCTCTTCAAGTGGCCTCTTGCGCATTTTCTATATGCACTGCTTCTCCTCATTTGGATAGCCTTATCCCTTTCATATGTGTGATCTTTTTTCCCTTGAGCTGTGCAGCCTTTGCTAAACACAAATCCTGACAACTTTCTACATAGATGCTTAATAACTTGTGTATGTCTGTATATACATTTTTGTATATGTGTTGTTTATTTTCAGCATATTTTCTTTTGTTTGTAAACAATCTATATACATCCTGTTTAGTAAATGAACTACTGAAAAATATTTTTGTCTATGGGCCAAATTGTGGCTAAAAATTGTAATTTGACTAGCCTACTCAGCCAGTTAATAAATGTTGTTGTTGAGTCTTTCGGCTTTTCCCGGTTAGGGGTCGCCACAGCGGAACTCTAGTCCGCTAATGATTGGTAGTTGATTTTTACGTGCCGAGTTACCAGCCCTGATGCACAGCCTTCAACGAAGGTATGCCCATTCATGCATGTCTCCATGCAGAGGACGCTCTAGCTGAGAATTGAACCGGACAGTGTCTTATTGTGAAGCGACAACGCTACCGCAGCACCACCACCACGGGTAGCCAGTTAATAAATGTAATAAAACAAAATAAAATAAAAAGAACTTTCTATTTCTTCTGTGATGTCACTGAATATACATCAGAGAGTCTCCCAGCTTTTCTTGCTGTCTTCACAATGGGATGTCTTAGTTTTGTTGTCTAATTTGTAAAAAAAAAAATGTTTTAATTGCTGCCGTTTGATGTACTTCACCAGCCTGCTGTGTGTAATGTCCATCTTCGTATTAAATCAGAATGGTTGTGCACCGATTATCCTTCCTGATAAGTAAAGCCTCATTTCTTTCTCCCTCCACACCACTCTATCTCTCCCCTCTGCTGAAGAAAAAACAGACATACTTTTTTATTTTATCCCCTCTACTGTCTAATTTATATAGACATTAAAGGGGACCACTGCTACTAATGTGCCCCATGGAATTATTTTATTGCTTACAGGTTCAAAGGTCCATAAGAGGATACTAAACTAATGGGTTAAGAGCCCTTGCAAGCCTAGCCAATATAACCCAATTTTACCCAATACATGGCCACTAAGGGCAAAAGGATGGCATGGATGTGTACCTATGACGAGTATCTTGCAGATTGCTCCTGTCCATAAGGAGCATAGGCAATACCAGGATGTGAATTTCTGCTTAACTATCCAGTGATCCAAATTGCATTTGAAGAGGGCCAGGGAAGGGCTCTGCTCAATGTGAATAAGAAGCCTGTTCCAAAGAAGAGGCAATCTCTGAGACACATCTGTCTTTCCAGCACATTTTGTTTGAGTCGCTGACTATGTCTAGATCCCTAGATTGGGTGAGTCTCATGCTGTTTGACTTGTGGATGTGTAGCACATCTATCAGAGCTGGATTTGTGAGTGCCTTGTACGTCAGGCATAAGTCACCCCTTAATAGTCAGTAGGAGGTAGAGTAAAGGGATATGGCTTTTGGTCTATCCACATAGGACATGCTGTTTACACCCTGCATTTTCTTTGTGAGGAATATCTGAGGTTGTCCAAGCTGCTCTAAGTGCCTAATCAAGCACTTGCCAAATGGTACACTGTACTCAGTTATTGGTCTAATGAGGGCTGAGTACAGAGGGACTATAATTTCCTTGGATCTGGATGCCATACCTTTACTTATAAGTTGTGCCATATAGAAGAACTTCCTCACCACAGGGGACACATGGTAATCAAAGTTCAGGCTACTATCTATGTACCTAGATGTCTCACCTCTGCGTTTACTGTTAGGGGTGTGCTATTGATGATGTAATTTGCACGGGTATTTGACTTCCCAAAGGGTAGTATAATGCATTTTTTTCACATTTAGTCTTAGGCCATATTTTTGACATCAATCATTTATCTGAGCTAGACCCTCCTGAAGGATATCTACATCACTGGAGGACTCAGAGATTGCCCCCAGCTTGCAGTTGTCACGAAATTTTGTCATCCAGAGGCCCTCCCCATTAGCCCTGAATTCAGTGAAGTATATTCCAAACAGAAGTGGTCGTGGCACTGAGCCTTGTGACACACCACTAGCAACTGCTCTCTTTCTGGATCTGGATTCACCGTCTTTAACTGGATCTATTACCAGTTAATCAAAAGCTTAATTGAGTGAATCGCTATTTGTTGAACTGACTTAAGCAAAACTAAATTAAGTAAATGATCATTTAAGATAATTTTTCCCAGGGAAAGGATGTGGACTAGGCTAATAGCACAAGAGCCTTTACAAGCCTGCCAGTAATATCTAGGATATGACAATATTATATCTTAATTCTCCAGATGTAGAATGGGGTGGTATCGGGGTAGTCAGGTCTGACTTATTTTACAGACTATATCTGTCCATAAGGGACATGGGCAGTGCCCTCAGAGTGAATTTCTGGTTCCCCATCCCTTTTACCCTTTATGTCTTTATCCCTTTGACCAGCTCTCTAATTTGTTTGTTTATACTGGTGAGTGTCTTTTCTCATTTTTTTTTGTTCCTTCGTGGCTTTAGAGGGGAATTTTTTTCCTTTTGGTGGTAATAAAACATTGTAGCACTAGACAGTTAGCCAGATTCAAAAGACATACAATTTGTTTCACTTTTCCCAGAGGGCTGCACCACATCCTTACTATTTAAGTATACCACCTCCAAGATCATTGTATCGCCTGGAAAAGTGAAATCTCCAGGAAGCCATAATCTGACTGCAAGCCCTGATATTTACACTTTTGTGACTGAACATAAGATTGCCATTTGGAGAATGTGGATTACAATCCTTGTATCCATATAAAATGCACTATAGATTTTGTAGAAGCCAGTAATTAATACCAATAATTAACCTGGGTTTACTTTGAGCTGTTGACACTCAGCATACAATAAAAAGCTCACTGCAGAACATCTTACTACCACCAAATATGCTGGAGCATACAAAAAAATTAAGCAGTATTATACAAAGCATATTTCTGTTGGGAGTTTGCATCCCCCTATGGGCTATGTCCCCTTACCCTTGATCTTTAAACATGCTACCTCCTTGGTCATGCAACCTCAGAGAATAGGCAAATACACTAACTCCCTTTTCTATGAAGTTGGTGTGACCTTGGACATAGTATATTTAGAGATTAGGGAATATTTGGCTGAGTCCCCACATTTGAAGATGCAGGACCTTGAAGTTCTCCTTCAAAAATGCTTGAAATCATCTATTTTAGATATGTTTTGCAATGGTCAGCAGGGCTCTTGGGACAGTGTATTTCATTTCCTCAGCATTACAAAGGTGAGTGTAGAAAAATCAAAGTAAACTATTTAGCTTTAGCACCATTATACATTATTTTGGGCCAGTTTAAGAAAATGGTTGGAATACCACATTGCCCCCTTCTCAGAGCTGCTTTGTCTCTGTTAAATAATGCTTAAAACACATACTGGGGGGGGCTTTGCATGGATCCTTAATGATGAGCAAATTAGCCCGTATGGCATGCTATGGTGAGCTGCAAGGTGTCTCAGTGAAGCATCTCCTTTGTGTAAAGAGCTCTTGCTCCTATTTCTCAGGCAATGAGCTGATGTTATGCTGGTAATACTGCTACAGGATGAACTACGCCTCCTGCCTGCTGTGTCAGAGTGCATGGAAACTGTACATAAAATCCATATTAACGTGTCATATTATCTGTATCTAGTTACAGCAGCACAAGACAGTTACAGCAATACAATGGGCCTGTCATCTGTGCTTGCAGTACATTCTAAAGCATCTGTATACCAGACATAGCAGATAAGTGTCCAAGGAGTACCAATTCATTTACCCAGGTAGCAAATAAAACAAAAGAAATAAATGTCTTGGAGTACACAAGTGAGCTTTGATACCAAATGGATTTTGGATTGCAGTGATACCCACTGGGGATCACAATTCTGCTTATGTTTGTGATCATCTCCTTTTTCTGATTCATTATCCATCATCTTAGTTGATGTTTAGCTATAACTACCCATTGTGATTAATACTCAAGCATAAACTTTTTTAATACAGATTCTTCATTCTTGGAAAAAATGTCTAATCCACTTCACATCTGAAATGTGAAATGATAAATAATCTATAAGGTCTACACCTTTTTTATTTTTTCCCCAATTTATAAGAAAAGGGTTATGACAGCCTTGGTTCAGCACTATAGTCAATATAGAACAATATCTGCTATCTACGAACGTAACACAAGAGGGGTTAGCACATAGGCTAAGGTACCTCACAGAAACATCGTACAGGGGTAAGGATGGCATAATGGTTAACATCTCAGCCTCACAGATACAATGTACAGGGTTTGATTCTGATTTCTGGTTATTAGCTATAACAACTTATAATAGTCTAGAGACTGACAGCCTAGTATTTACCTATGAAGCTATCACAGAAAGTTCATTTAATGTTAAGTTGCAAAATGCATAGGAATGCAGCCAGCAAAATCTGCCCTTTTGCCATCAGTGATTTTTCTTCTAATAGAATACATTCTGTGGGATAAACAGCAATAGTGCATCATAAGGCAGTTGTAATTTAGTTGCTTTAATTGTGTTTTTATTGTTGTAGTTTAGTTAATCACATATTGTATACACTGAAGAAAATTCGATTTTCAGCTTGTTATTCATGCATGTCTCACTCTTTTTGCAAGGACAAATGAAAAAGAGTGTGGTCCATTAATTATTCTTAAGTTAAATAATAGCAATATAAGAACTACCAAAATCAAATCTGTGACAAAAAAACTTCTGTATTATTTGATTATTTTGATCATTATACACAACAATAATATAAGTTGAAGAAAGCATAATAAAAAAATAAAGCGGAACCTCAGGTTTGTAAACCATAAACGTTTAATAAGAACACACAGTAATTTTCCATGTCAGCCCTTTGTACACTGACACAATATTTGCAGTATGTGTACATAAGTTTATAAGATTTACATTTCAATGAGCCAAAAGTTAAAATAATAATTAATTTTATATAAAATGATGCAGTAAATTAAGTAGTATAGCTTTGAACAGGGGCGGCTCGTGGCATCGGTCTGCCGGACTGCAGCCCCCTCAGCTAGACAGCTGAGTAGTTTATTTTGTTTTTTTTTAAATAAAAAAAAAAAAAAAAAAAAATCTATTCTTCGTACATTTAAATTTCGAGTCCGCAACTCGAAATTACGCGCATGCGCATTGCGCGCATCAATCGCAACCGCGTTTTTTTTTTTTTTTAATTATTGCTGCAATATTTTCATTGCAGCCCAGAGGAGCCAAGAAGGCATCATTGCGATGCCCAGAACCTCCCAGAAGTCTATGCGGTTGAGACACAAACCGCATAGACATGGAAGGGGCTCGGACTGCGACGCCCGCAGGCACGTCATGACGTGCTTGCTGGGCAAATGCTGCTGATTGGTTTTCGCTCTTTTCCCGGGCTGTATGCGCTGGGAAAAGAGCGCGAATCAGTCAGTCGTTTTTCGGTGTTGGATGACTACACCTACACACCTATACCAGTACTACTGAGTTTAGCTTAATAAAACATTTTTTTTTTTTTCTGTGAAGTCAAATAAATTACTTTTAAAGTAGCGAGGCGGGGAGGCAATCAGGACAGGAGGACTAGTGGTGGACCGTGGATTTATCATTTGCTCATCAGTGGAATCGACGACAACAGGTGAGTAAGGACTAAATAATGTGCTCGGTGCTCCGTTTTTTACATTGCTCGTTCAATTTTCGTCTGCAACTCTTGCACTGTTTAATTATGTTACTGTATTTTTATTGTATGCATTGTGCACTGATGTGTACGTACTACGGCATATTTTTATTGGTGTATTGATTTGTTGTACATATTAGAATTTCTGATTGATATGATTGATATATATATTACTTAAAAACATTTAATGATTACTAGTCTTTAGCTTTTCATGTGTGCAGTAGTCCAACTCGTACTTTTAAACTACACAGTTTTCATCTGGTTAATTCTAAAATATAAAACACTTAAAAGTTTGAGGTAAAACATTTTATTTGGCAAAGTATATAAACTTTATTGTAAGCTGAAACATTTAAAATGTGGTGATTGGGGGTTAAATTCATAATTCCTGGAACTAGTTAGATCTTGAACAAAAAAGGTTGAGAGCTATTTTGTGAAGCCTGAAATTTTGGGGAATCTGTTACCTGTATTACACAGTCAGTAAAATGTCTGATAGCAAAAAGCTGCTTTATTTAAACAGAAAAAGGCTCTGTTTATACACACACAAAGACAGGGATATGGTTTGATTAATCTGCAACAAATTCAGTGAAGCCCATTCAACTAAAACAAGCCAGGTGAGTGGAAAATTCAGAGACATTTGAACTCCATTACACCATGTTATGTTTGGCAAAATAGCTGAGACTCACTGTAACACTGTCTAATAAAACAAATTCCAGGGTCAGTGAACATTACTGTAAGATATGTTTGAATTTCAGTCAACACACATTCAGTTTGTCTTCACTAAAATGTCTTCACTGAGTTGACCAGACTTGAGTACTATTAACAAACAGTGAAGTTTAACAAAGACTTCTTGAACCAAGTAAAATAGGCATAAAATACTTCAAGTACAGATTTGGTACAAAATTCATGGCACAGTTTAACAAATCTAAATGACATAAATGTTTTCTGGCAATGAGTCTCTTTAGACAGACTTTACATTTATTTTCAGGGATTCGCAAGGAAACAAAGTACAGTCTTAACACTATTATGCTCCAGCCTGCACAACGCATCAGCGGGGTCCTTCCTGATGTTATCATTAGCAGTACTTATATAAAGAGACGAACTTTGCTTCACCTTCCAAAGAAAATGTTTTCTATCACATGCCAAACAGAAAATATGCTAAAGGACAACTTTGTGCCCAAGTTCATTCTGCAAATGAATTTTCTCCGCTGCACTGTTCCAAATTAATAAAGATTTTGGTTAACTACTGATTAAATACTAAATCACAAAAATATCATGGGAATGATCAACTGATTAGGAGTCTGAATGAGTTTGAGTGTTGTGTTGACAGAAGATCAGCTCTGGATATCAAACAAACAAAAGCTAACTTAGAGATAAGAAAATGCATTTTGCAAAGCAAACATGATTTAGGCCTGATTATCAAGAATTTACAACATGGGATAAAAAGAGAGGTGCATGATAATAGTTTTACAGATACACAGCACCCACTTCTCGACAACATAGCTTCAAACTGATGAGAGATATGCAATATGTGGGGATTATCCTAACAGTAAATGTATAAACATGTACCATTTAATTACTCAAACTTCCAAAGAAAGTCTGCCTGGTAAGAAATCATATACTATGTGTGGCTGTTCTCTCTTGCTATTATTGCATGTCCATGCAAACAAAAATGCAAAATTACATCTTAGAGCGAAAGACGATGAAGATGTGCATGTCAGAAATTGCCAGATATTAATTTATACAGGACAAAAAGAAAAGTGTGTTAATTTATGTGTAAGGGATGTATTACCACCATCTTTTAGAACAATGCATGAGGCAGTCGGTTTGCTTGTTTTATAACATGCATTGGAGGTGACTAGTTAGTAGTTAGATGCATCCACTAAACAGGAGCGTCCTAGTGATTTTTATGTCTGATGTGGAAGTCAAAGACCGTTTTTTACCATTAATTTAATGATTTCCATTTCTGTGGATGCCATTCAGAACTGCTTACACTGCTTCAGATGTGGCCTTCCCAGTGCCCTTAGAATGCTACAATTACTTCACCATTTTTGAACTGAAGTGAATATCTTACACACTGCACTTCAGAATATTGCCAACCTTTGCCATTGCCCTTTCACAGCACATGTATGCTTTTGATTAATTTGTAAACCAATTAAATTATCTAGAGACAAGCATCTTTTTTACAGCAATCCAAAGACCACACAGTAGGTAGAGAAATCTGAATGGTTGTTATAAAAAAATTATGCAATGACCCCCCATTAATATTCCAAAATGTGCATTATCCCTCATTCCTTCTCACAAGATAGCATTTTTGGGATGCTAGCAGGAGTGAAAAACTGCCCAGACCTTTTTTTCCTGCTGTATTTAGTTAAGTTAGACTTATTTAAGCTGAAGTGTTATGTATTGCAGTTACCAGTACAAAGTGCAAATGCATTTAGTTTATTGACTAATCTTGTGTTACACCTGTTCTTATTACATTTACTTGCTTGGGTAATAAGTGTTTCATTTTGATGCTTATAGTTATGTTGACGTGGTCGCTTGGGTGAATGTTTATGATTTCGGTGTTGTATTGTACTTTATGTTATTGAAGGAAAGGGGCAAACTTTTCGTTTTGGTGCTTGGGGATACCTCAGCATTTTTCTGAAGAGGTCACTTGGGTGAATGTTTCATTTTGGTGCTTGTATGTTATTGAAGGGGTCACATGGGCAAATGTTTAATTTTAGTGCTTTTGTATATTGTAATTGGACATTTTACTGAAGGGGTCTTTTTTCTTTTAGGGAAATGTTTCATTTCAGTGCTTGTGTATACCTGGACATAGTAATGAAGATTTTGCATAGGGAATTTGTGTATCAGGGAAGTGCTTGTGCTTACATGGTCAGACAGCTGAAGGGAAAACTGTGCAAAATAATTTATTGTGTCATTTTAGTGCTTGTGCATACAGAGTACAAACTAATGAAGGGTTACTTTGGGAAATTATTCATTACTGTGTTAGTATTTGTGAAGTGTTTAATTTTGGTGCTTGTGTATACCTGGACATAGTAATGAAGATTTTGCTTGGGGAAATTCATTCATGTATCAGGGAAGTGCTTGTGCATACATGGTCAGACAGCTGAAGTGAAAACTGTGCAAAATAATTTATTGTGTCATTTTAGTGCTTGTGCATACAGAGTACAAACTAATGAAGGGTTACTTGGGGAAATTATTCATTACTGTGTTAGTATTTGTGAAGTGTTTAATTTTGGTGCTTGTGTATACCTGGACATAGTAATGAAGATTTTGCTTGGGGAAATTCATTCATGTATCAGGGAAGTGCTTGTGCATACATGGTCAGACAGCTGAAGTGAAAACTGTGCAAAATAATTTATTGTGTCATTTCAGTGCTTGTGCATACACAATACAATACACAATACAAACTAATGAATGGGTTACTGGGGAAAATTATTCATTACTGTGTCAGTGTTTGGGAAATGTTTCATTTTGGTGCTTGTGTATACCTGGATATGTGTAACGTGTGTGTGTATGTATGTATATGTGTGTGTATGTATATATATATATATATATATATATATATATATATATATATGTGTGTGTGTGTGTATTTTTATTTTGAAAGTATTTTAAGCTAATGTCTTGGAAATGAACAAATTTTAATGATTGACTAATACAATGGATTAATACACTCCAGTGAATCATACTGGCTTCAGGCTACACCTGGCAAAACAATACTGTCTGAGGTAGTTAAACATTCATTTGGCCCTCCCCCAAGACCCACTTCAGATTGCACCAACTTTACAGAAAGGATGCAGATTAATTATATAGTGTGGAGAGACTCTTAACTTAAGAGCAGAATAACCCTTATTAGATTCTGGAAGATCAGAAGGCTAGGAATTCTATTCCCTCCCAAAATAGCAGCACAAAGTAAATGGCTTTAAGTTATAAAAATTTCACACTCTTAAATGAAGTTGGAGACCGAGTGTCTACAGGCTGAATAGATTGGTAGTTACAACATGCAGAAAATGCTGACTTTTATAGGTTTATGGCAGTCCAGGTGTTTACCCTGCCCTGAGGATTAATGTTTCATGTGTTTGTTTTAGTGTACTTGTGATCATATTCAGTGGTTAACTTGGCAACAGCAAGCAGTCCAGTGACACATTTATCTAAGTTAGCTGATGTGCTTCCCTCTTAAACTTGCACTGCAATGTTATAGTTTTCTTTGTTGTACTCTTAACATTTTCCCAGAACAAGACATCTGAGTGTAAATAATTATTTTTAGGGGGTGGGTCATTAGTACTACTACTACTGCACTTCTATATTGTCTGAGAGTAGCTATAATTATAAGAAAATGAAAAACATAACAACATTTTCAATTAGGGTAGAATGCTTGCATTAGAATAATCTAAATAAGCAGGCAGTTTGTATGTGTGTGGTGGTGGGGGGGTCAAGGAATTTTTGTTAAACCATGTTTTATTGTAGAAAGTCTGGTAAGCAAAATTAAATGTGTACTTGGCTGATGCACACAAGCTGTGATAGTGAGTCTGTCAGCAAAATTAAAGTATGCAATGCAGTCGTTAGTATTTGTACTTTAATCCTGACCAGTAAAAAGCAGCTACTTCATTAGGTAATGGGAAGGGGGGGGGGTGTTTGTGAATTCATTGAGGTGACTGCCCTTGTTTACTGTCAGTTATGGCTTTGCAAGATGACTGTTTGGGTAAAGTCTGCTGTTGGGCAAACCTGTAACTACCATTTCTGTTGGACTAAATTAATGCAGCCATTTGCAGTTCATTACTGTTTGCTTTCTGATTTCAGAGGTTTTTGAGCCAGGTACATTTGGTAGGCTGTTGGGATGGGGGACTCATGTCGCCAGCGTTGGAATGAAATAACCATTTAGTGTTGTAATTCTGGCTTTGCAAAACTGTGAGGGAGTAAGCAATATGCATACAGGCTGTGGGACTACAGTCTCTGTGCAGCAGATATGTTAATGCTGGAAGGATCAATGCAGAAAGTATAGTGGAGGCAATGGAATGACTGCCCCTTTTAGTCCTGCAAAGACAATGTAAGCTGTGACAGTGTGTGCATCACAAATGCATTAATAGTCTTTAATCCTGGCAAGGCCAAGCCAGATAGTTGGTAGATCATGGCTGTGGCACTGTCAATGAAATGAGTGCTGTTTCTGAAGCTGTAAATCATTACATGTATACAACAGTGGCACTTAAATAATTTCTGCAATATCTTCATTTCAGAGTTGCAACAACTCAACTACAACCAGAATGAGTGAACAGAGTGAGCAGAGTGTTACAGTGGCCTATCTGAAATCTATTAATTTTAAAGAGTTGACTCTTAATGAGAAGTTAAGAATCAAGAGGGCTGGAAGACCCACACCTGATCTGAAGATAGAGTCTGCAGGTACAAGTAGGTCAAGAACATACACACGCAGCTTCAACAGGTCAGTGTATGACAAACACACCTGGATCTGTGGTTGTGAGGAAACAAACAGCTTGTACTGCTTCCCATGTTTGTTATTTGGTGGAGAGGAAGCCTGGACATCAAAGGGTATGGATGACCTGAAGAGACTGGAAGAAAAGTCCAGAAGGCATGAACAGTCTGCTAAACATCTAGACAATGAAATGAGTCTAGCAGTGTTGGGAACTGTGGATATCCGGTCTCAGTTAAGTAGTGGATACCAGTTATCAGTAGAAAGACACAACAAGAGAGTGGCTGACAACCGTCATGTTCTGTCTATTTTAATAGAATGCATGAAGACGTGTGGTGCACAAGAACTGGCTTTCAGAGGTCATGATGAGTCTGAAGAGTCAAGGAATCCAGGAAACTTCCGGCAATAGTAGAATTAGTCAGCCAGTTTGATAAGAAGTTGTTAGACCACATGACAGCTTCAACTGTTTTCAAAGGAACATCAAAACTATTCAGAATGAACTCCTGGACTGCATGCTGACAGTATGCAGAGAAGAAATAAAAAGAGATTCGTACTGCAAAATTTATAGCAGTAATTGCAGATGAAACCACTGATTTTGCTGCGACGTGGCAGATAGCTATTGTGTTCCGTTACATTGTCAATGGACAGGTGGTGGAACGTTTTTGGGGATGCTTTACACCACTTGGACAGACAGCACAACATATTGCTGTTGTGATAGAACAACAGTTGAAGGAAGTAGTGGGAGACCAGCATGAAAAAGTGATTGCTCAGAGTTATGATGGTGCATCGGTTATGAGTGGTATTCAGCATGGGGTCCAGGCCATCATAAGAGAAAAGTTTAAATATGCCTACTATGTACACTGCTATGCCCACCAACTTAATCTGGTAATGCAAAGAGCCGCACAACAGAATACTGAGGCAAGGATATTTTTGTAACACTTGGTGGAATTCCAGCCTTTTCAGTCGTTCAGCTCAAAGACAAGCTGCTCTGGATAATATAGTATCACGACGCATGCCAAGAGTGTCAGGAACACGGTGGAATTTTAACATCCGTACTGTAAATGCAGTGTACGAGAACTTGGAGTCGCTGGAAGAGTGCTTTGATTATTTGAGCAGGAATCCTACATCTGGTGCAGCAACAGTACTGGAAGCAAATGGGCTACTGCAATCAATTGAAGATGACCAATTTAAATTTTGGCTTGCTGTCTTCCATTGTATAATGCCCCATGTTGATGTTCTGTACAGGCAACTTCAGTGTCATACCACAGATGCAACTGCTGTTGAAAAGGATGTTCGTACATTTTGGATGCAATTGACATTGTCAGATCGGGTATCGATGGTATTGCAGAACAGTACCTACATACAGAGAACATCCGGTCAAAACGTAGACGAGGGCCATCAGCTTCCCGACCACTGCATGAGACCTTGTCAATTGCTGCAAAGGAAGTGTGTGATGTCATAAGGTTCCAGGCAACATCACGATTTCAACAAACCGCCATCTTCAAGCTTCTCAGTTACTTCTGCCTGGAAAGTTTTCAACATACATGAGAGAGTTTCCAGAAAATCTGTTCACAGGAACAATGGACAGCTATCCATTCCTGATGAGGGACAACTTAGAACAGAACTTGGAGTGGTGTATCAACGTGAAGACTTTAAAGCAGCTGGCAGTGCAGTCAAGATGTTAAAATTCTTGTTGGACAACTCCTTAACCCATGTGTTTTCCCAGACTTACGAAGTGTTGTTAATTATAGCCACCACACCAATGTCAACTGCTGAGGCAGAAAGGTGTTTCTCAACACTGAAAAGGATTAAAACATTTCTTCATTCTACAATGGGGCAAGACAGATTAAATGCTTTGGCTATGCTTTCCATAGGAAAGGAGTTAATGCAGAGTATACCCAACTTCAACCAGAGGGTTATTGATTATTTTGCACAAAATAAAGAGACGAATGGACTTCATCTATAAGTAATGGAAACGGAACACCATACAGGAAACAGAACACCATACAGGAAACGGAACACCATACAGAAGAACACAAGAGGCACTTATTTGGTACTATACTAGTGCTACAAGCACTTGTGTAACCCAGCCACTAGGGATGCACAAGCCAGTGCATTTCTTTGTGCGGTCCCAAGCCTGGATAAATGGGGAGGGTTATATCAGGAAGCCTGGGCATCACCACATATAACCTCCTGACAAAATTGTGGGGCAATACAGATTTTGTTACAGGATTGGTCGAGGCCCAAAATAAAGAGAGACGAATGGACTTCATCTATAAGTAATGGAAACGGAACACCATACAGGAAACGGAACACCATACAAGAAACGGAACAGGAAACGGGACACCATACAGAAGAACACAAGAGGCACTTATTTGGTACTATACTAGTGCTACAAGCACTTGTGTAACCCAGCCACTGGGGATGCACAAGCCAGTGCATTTCTTTGTGCCGGTCCCAAGCCCAGATAAATGGGGAGGGTTATATCAGGAAGCCTGGGCATCACCACATATTACCTCCTGACAAAATTGTGGGGCAATACAGATTTTGTTACAGGATTGGTCGAGCCCCAAGTTAACAATCACCACCACCAGTACTACTATTTACCAAAAGGGTGCTGGCAGAAATTGAGGGGAGGGTACTGTTGGCTCTAGAAGAGGGGGAAGGCAGAAATTGGGGGGAGGCTACTGTTGGCTCTAGAAGAAGGGGAAGGCATGCCCAAAGGTTATGTGATTTGGACATGTGCTGAGGAGGGATGCTACTAGGTATATTGGGAGAAGGATGCTAAGGATGGAGCTGCCAGGGAAGAAAAAAGGAAGGACTTGTAATTAGATTTATGGATGTGGTACAGGAAGTGATGTGGTGACAGAGCAAGATGCAGAGGACAGGAACCAATGGAAACAGATCTGATGTGGCAAACCCCTAACTGGAACAACTGAAAGACTGCAAGCACCTATTTGGAACCAGCTGGGGGTCATGTGAATATTATTTGCTTTGGGAAACTTAAAACTGTCCCTTTTGAGCCTCCATGAAAAAGGGGTTGGGAGAAATCCAGTATGACCTAATGTGTTCCAGACCACAGCTTCTAAGGTGCACGACAGCTTCTCCTCAGGTGCAGAAACTGAGTATGAACTACTGTTTGCAGTATACCGCAGAGGTAAGTGTTCAAACCAATGTGTGTGTATGTAATAATGTGTGCTGTGTAGACTATTCAGCATGTGCCATACTGACTGAGCATTTATTTCATGTAAATAAGTATGTGAAGCATTGATCCCATTGCACCATAGCCACCCCGTCTTGTTGGCCACACCCCGTCTTGTTGGCCACACCCCATCTTGTTGGCCACACCCCGTCTTGTTGGCCACACCCATCCAGCTGTCTCCTGCAGCCCCCCTATGATTTGAAGTCACCAGCCGCCACTGGCTTTGAATAAAATAACACAAATTAACTGAATGTAATGCATTGATTAATAGCAGTATCACAAAGGCTATTTCAAAAGCAGTGTTTGACATTTTTAATCAGATAAAAGCATTTTGACAGATAAAACTATCAGGAAAAAATAGTTAAGATAGTGATATTAATAATTTCCTAAAATAGCTAAGGCTATTCAGTCAGTACTCAGTGACACTTAGTAAAGTAGTATATGTACTGTTGTAGTGGCACATGCAACACATTTTTAACTGAAACACAAACATAAATGCACACACAAATGCATACACTATCTATCTATCTATCTATCTATCTATCTATCTATCTATCTATCTATATATCTATCTATGGTACATGCAACACATTTTTAACTGAAACACAAACATAAATGCACACACAAATGCATACACTATCTATCTCTCTATCTCTCTATCTCTCTATCTCTCTATCTCTCTCTATCTCTCTCTCTCTATCTCTCTATCTCTCTATCTCTCTCTCTATCTCTCTCTATCTCTCTCTATCTCTCTCTATCTCTCTCTATTTCTATCTATCTCTCTATCTATCTCTCTATCTATCTCTCTATCATCATAGCACTTACCTTTAAAAAACATAGCACATAGTTAAGAAAGAGGAACACTTTTCTTATTTTTCACAATAAAAGTTCCTTATATACTATACCATGTATAGTTAATGATAGAATCTTTGCATAGGCTTAGTTTGTACATTTAATAAAGTATGAATTCATAAACACGTTTGACTTTATCAGGAACATCATAAATCTAGGAGTGTAGATAAATCCGAGGGCCAAAATCAGTACACTAAGTCTAAACCATAGCAGTTAAAATGCATCCATCCCTCCATCTATTGATGTCTCTGTACTGAATAAGAAATAGATATCATTTTGTTTGTACTACTATGGGAATAAACCTGTTGCAACACAAATAAAGATGCTATCTCTCACCTGGACTCTACATATTCTAAATGTCTAACATATTTTCATTCTGGAGGAATTTTATTTTGTTATTGTAAGAACATAATGTATCCATGGGGAAAACTAGAACTGCAAAACACAGTGCATATAGTTTTTGTAAAACACAGAACACTGATTTTTTCATATTTTTGTTTTACAAAAAAAAAAAAAAAAAAAGCAGGAGCTGTATACAATGGTACTTGTTTTGTAAATAGTTGAAAAAGGAACATCACTTCTACTCTCAGTACTTTTCTACCATGCATAATTTTAAAATTAATTAGTTTGTTAAGGAATACAGAGTATGGCTTTGTAAAGCTGTTTTTGCTCACTAATACATAAGTTGAATACATCTATACATGAAATAAGGCATATTTAATAAATAATTGTATGCTGGACAACGCTTGTACTCATAATAACCTATTATCTTGTTTCATTTCAAAGTTATTCACATTTATTTGTAACATACTGTTTTGTTTCATTTCAAAGTTATTCACATTTACTTGTTAATCTGAAAAAAAACACAATGATTATTCTATTTATCTCTTCTTTGTCAAATTGCCTATACATAAAAAAAAACATCTGTCATATAAAATGATCCTTGTGTATATTTTCTGTAGCACTGCATTTACATTACAAATACATCTACTTTATGTTTTCTGACTTTGTAGTAAGCACTGCTATAGTTCATAGGTTCATAGGTTCATAGGTTTATACTAGGCTATCTGCCCTAAGGCATTTATAAGCCTAGTCCAAATTTTTGTGGCTTACGCCACCCCTTATATGAAAAAATACTGTGCCCATTAGTTTGTTGTGCCTCTGTCCAGCAGTGACACAGAGATGATTCCCGGGATAAACCTACGATCTCCCATCCACAGGTCAAGATTTCTCTTGAACAGAGCCAGCGAGGTGCTCTGCCTCACATGGATCGGGATTTTATTCCACAGCATAGGGAGTCTCTGAGTGATAAATCTATCCCTCCAGCACATCCTATTTATATCCGTGCTAAGGTTTAAGTCGCTTGCTCTAGTAGTTTTGGTGGATTTGGATTTTTTGAGGTGGAGCATGTCCATTAATTCCGGGTTGGACATGGCCTTGTATGTCAGGCACATGTCACCTCTGAGCAGACGGTATGCAACTGAATAGAGCTGGAGTTTCTTCAATCTGGCAGCATATGACAGATTTTGGAGTCCCTTTATCCTTTTGGTGAGGAACTTTTGGGGTCTCTCCAATTGCTGCAGATGTCGGGTGAGATACATCCCGAATGGGGCATTGTACTCGATCATTGGTCTGATAAGTGAAGAGTACAGGGAACAATGACCTCACTAGATCTGGATGTGAATCCCTTCATGATCAGGTGGGCAATGTAGAAGGTCTTTCTAACCACTTTAGCAACATGAGTGTCAAAAGAAAGGCCACTGTCAACCTGGGTCCCCAGGTCCCTGATAACCTCTTCTGTGCTTAGTGGCTTGCCACCTATATGGTAGCTTGGGGTTACCTTGTTTTTCCCAAAGGGTATGACTATATATTTTTTGGCGTTTAACTTCAGGCCATGGCTCTGGCACCAGCTATCTGTTTCCGTGAGTCCCTTCTGAAGGATATCCGTGTCCGATGCACTTTCCACTATGGTGCCCAGTTTGCAGTCATCTGCAAACTTTGTCAGCCAAAGTCCTCCCATGTTGGCCTGTACTTCTGAGAAGTAGATGCCGAACAATAGGGGGCCAAGGACCGAGCCCTGTGGCACACCACTTGTGACCGGCTTGGAGTCTGACATAGTGCCAGCAACTCAAACCCTGTGGGTTCTGTCCTTAAGCCAGTTTGCAACCCATCTTGTGACATATGGGTTTACATTTAAGCTGGTAAGTTTTCTACAATACCCGAGTGGGGTATTGTGTCGAAAGCCTTTGCAAGGTCAAGGTAGGCTGTATGGACTGCCTTTCCCTCATCAATGGCCTTGGTGACTGTTTCGAAGAAGTCGACCAAGTTCAAAAGGCATGATCTGCCCTTGACGAAGCCAAACTGGGTCGGGTCCAATGTCTGCAAGTCCCCTATATCTTTGTTTATGAGCTCCATTATGATCCTCTCCATAGCTTTGCAGACTAGACTTGTTAAGCTTATGGGGCGGTAATTACCAGGGTCCGTAGAGGCACCACCTTTGTGGAGTGGGACCACAGTTGCCGTACGCCACTCCTTGGGCATGTATCCTGTGGTAAGGCTGAGATTAAACAGCTGCCTTATGTGCAGGTTTAATTCCTCATTTGGCTCATGTAGCACACAGCCGGGGACACCATCCAGTCCCATTGATGCTGTGCTTTTAGCTTTAGAGAGAGCAGCTTTCACCTGCACATTTGAGATGTCTGGGAGGCTACACTCTGCTGGGATAGTTATCTCTCCTTTGGGGGGGAGAGGGGGGTGAAGTTTGCACTGAACCTGTCTGCCAGTATGTTGGTAATGTCTGTGGGTTCACTGATTTTTGTATCATTTTGGACTAATTCTGAGCATATCTGGGAGTTTCCACCCAGGTTCCTAACATAGCTGAAAAAGGCCTTATGATTGTCCTTTGAATCCATGGCAATTTTTCTCTCAAAATTGGCCTTAGTTGATTTTATGAGTGCTCGTATTTTTTTACTAATAATGATCAGGGGTGACTTCCCTTTTATGGATTTTGTTATATCATGTAATAGCTTTCTCCTCTTATTGTAAAGTTTGTTAATGGCTGGGGTCCACCAGACTGGACATTTGCCCTTTGTGGAAAGAGTCTTGGTTTTATTTGGGATTGCCTGATCCATGCAGTCCTGGAGGTGTTCATAGAAGGCATTTGTAAGGGCTTCCGCAGCTTGGGTTGTGGTTTCCACTGGCTCAGGGGCCTTGAAGGATACCACACCAGTCTTGAGTAGTGTGAAGTTTGCTTTAGAGAAGTTCTTCACTGTGGTCTTAATGGTTTGGGGGGGGGGCGGGATGTGGATTTCCAGTGAGATTAGTTTATGATCAGATCTCACCAATGAGGGATATACTTCCGGTGTGGAGCATTTTGTCCCCATGTTTGTGATAATGAGATCTAGTATATTTTCTCCTCTCATGGGACCAGTGACTAGCTGTTCCATGGCATTTGAATTTATGAACTCCAGGAATCGTTGGGCTAGAAAGTTAGGGCTTGAGTAATGTTCCCAGTCTATATTCGGGTAGTTGAAGTCACCCAGTATGATGGTGTTTGGAGATACATTTATGCCCTCCAGTGTCTTCAGGAAGGCTGTGTGGGGTTCCTGAGTTTGAGAGGGTGGCCTGTAGCATGCTACAATTTGTAGAGCAGTTTTGCCTATGGTTAGTTGCACCTGGATGGTTTCCAAAGCTTCGTGCATTGCCACCAACCTGGAGGTGTGGGTATCCTTTATGAATATGGATACACCCCCTCCTTTTGTGGTGTGGTACGGGTTTTGGGGCCGGAATGCATGATATGAGGTAAAACCTAATAGTGCCGGGGTGCTCTCAGGAGCCTTGAACCAGGTTTCAGTTACAGCACAGACATCGATGTTCTCCATACTGAGAAGGGCCTCGAGTGCATGCATTTTGAGATTTAGACTTCTGGCATTGAGCAGCATTACCCTCAGTTTCTTCCCATTTTTGTTTTCTAGGGTGGTAGGTTTAGAATTTGAGCCTTGCCTAAAAAGGCACTATGGGGTGGCAAGAGCCTTAGCCAATATCCGGAATCCCAGGTTGACAGGTGCAAGCCGTCCCTTGCGAAGCAGCGTAGCTTGTCAAGCATGTCATCCCAGGCAGACAGACACTGGATCCCCTTTGAATGACACCAGACATTAAGCCAATTGTTAAAGCTGATCATCTTGTCTCTATATTGTGGCATCATTCTTGGTGAAGGAAGGATACTGCTCAGGGTCAGGGTCATACCTGCCTGGGCTACATAATCAGAGAGCTCCTCTATGTCTCTTTTCATGTAGTCCAGGGAGGTACGTCTCAGGTCGTTCACACCAGCATGGACAATGACTGTGTCATATTTGTACTTGCCGTGGAGTGACCAGAGTGCTTGTGTTATGTGGCAGATTCTAGCACCCGATAGGCAGCTTACTGTGACCCTCTCCTTGTTCAGCCTGGTGAGTGGGACGTCAGTGTGTCTGACTATGGAGTCACCTATGACAAGTATGTTTGGTGTTGTATTTGGCCTTAAGGGCTGTGACTGCTTTGCACACTGCTTTTGTGGTTTATGTGTTGCTTGTGGGGTGTCTTGAGGTAGCAGTTGTTTGGGTGTCTGCTTTGGAGGCCTCTGCTGTTTAGGTAAATTTTTACTCAGAGCCTCCGAGTATGTCTTTGTGTGTTTATGTGTTTGATTCAGTGGTGTGGTAGCATTATGTGAGGCTGGTTTTGCGGTGTGTGTAGTTGCCTTCTCCTCCTGTCTGGTCTTGCCAGTCCTGAGTTGAGAGAGCTCAGCCTCCAGTTTGGCTAAATAGCTGCATCTCTCGCAAGTATTTGTGTTATGTGGGAGGAGGAGAGGGTTGTCTGTGTACATGAGGCAGTTATAACATTGCCTCAAGATTCCCAGATTCACCAGCTGGACCGGAGAGGAGATTGACAACTGACCTTTGGACATGCTAGAATAATATTGGGAATTCCTTAATAATTGAAAACAAGGGCCAGTGGGGAGTGAGGGTGTAGTGCTTTTAATTTTTAGTGCTGACTTATATAATTGCTATAGTGAGCAAGTGCCAGGTAACTTGAGTGCAATGTGTTACAAGTAACTAAATGCAAAAACGACAAACAGTAACTTTCTTTCAAGTGAAACAAGGAACTAGTACAGTAAGCAATGCAGATATCACTAGTGATCCACAGAAGCGCTGAGAAGCCGTGTATTAGGTGGAATTAGCTTCCAGGGAAATAACAAGCAAACAAACAACACGCATATAAACAAAGCTAGATTCAGCAGGCCTGGATCTAGTCTATGCTAGAGCAAACAAGGTGTACCAATTTCAGTAAGATACAGTTCAAATATTCAGGCACTATAAACCTTTAAACAGAAATTCCCAGTTCTGAAGGGCAGAGTCCAGCCTCTTCTCCCACAAGAGTGCAGACCACGAACCTTCTTAATGTAAAATAACTGGCCTGAAGCCCAAGTGCCTAAACCAGAACTAATACCCTTGGACACTGGGCTCTCAATCAGCAGTTCCCAACTTAGAAGGATGAAAGCTACCTGTCCTGCCACCACAGTGCTTGCCACAAACCTTCCTAATGTAAAACAACTGGTCTGAAGCCCAAGTGCTTAATCCAAAAGACTTAGAATGATAGCTACACTTTAATCAAGTTACAACCAAGCAGTAATAAATACAATTGAATACTTTAGAGAATGTCTGGATTAGTGCTCAAGTTACACAAACAAAGCTAGATCCAGCAGGCCCGAATCCAGTCTATGCCACAGCAAACAAGGCGCACCAACTTCGGTAAGAAGCAGTTCAGATATGCATGCACTATAAGCCTTTAACCAGAAATTCCCAGCTCAGAAGGGCAGAGTCCAGCCTCTCCTCCCACAAGAGTGCAGACCACGAACCCTCTTAATGTAAATTAACTGGCCTGAAAGCCCAAGTGCTTAAACCAGAATTAATACACTTTTAGAATAACAGACACTGAGCCCTCAATCAGCAGTTCCCAACCTAGAAGGATGTAAGCTACCTGTTCTGCCACAAACAGTGCAGACCACAAACCCTCTCAGTGCAAAACAACTGGTCCGAAGCCCAAGTGTTTAAACCAAAAGGCTTAGAATGAGTTACACCAAGCAGTAATAAATACAATTGAGTATTTTTAAGATGATGCAAAAGTAAAATGAAGTAGGTAGAAACACAAGTACAGTAAAAGCAGATACATTTTTTTTTATCTGAACAAGTGCTGAGATCAAAGAAACAGATTTGAGTGCTGAAACTAGAAAACTGGCTAGTTATAAGAAAAAAAACAAGCTAGAAGGCTTCCCTCAAACACCAAAGGGCTTGGGGGCTCAGAAGCCTACAAATAGTCTATACCACTTAACAGGAAAGGCAGGAAATAAGCTTAATTTTTTTTTTGTCTGTTTCCCAGATGCTCTCTTTGTACACAGTAGGAGTGCCTGAAATCAGAATATGATCTCACTGCACTCAGTTGAGTGAGCAAATGAGATGGGCCCAGAGGCAGGCTGAGGGGCGGGCAGTTTCAAGGCCACCGAGGGTGGGTGGGAATAACTGAAGAGCAGAATAACTGTCACTTGAGTTAAGTATTCCTTCAACACAGTTTAAATCAAATTAAATACTGTTATTTTTTTTTAAAAAAAGTGCAGATAAAGGTACTTAAATTCTCTTATACGTCCAGTTGAATATAACCAAGTTCTTAGCTGGCCAAAGCTGAGGCTTTTAAGCAAGAAAAATTTCACAATGCACCACTTAAAAAGACAAGGACAGGAAATCAAAGAATGTGGCTACCCCCACACCTGTAATTACTAGCAAATAACACACTAGCTTCAGTTCAAGTTACTAAAGAGCAGAATAACTGCAACTTGAATTCAATATTCCTTCAACACATTTTAAATCAAATTAAATACTGTATATTTTTTAAAAAAAGTGCAGATAAAGGTACTTAAATTCTCTTATACGTCCAGTTGAATATAACCAAGTTCTTAGCTGGCCAAAGCTGAGGTTTTAATTACACCTATTGTAAATGAAAGTAATTAAAAGACTTCTAGAGCCTAATGATTTTAGTAGAACTGAGAAGGTTTAGTGATGATGCTGGTAGAGAGGTGTTATTTAAAATGCTTTGCACTATGGATCAAATCTGTATTGTTGTCTGAACCCATTATGTAAGTCCAAGGTTACAATAAATAGGGATGGTAATGGCATTAGGCTTAACAGGGAAGCTGAGTGCTTTCAAGTTAAAGTCAGCATATTTTTATTAATCAGAATTTTCATTTTTTGTTTTTGAGGGAGTTATTTTTTTTCCTTCAGCTGTTTGCTTTGTGTTCCAGTAAGTTTAGGGGGATTACATTGGATGGTGGGCTTATTATGTTGGGTGGGGGTTGTTTAGCATTCTAGTCATGGACAGTCATGTGCAAGGGTTCATGGGTATATTTTGTGCTTAGGAGACCCAGCAGTTATTTGCAATGTTGTCCTTTATTGAAAATGAGGTCTTCACTTTAGAACATGGTGTGTTGTTCAGTGTGTTGGACATGCTGCTGAAGTCTATGCTGAATTTCTGTGGTTTGTATGTATGTTTTTTTTATTATGGGGTGTTTCTTTCCTTTGATGTATTATGTTAGACTTTGCACCGAGTGCACCTACTGGTGGAAGAAGATGGATACACTCACTTTATTTTACTGTATATATTATACATGAATTGTATTACTGATGCAGTTTGCAAGTTTATCTTTTATGCATGTGTGGTGGACTGTGATATAGGGTTTATATGTAGTTACTAAGCCTATGGCCTAAGTCACCTTTGACAAGTTTAGCCAAGTAGCCCAGTAAAATTGTTAAGATTTTACTTGTTCCAGTCTTCCAAAGGGGTAACAATTCTCAAGAATTCAGTTTTGATAAAATCAGTTTTGTTGTTAAAGGATGAAATAGATAAACTGTTTTTGGAGTAAAACATGTTCTTGGGAGGACAAGTGGAGGAGTTTCTTTGATTTTTAGAAATTTGTTTTGTCCTTCACTGCCTTGGGTGTGGATCTTTTTTGCTACCAAGTAGAATATTACCATATACTCTAGCAGTGAAATAGTGATTACCCATTTACATATTGCAAACAGCTCTAAAAGTAGCCAGGGCATTACTAAATTTGATATGTGCTGAGTTAAGTATCCATCATACCAGCTGGTGTTTTTAATGTGATGACTGGGGTTAAGGTTTTTGGTACTTGTAGTACTGCCAGTTCTATGGAGGTAGAGGAGATCAAAAAGTTACGGGCTTTTTGTGTCCTATAAAGGAAGAAAAAAGAAAGAAACAGAAAAGTGACTGTACAAAATGAAGCATAAAGAGAGGGCTTTCAATCTGCTTGGGTAGGTTAAGGTGCCTAGTCCTTCATTTTTTTTAGATAGGAATCTCTGTAACCTTCCAAATTGGACTGAGGCATTGTATTCGGTATTAGGGCTAATGATGAATGTTTATGGTGGAACTATGACTCCCTTGGACCTAGGGAATATGAACCTAGAGATTAAATGAAAGATGCATAAAGTGGAACTATGACTTCCTCTACCTAGATGACATGCACTTAAAGATGCAATGTGTAAAGCAGAATGATTTCCTGCCCACAGCTGATACATGATGGTCAAATGTTACCTCAGCTCATCTATTTATTTATATTTATTTAATATTTGTTTACCGGGAAAATCCGACATGGAATGAAGCCAATTTTCAGTGGAAGCCTGGGGAGAAATGCTCCAGACACGTCTTTGTAATGTGGGAGAAAACTGGAGGAAACCCACACGAATGCAGGGAGGACATGCAGACTCCGCACAGAAGGTGGGGGGGGGGGCTGTTGCACTCCTGAGTGTCCTACAGATGAAACATTAAATGAGGCCCCATCTGCCAGGGATGGTAGTAGCTGAAGTAAATCCAAAAGATCCCATGGCATTTATCAGAAAGAATAGAGGTTCTAACATAAAACATTATTGACATATTCACAGGCACATACATACACATTTCCATTTTTTTAATATTTATAATTTTACTTGCAACATCCTCAAAGTTATTCTTCCATAACTGACCCCCACTCTTTCTTCCACAACCATAATCTGTTTTTGTAATATATCTGCCAAAATCCATTTCCCATTAAACAAATCTTCATCCAGTCTTTACTTCCAAATAAATCATATTACATAAAATAAATTCTTATCTATCCTTCTTGTATATTCTTTCTTCTGCTTTTATAATATCCATACATAATCGTATTGCTTATGCCATTAATATTTGCAAATGTTTTTTTCTTCACCACTTTTTTACATTTCAAAAAAAGTTCCATTGTCTCTTCCACCCACAAAAAGAAAACACACGTTAATCTCTTTTTTTATATGGCATATTCCCCTTTACTGGTAACTTATTTATTACCAGTCCCCACAGGAAATATTGATACTCTACTACCTTGGTGCACCACTGTTTCCTTAGTTTAATGGCTTTAATCACTTTTTCTTATAAAAATTGTCCATAGATTTACTTAATATTGTCTCCTCTAACATTATTATACCACATCCTTCTATCTTTCTCTATGTTATCAATTTTTATTTTCCATGTTAGTATTGTTTCTTGATAGTTTGTAATTTCTTCATTTGCATACTATTTTTTTCTTAGTCTCATCATCTCCCACAGATTGTTGTACTTATGTTTAAATATTGTCACTATTAATTTCTTGTTCTCTTCCTTTTACTCACTTTAATACTCTATATAAGTTTAAAGAAGCAGAATAAACACAACTGGATTTAGAAACCCCAAATCCCCCTCCATCTTTACTCATGTACAACACTCCTCTTTTCCTTGGGTTTAATTTGGAACCCAAGATGAAAGAAAACATCAACTGCACAATTTCCTTTTCATATTTTTCTGGGATCATATAAACATTTGACATATATGCTATGTTTCCAAAGTATACAGAATTCACCAGATAAACCTTTTTTTCCTGAATGCTAATCTACACATCCTCCATAGAAGAGAAGACATATTTCTTTCATTTCATTATCAAACTCTCCCATTGTATCATAACTACATAATTTTTCCCAAATTTTATCCCTGACAAAGACACTTAACTCATTGAGTAATACACACCTACAATTTTCACCACATCATTCAAACCCTTACTTTTATGTTTAGTCAAGCTCATTCCCATTTCCTTTAAACATCCGTTCCAATAAACCAGCAGTTCCTTCCTCCATTTTGCTTTTAGCAAATATATATATATATATATATATATATATATATATATATATACATATATTATATATATATATATATATATATATATTTTTAATATATGTATATATATATATATATATATATATATATATATATATATATATATCTGTGTATGTATCATCTGCATATGTCAAAAACTACTGGAATGGCTACCTCCTTTTGCATCACATATCTAGCATCTTTCAATTTATAAACTACTTTACTCACTATCACATTTATTACCAAAGCAAACAGTATTCTACTCATGGGACATCCTTGTCTTATACCACACATCATGCATATTTCTTTACTCAGTCATACATTTACTAACCCTCTCACTCTATTATTTTGATATGCTGACATGCACATTCTTCTAATTCTATTATCTGTTCCATACTTTTCCATAACATCCCACAAAGCATCATGCCCTAACTTTACCAAATGCTTTGCTACAATCACCTCACATAGGTTTCACATCCTCTCTTTTACTTATATAATTGACAATTTCTCTCACAACCAGTATCAGTTCTTGACATCCCTTCCCTTTTATACTATATATACTTTCTTCCATAACATCCCTCATCCTTCATTACATTCGCTTCTGTATTATTCTCTTTAAAAATTATAATCTGGGTTATTTAGTGTGGTCTCTCAATTTCTTTAATTCTCCTCATCCTTCTTCATTAAAAATTTAATATCCTGCTACATAACTCTGCGTAAACAAACCCTTCATTTAACCATTCATTTAGTACATTTACAAATATTCTCTTTGCCAATCCATTAATTTTTTGTACACTCCACACCCTACACCATCTAGGGCTGATACTGAATCGACATTTTCCTTTCTTAGAAACTATATCCATTTCAATAAAAGTAATTTCTTTTTCATATTCTTCCTCATCTCATTTGGATTTTTTTTACATTTTCTCTTATTTTCCTTCCTTTTACTCTTATACATATTTTCCACATGTGATACTACAATTTGCTCTTGTATTCATTTTAACCTCAGCTTTTACATTTTTTTTATTTCCCTTATTATACTAATATCCTCCTTTACCTCTTCCACTCTCTTTTGGAAATAAAATCTCTGACTAAACAGTAATGCGGTAATTTATTTTTATTTATTTATTTGCAGTTGGTTTACCAGGATAGTCCATTGGGCCAAAATGAACCCGTTTTCAATGGAGTCCTGGGGCGAAAAGCTCCATAACAATCTCAATACAGTAGGTTATTAATGATAGTTATACAATGCAAAAAAGTTCAAGCAAATTATTACAAAATAGTTCAGCATACATTTGTATACTTATGATGGATCATATAGATGATACAGACTAACAAAGTAATATTACAAAGTAATACTGGAAGTAAATTCATATTAGGATGCATAAACTTAAGAAGTGCAGTCTAGTACATTATATCAAACTAGTACATTTTTGCAAATTCCATAGGAAACAGAATGTGAGTGTTAGGGGAAAAAAGGAAAAATTACTGGAGAGGCAGGGGAAGGATGGAAGATAAGGTAGCCAGAGTTAATTATGTGGGGTGGAAGCAAGAGCATTCTCACTGGGATGCTAGGTGCGAATGAAGAGATCTTTTGAAAATCAAATAGTTAGGGATTGTGTGAATGGAAGGTGGAAGGGAGTTCCAGAGGCGAGCTGGGCCGTAGGATAGTAGGTTTTTTCCAGGGGGATGAATTGGTTTATGTACTTCTAATAGATTTTGATTATGAGACCTTAATACTCTATTTGGTAGATGCATTTTAAAGGCAGAAGAAAGTGAGGGACATAGGGAGGGGTTGAGAATGAGTTTGTGGGTGAGAGTTAATTGTTTGTAGGTTAGATGATTAGGTAGCTCTAGCCATTTTAGTTTTTGGAGAGAGAGACAGTGGTGGGTTGATGACTTATGGCTAGTAGCGAACTTGGCAATTTTGTTGTAGCAGGAGGAGAGTTGTTTTTTTACAGAGGTCTGTAGATTAGTTAGGAGTGGAGCTCCATAGAGAAGGGAGGGGATGAGAAAGGAAGTAGAGAGAGTGATTTTAGTGGCAGGTGTAAGGTAATGATTTTGTCGGTAGAGCATACCTAGTTTTTGGTAGGGTTTTTTGATATTTAGTTGTATGTGGGAGTTGAATTTTAATTGGTTATCAATTTGGACCCCAAGTAACTTGGTCTCTGTCACCAGTTCCAGATGTGCGTTATTTTGACTCATAATTGAGAATGTATTCATATTGAAAGGAGTGGCTTTAGTGGGGGTAAATACCATTAATTTGGTTTTAGAAGCATTGAGAGCTAGGTGATTATCTTTCATCCATTGCTTAGTGGTTGAAAAGGCATCTTGTGTAAGTTTTAGAAGTGTGGGAATGGATGAGGCAGAGCAGATAATAGTTGAATCATCTGCATACTGGATGATATTTGAGAATGGGATAGATTTGTGGAAATCATTTATAAATATATTGAAGAGAAGGGGACCCAGTATGGAGCCTTGTGGAACTCCGGTGGGGGTATTAAGAAATGAGGAGGTGGCTTTCTTCCATTTTACTGCTTGATATCTATTTGATAAGTAGCTGGAGAACCAAGTCAAAGAGGAAGGACCTAGGTTAAGTTCAGAAAGTTTAGTTAAAAGCAGGCTATGTGAGATGGTGTCAAATGCCTTGGAGAGGTCAAGAAGTAGGGTAGATACAATTTGGCCAGAGTCACGGGCTTTGTTTACAGTTTCAAGGAAGGAGAGGAGGGCTGTCATGGTGCTCTGATGCGGTCTGAATCCATGTTGTGAATGAGTTAGGAGGTTATTATCTAAGAGATGTGGTAGGAGTTGAAGTTGGACACACTTTTCTAAGAGTTTAGAGATGGGAGACAGGATAGCAATTGGGCGGAAATTGGTTACATTGTTATTGTTGCCACCTTTATGTAAGGGTATGATAAAGGCCTGTTTCCAGATTTGAGGTACTATACATTCTTCTATAGAGCGATTAATTAAAATGCTAATGGGGTAGGCAATTGAATCAGCAGCTATACTGAGAAAGTAAGAAGGGATGTTATCAGGAGCGTTTGTACATGGCTTCAGTTTCCTAAGGAGTTTCTTTATAGTAGAAGTGGGAATTGGTTTTAGTGAGAATAAAGGGGAGTGGGAAAAGTGGGTGTTAGTGGGTAGTGAAGATGATGAGAAAGTTTGAGATGGAGAAGAGTTAGATAGTATAGAGTTAGTTGATGGGAATGAGGGACATGTAGTAGTGTAGGGTAGAGTGTTGCTAGTGGAGAGTGGGGGTATGTTGGAGAATGTGGTGGTGGTAGAGAATGAAGAGGTTAATTTAGAAATAGATTAAATGAAAAAAAGAGTTAAATTGGGTAGCTAAATCTGAATCTGGAATATTTGGGTCTGGGGAAGGGGTATCTGATTTGCTGGGGTTAAGAAGGGTAGAAATTCCTTTCCAGAATTTCTGAGGATTTGTTTTATTATTGTTTTGGAGTGTTGAAAAGTAGTTTTGATGATCAGAGATGATGAGTTTTTTAACTTCATTTCGAAGTGTTTTATATTCGTTATGAAGTAATGGGGTTCTGTTTTTCTGGTAGTGTGCCCAGACTTTATCTCTGTGTCACATGGATGCTAGTGTGTTTTTGGTCTGCCATGTTGCGGAATTAATCTTTATTCGCTTTGTCCTTAAGGGAGCATAGGAGTCAAATATTTTTAAGAATGTTGAGTTGAAGTGGTGAACTGCATTATCTAGAGATGATATTTTTAGACAATTCCAGTTAATTGATTTAAGGGAGTTTGAAAAGGTTGTTGGGTTAAAGTTTTTTTGGTTACGGGTAGTAGTGTAATTATGGGTGCAATGTAGGTTTGAGGGGAGACGGTGAGTAAAGATGGGTAAGTGGTCACTGAGGGAATCTGGAAGAGTGCCACTATCAGAAAACTAGTGGGGATGGGAGACTAGAATCCAATCTAGAATACTACCAGTGGAAATATTATTTGAGGGGCATGTTATGGAGTTTATTAGTTGAGAAAAATTGTAGAGGGTGATGTTGAGAGAGTTTGTTGGAGACTGAATGGTGGCCCAGTTAATATTCATGTCTCCTAAGATAATGGTTTTGTTGCTAATGTTGTTGGAGAGCCAGGAGAGGATATCTTCAAGTGTAGAAATATTGTCTCCTGGGGGGATGTAGAGGGAAGCTAGACAAATGCGTTTGTTAACTTGAAGTAAAGTTAGGAGAAGTTCAGCATTATTAAAGTGTGGAATAGGTTTGGTGTAGGGAGTGACTAACAGGGAGGATGAGTAAATGAGAGCTACTCCTCCACCTTTTTTATGGGCTCTGTCTTTTCTGCTAATAGAATAGTTAGGTTGAGTTATTTCAGAGTCTTTTATATGAGGTTTTAACCATGTTTCATAAACAGATAGGATGTCAGGTTTGTTATGTATGAGCCAAGCGTGGAGGTTTGGGACTTTGTTAACTATACTTTGGGAGTTTAATGAAGTAAGGAATATGGACTTGTTTATGGTGGTTGGGGTGGGGGGACCTGGGTTGGGATGAATATCACCTGATAATAGACTGATGGTCAGATGAAAGATTGGGTCAGAGAGGTAGTTGAACAGCTTACTGAAAGGATTGGGATCTATTATGATTCTGAGACATTTGTCTCAGTAATATTTCTTGATTTCTTATATATATACACACACATTATATATATATATATATATATATATATATATATATATATATATGAGTCTACAATATATGTTCGAAAATACACTTCTTCAAACTCACACAGTAGACCCTGGGTTACGTGAAAGTGCACTTAATTGAAAGTGCATTTTCGTGAAACCCGCTTCAGCGAACGGGCTACTACTGACTTTAGTGCAGCAGTTACGGACCTTAGAGTTAGGGCGCGGGTCATGGTAAGGGGATAGCCCTACTAGCTATCCCCTTACCATGACCCGCGCCCTAACCCTAAGGTCCATAACTACCGCACCACAGTGGAGGGCATAGCATGTTTTCCTGCTGTCCTCCACTGTGGTGCGATCCATTCGTTGAAGCTGAGTTCGCAAAAGTGCACTTTCGAATAAGTGCACTTTCACGTAACTGAGCAGTCTACTGCTCATTTTCGAATATGTGGTATTTGATGAAAAGCAGTAGACCCATATATATATATATATATATATATATATATATATATATATATATACATATATATACACACACACACACATATATAAAACATTTGCATATTATAACACTCCTTGTATTATTTTCTAAATTCTCTAATACATATCTACACATTTTCCGTAATTCTTTCTCTTTCTTTCCTACATCATCCTACATTGAAAAACAAACAGCATTGAAAAAAAAATACTTTTTATACTTCTTACTAAATTCACTGCACCATTCAGACTAGTGTTTTTTGAAGTCCTTCATGGTTATATGATCCTTCTGCAACTGCAGTACTTCCCACTCTCCAGTTTCATTGCATAATTTCTCATTTATTTTTTTTATTCCCTTGCCCATTTTAATATACTCCCTTTCTTCCATCACCTCCATCCATATTGCTAAATGGTCTGAAAAATCTGTCACAACTACATCACCATCTACTACCTCCAAGCCTTCTGATAATGCAAACTCAGTTTCATATCTAAGTGCCCTCCTTCTGTAAGTCTACTGACTTTTGTTTCACACAGCTAATTTACCATATTTTATCACATTCTGTGATTTTTTTTTTACATTTCCTTTTCTTTTTATATTTTACCCTCAAATCAAATTAAAATCCCTTGCAAATTTATATATATATATATATATATATATATATATATATATATATATATATATAATTTTTTTTTTTTCACATTTAGGTTACTACCAGAAAACAAATAATTGTTCTACAGATAAATATCCTTTTTGTCACATAGTTCCACAAATTTCGTCAGTCCATTAATTTCAAATTTGAAGTGACAGAAATTCTCTGGCAAAATATGTAGGACCAAATTGCTTGAGCATTAAAACCCAGAACAATTACCAAATTGTCCCATACATAATATCTGTCTATTACACTGTAATTTTTGTTCCTATTTTCACAGCTGGTCTTCTCTTCTTTTTAAAAACAGCTTTACTTACAGTTTGTTGTTGTAATCCTTTTTGCCTGCTGCCACTGCTGCATATGTTTTATTTATTGCATTATCTGCCACCACAAAAGCAGACACCTTCCCAGTTTGTTGCTGCTTTCCCCTTATTTTCTGTGTCACTGCTGCTTAAGTTTTAATTGCTGCCACATTGCCTGGTTCCTTTTCCACATTATCATCCTCAGCTCTTCTGAAAAGGTTATCTGCTATCTTATCCCATGAATTGGCAGAACTGTCTCCTGTTTCATCCTGCTCGATTATTTTTTATAGATCTGCAGTCCCCTCTAATACCAGTTCTGCCATCTGTACCACTTCAACCGATTTGCTTACTTCCATCTCCATGGAGACAGCAAATATTTGTAACATCCACCACAAAGAAATTTTGTTTGCATTCTGAAGCTCCATATCATCTTTCCTCCCAAATTTTCACTTTCCACCTCCAAACTCTCCACAGATTTTCTCTCTTCCTCCATGCTGCTGCTTCCCATAGGCCTCTTCCTTGCTACTGTAGGAGCCATTCAACACTTGTCTAGCAGCTCCAAAGAATAGGGGTAGTTCCCTGGTGTCATAGCCAAAGTTTCCATCCTCCTAGTCAGCATTGGCCTAGTGAGACTAACTTTGTCAACAAAATGTAAATAAATAAATAACTAAAAATAAAAATGAAATCAATGCTTGAAGAATATATATACATATGTTTGTGCCCTGATATAATTAAAAATGGATTAAGGGACTTTTATTATCTTTGTTAAAACTATCATAAGTATGTACTTACAGCATTACAAGTAAGGACTTGAAAAATGTATGTTTAAATTGAATAATGACAAACATTATAGTAGAGATATGATTTGCTACAGGCAATCATGCTAGTGAGTCTTGATAATTTAAATACCAACAGTTTATGGTCTACTTCTGTAGTGCACTGATGCATAAAGTGAAATCAATCTGTCTTTTTGAGGTGCTGTCTCAGTAACTCCTCTTTTCTATCATAATGGAATGCTGGATTAATTTTCAGGGATCTATTATAACTTGTTGAACATTCATAATGTCAACATAAAAATGATGAAACATGGAATGTCGACAGTTACTGCGAATGCTCTGATGATTACCCTTTAACAGGCTAAACCAGCAAGTATTTTTTGCAGGAGGGCTAGCCTGCTCACCCCTTGTGTGGGAGCACCCTTGCTAACATGGAGATCACACAGTCGCCTGGTAGGGGATGTTGATCTTATATACATGCAGACCATATGTTTCTGTCAACAAAATGGTGTCAATCAAACAAATGTCAATCTAGTGACTGTGTAATATATGTATGTATATATATCTATATAAAGATATATATAGATATAGATAGATATATATGGATCACCTTCATTTGCCTGACAGTTCATTTGCCCGACAGAAATTTCAGGCAGTCCAATTGCCTGACAGTTCTTTTCCTCGGCAGTTCATTTGCCCGACAATTAGAAAAAGGCAAATAAAAGGTGTATGTCCTTTTCCACACAGTAGTGCGACCCTGGAGTTCATAGGTTCATAGGTTGATACTAGGCTTTCTGCCCTAGGGCATTTATAAGCCTAGCCAGAGTGTGTTTGGCTTTCGCCACCCTTTTAGATTAGTTGACTGTGCCTCTGTATAGTAGGTCACAGAAGATAGCCCTTTTGAGGTTAGTTTACTGTGCTTCTGTCTAGTAGGGACACAGAAGAGATCCCAGGGGTAAACCTACGATCTCCCATCCACTCGTCAAGATTTCTCTTGAAGAGGGTCATTGAGGGACTCTGCCTAACATGGATTGGGATTTTGTTCCAGAGTGAGGGGAGTCTCTGGGATATGAATCTGTCCCTCCAGCATGTCCTATTTATTTCTGTGCTGAGGTTTAAGTCCCTGGAGCGTGTAGCTCTAAGGGATTTGGATTTCCTGAGGTGGAGCATGTCCATTAATTCTGGGTTGGACATGGCTTTATACATCAGGCACAGATCGCCTCTGAGTAGGCGGTAAGCAACTGAGTAGAGCTGGAGTTTCTTTAGCCTGACTGCGTAGGGCATCTGTTTGAGTCCCTTGATCCTCTTGGTGAGGTACTTTTGGGGTCTTTCCAGTTGCTGAAGGTGTCGGGTAAGGTACATCCCAAATGGGGCATTCTATTCAATTATGGGCCTGATGAGTGATGAGTAGAGGGGCACAATGACCTCTCTTGATCTAGATGTGAACCCTTTTGAGATAAGGTGGGCTATATAGAAGGTCTTTCTAACCACTTTGGCAATGTGATTGTCAAAGGAGAGATTGCCATCTACTTGGATCCCCAAATCTCTAATTACTTCTTCCGTACTTAATGGATTATCACCTATGTGGTAATTTGTGGGCACTTTGTTTTTCCCAAAGGGGAGGACTATGCACTTTTTGGCATTTAGCTTTAGGCCATGTCTCTAGCATCAGTTATCCGTCTCTGTGAGACCCTTTTGAAGGATGCTTGTGTCAGTCGGTGAGTCGATTATGGCACCCAGTTTGCAGTCATCTGTGAACTTGGTCAGCCATAGTCCTCCCATGTTAGCCTGTACCTCAGAGAAATATATACCGAACAAGAGAGGTCCCAGGACTGAGCCTTGTGGGACTCCACTTGTAACTGGTTTAGAGTCTGACATGGCACCTGCAATTCTGACCATGTGGGTTCTATCCCTGAGCCAGTTTGCAACCCATCTTGTGACATAGGGGTTGATATTTAAGCTGGTGAGCTTATTTATGATGCCCGAGTGGGGTATTGTGTTGAAGGCTTTTGCGTGGTCCAGGTAGGCTGTGTGGACTACCTTCCCTTCATCTATGGCCTTGGTGACTGTTTCAAATAAGTCGACCATGTTCAAGAGGCAAGATCTGCCCTTAACAAAGCCGAATTGGGTAGGATCCAGTGTTTGGAGGTTCCCAATGTCTTTGTTTATGAGTTTCATGAGGATACGCTCCATAGCTTTGCAGACCAGGCTAGTCAGGCTTATAGGATGATAGTTTCCAGGGTCTGTTGTGGCACCACCTTTGTGGAGTGGGACCACTGTTGTTGTACGGCATTCCTTCGGTACATATCCTGTAGTAAGGCTGAGATTGAACAGTGACTTTATGTGAGGGTTCAGTTCTTCTTGGAGTTCGTGTAAGACGCAGCCCGGGACACCGTCCGGACCCATTGATGCTGTGTTTTTTGCTTTGGAGAGGGCAGCTCTCACCTGTGCATCTGTGATGTCAGGAAGGCTGCACTCTGTTGGGATAGACATTTGCTCTTTTGGGGGGGAAGGGGGGGGGGAACTTTGCACTGAATCTGTGTGCCAGGCTGTTGGCAATGTCTGTGGGTTCAGTCTATTTTTTGTCATTTTGAACTAACTCAGAGCATATCTGGGAGTTGCCACCCATGTTCCTGACATATCTAAAGAAGGCCTTGTGATTATCTTTAGCATCTTAGTGCAATTTTTCTTTTGAAGCTGGCCTTAGATGATTTTATGAGGGATCGTAGTTTCCTGCTAGTACTGATCAGAGATGCCTTCCCTTTTTGGGATTTTGCTCTATCATGTAGTAGCTTCCTCCTCCTTCTGTTGTACAGCTTATTTATGGCTGGGGTCCACCAGACAGGTCTCCTCCCTTTGGAGGAATGAGTCTTGGTTTTATTTGGGATAGCGTGATCCATGCATTCCTGTAGGTGTCCATAGAAAGCATTTGTAAAGGATTCTGCGGTTTGGGCTGTATTTTCCACTGGCCCGTGGGCTTTGAAGGATTCCACCTCGGTTTTGAGAAGTGTGAAGTTTGCTTTTGAGAAGTTCTTCACTGTGGTTTCCTAGTTAGAATATATAGTTTGGAGGGCACAGCCCCCCACACTGGGGGGTGTGGGGGTAAAGCCTCCCACCTACTTTGTTTCTATATTGTCCAGTTTGTTTTTTTATTGTTCACTAAAACCAAAGTAGGTGGGGGGGGCTTCGCCACCCCACACCCCCAACTATATATTCTAACACACACACACACACACACACACACACACACACACACACACACACACACACACACACATAATGTTTACATATGATTATGTTGTCACTGGTTAGCTGCTACTTATGTTGAAACACAATATATCTACCATTTTGGACAACAGACATATAAAATCATGGCACAATGCATCTAGCAAAAAATATAAAAAATAAAAATCTTACAATAAGCTGGTTGCATAAGTGTGCACACCCTTAAACTAATACTTTTCTGAAGCACCTTTTGATTTAATTACATCATTCAGTCTTCCTGGGTACACACCTGCCACCAATTAAGGAGACTGCAATTAACCCCAAATAAAGTTCAGCTGTCCTAGTAGGATTTTCCTGACATTTACTCAGTTGCCTGCTACAGCAAAAGCCATAGTTCACAAAGACCTTACAAAGCATCAAAGGGATCTCATTGTTGAAAGGTATCTGTCAGGAGAAGGGTACAAAACAATTTCCACAGCATTGGATATACCATAGAACACAGTGAAGACAATCATCAAAAAGTGGAGAAAATATGGAACAGTGATGTTGCAAAAAACTGAATGTCCCCCCAAAATTGATGAAAAGACAAGATGAAAACTGGTCAGGGAGGCTGCCAAGAGACCTACGGCAACACTGAAGGAGCTGCAGGAATTTCTGGTGTACTACATGTAGCAATCTCTCATATTCTCCATATATCTGGACTATGGGGTAGGGCTGTAAGATGGAAGCCTTTTCTTACACAGAAGAACATCCAGGCCTGGCTAAAATTTGCAAAACAATGCATCAAGACTCCCAAAAGCATGTGGGAAAATGTGTTATGGTCTGATGAGACCAAGGTTGAACTTTTTGGTCACAATTCAAAAAGGTACGTTTGGTGCAAAAACACTTCGCATCACCAAAAGAACACCATCACCATGGTGAATCATGGTGATGGCAGTATCGTGCCTTGAGGTTGCTTTTCTTCAGCTGTAACTGAGGCTTCAGTCAAGATGGAGGGAATTATGAACAGTTCCAAATACCAGTCACATTTGGCCCAAAATCTTCAGGCACCTACTAGAAAGCTGAAGATGAAGAGGAATGTCACCTTTCAAGCACAATGTACATCCAAATCAACAAAAGAATGGCATCACCAGAAGAAAATGAAAGTTTTGGTATGGCCCTGCCAGAACCCAGACCTAAATCCAGTAGAAAATCTGTGGGGTGACCTGAAGAGGGCTGTGTCACAATCTGACAGATTTGGAGCACTTTTGTAAGGAAGAGTGGGCAAATATTTCCAAGTCAAGATGTGCCATGTTGATAAACTCCTACCCAAGAAGACTGAATGCTGTAATTAAATGAAAAGGTGCTTCAACAAAGTATTAATTTAAGGGTGTGCCCACTTATGCAACCAGCTTATTGTACATTTTTTTATTTTTTATATTTTCCCCCCTAACAGATGTGTTTGTTTTTCAAATGAATTGTACAGGTTATAGGTCATATTGAAGGTGATTTATTGTGGTCTCATTTGTTTATATCACAAAAACCTGGCAGTTTAACAGGGATGTGTACACTTTCTATATCCACTGTATATACTAACTATACTGCTGCATACCAATGATCAGAGTGAACATGTTATATAAGTTAAAAAATAAAAAGAATAAAAGTCTAAGAAAAAAAACTATAGACTGGATGTGAACAAACTATATAGTGTACATGAATTATTGGTTAAAATGCATCTGACAAAACAAACATTTGACTAAATAAAAGGTAACCTGAGACAGACATCCATATATTTATATGCAAATTTATATATATATATTTATCTATTTATGTATCCTTTATTAACCAGGTTAGTCCCACTAGGCTAGTGACCTTCTTTCAGAGGAGACTCGAGCTAGTACTTGTACTATTTGGGGAAATTTGGGCAGGGCATTTGCTAACTTTCCCTCATACCTCTCAACTGTCCAGATTTTTGCTTCATATTTTTGGACTGTTCCTCATAATATTTGTGGTTTTCTGGCAAATCACAAGGATTTAATTTATTAAATAATAAGAGAGATTTGAGTTTCAGATTTTATGTCCTTCAAAAATGCAATGCCATTATTTTGGCTTTGTTCAGATTTCTTGTTCTAAGAGGTTGAGAGGTATGCTTCCCATACTCTTTTTGATAGGTACCATGGGATCTTTTACAGCCACCTGAGCTACCACCACAGCAAGCAGAAGGAGCCTTGGTTTAATGTCTAATCTGTAGGACAACACTACCAGGAATGTAGCACCTTCCTTATGCTGCACTGCAGTGTTAGCAATCGCTCTACCTGGATCTGGAGAGAATCAACAGTTTTCTGCACCAAACGGAAGTGTGCTACCTGTTGCAAAACCGACACTCTGACACTGCAATAGATGTATATATATATATATATATATATATATATATATATATATATATATATATATATATATATATATATATATAAATGCACACACACACATTTTATATATATATATATATATATATATATATATATATATATATATATATATATATATATATATATATGGGAGCCCTTCATTTGTTCGAACTTTCAGATGTTCGAAACTCATATGGCTGACACCATATGAACGAATGTTTGAAAGGCCAACAAATGATAGCGGAGATCCCGCTACAGTGCAGGACTGGGAGATTCCCCTTTCCTGCACTGTAGTGTGATCTCAAAGTGAGAATATTTAAATAGCAGGGGGGGTGGGGAGTGCAGGGGGCTTGTCCCCCTGCATAACTCAGTTTTACTGTGTTTACAGGTAGGTAAATGGTGCTATTTCAGGATGTCGGTCTTTCGGAATGTCGATCATATGCTGTCAGCTATATGAAAGTCAGTATTCTGAATGGTCGACATTCTGAAGTAGACACACACACACACACACACACACACACACACACACACACACACACACACACACACACACACACCTCAAATGTCTAGATTTCCACCTCATATTTTTTGGTCTGTTCCTCACAAGGTTTGTAGTTTCTTGACAAATATGAGGATGAAAGTCACTAGATAATGACATACATTTGAGTTCCAGACTTCATATCATTCAGAAAATGCATGCTAACACTAAGTTTATAAGAGCAATATTTAAAATGTGTCCTTCTTTTTGGGCGTTTCTCCCCATATTATTTTGGCTTTGTCCTTCTGTTAACTGGTATGATATATTTAGGTGTATGCCAATTGTTTGAATCACCTAAATATGGGCAGCATAAAAAAATAGCTAATGTTCAAAATATCGACAGTTAAAAATATTTAAACACAAAATATTGACAGTTAAAATATCTAAATACAATATATCAACAAAACCTAACCACATCCCAAAGAAATGTTTTTGCAGTGGGGATAATTATGTGCACCATCTCTGAGGTCACATAACTGTGGGGAAATGGCACATTCTCTTCCATGGTGTAACTTTAATTTTTGTCAATATTTTGTGCTTAGATATTTTTAAATCTGAGTGTTTTGAACATTATATATGTTTGTCAGTCTTTACGCTGCTGATATTTAGGTAATCCAATTACACACCACACACACACAGACACACACACACACACACACACACACACACACACACGCACACACACACATATATATATGTATATGTATGTATATATATATATATATATATATATATATATGTATATATACACATGGACAGAGATCTATGCAGGATGTGTTAAACATGCACATGTAACATGGCTGTCTGAATTTTATTTGCAAGTTGAAAAATAAAAAGAATAAAAGTTTAAGACCAAAATTATGGATATGAAGAAAATGTATATTATACATGAATTACTGGTTAAAATGCTTCAAAGCAACACGTCTCCTATCTTCAAAACAAATTTCCTATAAAGAGTATATCTGACATCAAAATATTTAACACACATTTAAATTTTAATATCTCAGTGTATCTGTGCTTTTGTGGTCAAAAAATAGTTGAGTCATTTAATAGATTCTCTGTCAGTCTAGCCAGATAATTCTGCAAATAGCATAAGAAATGCGATGTGACCAGAAGGGACAGTTTAACGTGGTACTGCGCAAACCTTATGTGGCATAGGGCCTAAGGTAAACCCTATGGCAGGAGTGAGATCTAGTTCAGTGGTGACAGCTGGACAGTGAAAAGTAAATTTCTGTAGCAAACTAGTAAAGAAAAGAAAAAGTTCCATCTTTGCCAGTGTTTCACCTGCGCAAATTCTTCGCCCTGAAAAAATCAAACACATGGTTAGCAATTTAGTTGGGTGCATGTATGAAAATGCTAATAAATAAAAACTTTTTTTCTTTTGCTATACTCTTTATTTAACAAATTTTCATCTTAAAAACCCATAGTACAAGCAAGCAAAAAATAGAATGGTTTAAATAAATACATTGTAAAATCCATAACGTCAGAAAAACTTTTAATACTATAGAAATTTACACTTTTTGAATTTCAAATTTTATTTCATTAGGACTACTTTGAAAATGGCATTCAAATCCTGCAATCTGATTGACTACGCAAAGGAAAACTTTGGAATGATAGTGGAGTTTAAAGCCCATGCAATCAAAAGCAGACAACTGAACTAAACAAAATCACTTCACTGTAGACAATTATCAACATTACAACTTCAACTCGAAGCCTTGACTAATGAGACTTTTTATATTCACAGATTACGGATTCACAGAGTCTGTCTCAGAGACATTTTATATGAGCAACAAACATGAATAAACACAACATAAAAGTAGTAAGATCAATTCAAAATCCTTATTCAATTCAATAACTGATACTCAAATTCAAAATCCTTATTAAATTCAATAACTGATGTACATACATTTCCTACTGTAGTCTCCCCTCGGATATTACCAGCTTTAGTTCAATAAAATGCAAATATAAACTGTATGGGGGGATAGCCACCTGGCAGTGTAAACATTGGCTCGAGATGACTGTCACTGTTGAAGTGACACCCTGACCCCATGTGCAAAAAAAGGGAAAAGGGGTTGAGGATGGATGGATGGATGGATGGATTGGGGGATATATGCTAATTCTGAGATTACAGCATCTCAGAGCATACCACTTTCTGTGAGGTATAATGATTTTTTACACACACACACACATATATATATATATATATATATATATATATATATATATATATATATAGCATCCCATCCTAATTTGTAGCTCTGAGATTTCTAATTCACTCTTTTTCTGTTTGAATTTCAGTTTGTTTTTCAAAGTGTCAGGACTTTTACTGGGGGTGTCACACTTTTGATATTAAAGCAGTTAAAATATACCATCAAGTCATGGCAAAACTATTTAAACTTTTAAAATGTCTGGCTTCCTTATCACTGTTATTCAGGAGGATATTCACCATATAAGAATAGAGCAGAATAAAGCATGTTGAGAAAACTGCATCTTATCACAGTATCAGAAAGGGAACGTAAACAGAAGGTTCAGTTTAACATGGTAATCTACAAATCTTATGTGGCATATTACCTACAGTGATAAGGTATCAGTTAACTATTTGTTAGAAGAACTTCTTCATCTGACAGAACAATAAAAGGACAACAACACAATAATACAGTAGTAAGTTAAGAAGTTTCCTCTTGCTGTGATAACATTTAAATGAAGGAGTTTCATATATGTATATGCACACATATATATATATATATATATATATATATATATATATATATATATATGTGTGTGTGTGTGTGTGCATGTGTGTTTGTGTGCACGCATGCGCGCATATATATTTTATATATATATAGAGAGAGAGGGAGAGAGTGTGTCTAGGAGTTGAAGAGTTTTGAGTTTTCTTGTCTGCACAGGGACTGGATATGAAATTTTTTCTAGTGTGCTCTAAATACATTCAGGCATTAGATATATAGAATTGTTGTTGTGTTCTATGTCTATCAGAGCAGGGATGTAGCCAAAAATATGCATTTTGTATTCAAACCTAATGTCGCTGCCCCCCACTACCCACCAGTTGTTTAAAAAATGTATTCAACATGCAAAATGTTGCCCTGCTGAACTTCAAAAGCGCTCCCATTACCTTTGACAGTCACCACTTCTAACTATAAAAAGACTATTTTAAAGTTATATTCCTATCACATAAGCATGTCTTGTGTAGCTCTAAGCACTGGACATCAGTTTAACCAGTTCTAAACATTATGTGTTGTCTAATACAATGTTTCTGAGAGATGTTCAGAAAAAATGTACTCAAATGAGTACACAACGTATGCCTAGCTACACCACTGTATCAGAGGGAGCATTACTGCGAGTGCTTGGGGCTGTTCACATTTGTATCTGTACAGATTGTTAGCCTCAGTTGAGTGCTGCAATTGCATGAAGTATGTTAGAATATGGTGAGTTTTGAGAGTTGGCAATTTTTTTTTATTGGTAGTCAGTGTTCCTGGTGTTGTTTAAAAGATGTCATGTTGTGTGCATGTTCCTTCTTAAAGGAAATGTTCACATATGTCAAGAGCAAGGTCAGGACGTCTTAAGTGACTAGGAGGTATAGCTGACAAGTTGGGTTTCCTCATTTGTTTGTTTTTCCCACTAGATGGCAGTCAGTGAGCTAACCTACAAATAAAAAGATGCCCCTCTGTTATACAAAATATGCACAACAAACACATTTGTGGGCTGAGAGTTTCAGTTAGAATAGCCTTCTTTAAAATATTGCTTCTGTCGTTATAGCTCTTAAATGTATGCAAGTGAAACCAAGGTACTTGAATTATCCACCACAGAAGGCTTCTAAAAAATCACAGTGATTTAGAACAGTATAAAAACTTTTACACAGTCTTGCAGAAGTTAAACTGCTTAATTTAACAGCACTTTATTTTTGTTCTAAAAAAATTAAATGTGAACATAACCTCAAAAAAAAAAAAAAAAAAAAAAAAAAAAAATGTCAGGATGGCTTGTTGGGATAGCTGAATGCATCTTTGTCACTTAAGACCTTAGTCGCAGAATCACTTTGATGAAACCAGTACGCTGGCAACAGTAGGTAAGAATAAATATTTATAAGATGTGTCTTCTTCAGTGGTAAATGGGAGTATGCCTGTATGTATCTGAAACTCTGATTTGTGTTTCATCAGTGACCACGTTAGGTGCAGTAGCTTGCATGCAGCAGATATTTCTGTGTCTATGCCTCCTAGACAGTGGCGCTTTGCATATCACAGCTTGAAAAGCAGTGGAAAACAAGTCATCACAAATTCCCTCATAATTACATTATGATGACTGTTGTTTAGTTTGCTGATTTTGGTTTGTTTTCCATGGGGAAAGTCTTTTGTGTGTGCATGCCAGGATCACTGGTGACAAACAAGGAAATTATGTGGCCTGTAATTATTGGTGTTGAGCAGAACCACCAACATGAAATAAACAAATGAGAAAGCAAATGAAGCCTGCTCTAAAAAACATCTTACCTGCACACTGCACACACAGAGTGGGATTCATAGGAACCTGCTCTGCAGTAAAACTTGTGCTGCTTAGAAAGTGAGTGAAAGAGCTGAGCAGTAAGGTACTTCAGAGTCATGCATGTGATGACACTGGAACTTAAGTTCCATGTCTGTGAATTATTTACCTGAACAGAATTATACACATAGACATCTCTGCACAAACAGTTTAAGGTTCCAAAGTGCAAGTTTGTTTGGTGAGGGATTGGTGCCTGAGAATGTCAGTCAGAAAGTGAACAGAGACTCTTAGCACATGTAGTGTTATATTTTAAGCACTTGTTCTTCTCCGTAGATTCAAAGAATTCTGTCTCGTGGTGTTTTTTTGTTTTTTTTTGAAAATGCACCACAAAGCTTAACCCTTTCCTGTATAATGCCATTTCTATTTCCCCACCAGAGATGTCTATTACAGGGTGTGATGCCCCTGCACTGGCCCAGTAATCAAGAAGCCTCAATCCTCACCACTGGCAGCAGTGAGGGACGTACACAATACAATGGGCGGATGACAAGTACACACACAGTTAAGTACAGTTACGCAATACAATGGGCGGATGACAAGTACACGCACAGTAAAGTACAATTTCCCTTACGAGCACACATTGACCACAGTCAGTCCAGGGCTGGTTTCTCCCTCTTTTTTGCAGGTCCCCGCTAAGAATCCCCACTGCCACAGCTACAATGTTGAGATCTCAGCTGAGTGGCCAAGACCTCCAACACTCTCTCTGTCCAACCAGTGTTTTGTGTCCATGCCCAAGTAGCTGACACACACACTCTTGGAGATTTGTTTTACACACACGCGCACACACACACACACACACACACACACACACACACACACACACACACACACACACACACACACACACACACCTGGGAAAGACTGGCACAGGTTTACTAGCTATGCCCCCTTCTACCCAGACTATAAGATAGTTATTACTGCCACCAGCCATCTCCTTATCAGCTGCTTTAAGGCCCTTAACAAAATGTGTCCAATCTTACTATGTAATATTACGATCAATACAAATGGTAGTCTGACCAAGAGCAAGGCCATTATGAGTGGCCTACACAGTGTCACCAAATAAATATGTAAATATTCCCAGAACATAAATATGAGTCTACACAGATCAGCCACAATGAAAGGTTTAAAAATATTTAATCATAAATAATAAAAGAACAAGAAAATACTCAGTATATACTTACAGTTACATCAGAGTTCAAAATCACAGTAAATATGTAAAACAACATCACAGGACAGTCTCAAATAAATAAATAAAAATATTTAAGCTAAGCTTTGCTATATTCCCGACTATATCTAAGAGACTTATTGTACTGTAATAACCTACGTCAGAGAAAGTAAAGCAGACGTGGTGAGTGAATCTTGATATTGTCAGGTCGAAGTCAAAATACAGAATACAGTCTCTCACTAAGAGACTTCCCAGATTAATATCTCAAAAATTACTGCTGGGACAGCTTGCAGAATGGCATTTCTTGTCATCTGACTCTATCCCAATGAAAGAAAGTCAGGAAGTCCTTCTACGTGGCACACCTCACCATAAAAGGGTTCTCATCCAGGAAAAAAGAGGTCATTGTTCTCCTCTACTCGACACTCATTAGACCCATTATAGAGTACAACGCCCCTTTTGGAATGTACCTCACAAGACATCTGCAGCAGCTGGAAAGGCCACAGAAGTACCTCACAAAGAGGATTATTGGCCTCAAACAAATGCCCTACACTGACCGCCTCAAAAAACTCCTGCTTTACTCTGTAGCATATCGCCTACTCCGAGGTGATCTCTGCCTAACATATAAAGCTATGTCAAACCCAGAGCTGTTGGACATGCTGCACCTAAAGAAATCCCAATCCCTCTGAGCTACATGCTGCATGGACCTAAACCTTGACACCACAATAAACAGGACATGCTGGAAGGATAGATTCCTGTCCCAGAGACTTCCCATACTCTGGAACAGGCTACCCATCTATGTCAAGCAAAATTCTTCATTAGCACTCTTCAAGAAAAATCTTGATGAGTGGATGGGAAATAGGAAATACACCCCAGGGATCACTTCTGTGTCTCTGCTCGACAGTGGCACAGGAAAATAACTTTCTTGGGTGATGTAAGCCAGGGAACCTTGTTGGCTAGGCTTACATAGGCCCTTGGGCCGATAGCCTAGTACCAACCTATGAACCTATGAAAACCCCCATTGGTGCAGCTGGTAGCATTTAGCATCTACCTGTGAAAATACATAGACAAGGGCTTTTCTTAGATCTAAGGCAGATCCTGGAAGTCATAAAATAATAAAACACTTCCAAGACACTACAGAAAACTTTTAGTTCTAGACACTGTATCTGTTACTGCCCTGAAACTAAAAAATAATATCCTTTTATTATGTGGCTATAAGGCAATTTAATTTCAGCTATTTTTCTGAAGTTAACATCTTGTGTTCCAGTTTCCATTGTTAAAATATATACATCTAAACAGTTACAATAGTGCAGTTACATTTCTGTTCTAATCCAGTACGGCATGCTGTGTTTACATCTTTAAACAGCACTTTGTAAAATACCTCTTCAGTACACGTCTGTACAAACCATCTTATATGACATACAGTTCTAATACATTTGTAACACAAGTATAGGAATCACGTTGATATTCACAAATGACATATAATTATTTACAAAATTCCAGATAGCTGGGCTGGCAGTATGTCCTTTTGTGGCAGGCTGTATTATGAAAGATTGCTTACAGTGCAGTGAATCAGGTTATACATTGGCCTAATTTACACAGGCTGTGCCTTTAGACTGTCAGATTTCCATTTCCCATGAAACTACTGTTTCCGTTCACTTACAAGCTGCTGAGAAGAGGAACAGCAGCAGTTTGTGAATTGCTTTCCTTTTATGTACCACATAACTATCTACAAATACACGCCAGAATGTGTATCATTTCACCAGTATGTGACAGTACAGATTTTTCCTGACATGAGGAATGTTTGGTAAAACAACATTAATGTTAAATACTCATTAGTCACCTAAGACATACCCTTTGGTTTGCAGAGCCGAAATAAAGCCTCCACTAACAATGTCTACATTCATTGAAAGTGAATCTGTGAAATGTATGAGACATAAATGCATTCAGTAATACAGTCATCTATAGTAAAACAGAGTACAAGCTGTGTAATGATCATAACATACCTTTTAAAGACGCACAGAATGCGACAGGAAACGAGTGACAAATCTTGGAAGAGACAAGTATACTAATGATACAAACTGACATTTGAAAACTGCATGCAGCACTGTAATCTTCTTATATAATTACTTACGATTTTTAATTTTAGACATTAAAGTTTACTTGCCTCAGAAAACATCTTAGCAATAATGAAGGTTAAACCTACACAAATACTCCTGGTATCTAGTCATCCATTTTCAATGCCCACTTTATCTAATTCAGGGTCATGAGAGAGGTCGACCCTATCCCTGAAGATCACAGATGTATGGTAGGTATCACTCCTTGTTGAAAATACACACATTCACATGACTTTGGGGTCTGATAGGGACACTGGAAACCCCGAATAAAAATCACATGCTGACAAAATGATGAAAGTTTCCACTAAAGGCACCCCAGCCATGAAATGAACCACAGAACAACCACATTCTGTGTAAACATCTCAGCACTGTACCCAGTCATACATTTAAACAGCTTCTTCCTAAACAGTCTAATATCCATTTAGGTTCCATAGCATTAGAATATTGTAGAAGGATTTGATGGAGAATGCTTATATCTCATTTGTAAGGAGATACCTGCATTAAAGGGAAAACAACATGAGATACTTGAAGTGATATTTCAGTAAAACCTAACTCACAGTGGGTCATTACGGGAGAGCTCCTAGGGAAGTAAACACAAAGGTTTTGTTTCAGCTTGGCTATAATAGTATCCTAAAAGTACCATATTTTATTTATTGACATTTGATTACTGGGAAAGTCCAAGTGGGTAGGTGCCCATTTTCAGTGAAGTCTGTGGGAGAAAAGCTCCAGAAAATTACATACACATTTTAAGAACAAATACAATCTTCAAAAATTATGCAACAACATCTAAATAATTGTAGCAAATTATAGCAAATTAAACAATGTGAAAACATTGGTTTAGAATAGCAACAACTTATATGACAATTATTTAACATTTAGAGAAATTTTAGCCAGTTTAGAGAAATTAAGGGCAAATTAGTATAATACAAACAGGAATTGCAATACAAAGTGAGAGAGAGAGCGAAAGGGGGGCTATGGCATATTTAGATAGAGTGTCAAGGGAGAGAAATTGATTGAAGTAAGGAAATGGGTGCAAAAAGGGAGTAAGGAGGTACAAGGTATGGACAGGTACTTGTCATTATTTAGGGTTATAGTTTTTCCTGGGGTTGAGCAGGAACAGAGACATATTTTGGCTAGGAAGTCTTTCAGAATGGTTTTAAAAAAAAACTGGAGGGAGAGTATTGACCTGATGGATACAGGTATGGAGTTCCAGGCCTTAGCAGCATGGCATGAGTACAGAACTTACCCAGCAGATTTAATAGATTTGTGGACAGAAAGGAGTTTTTGGTCATTAGATCATAATGGCCAAGTGGGAACACAGATGTGTAGAATGGTATTTAGTGATGGAGAAGCAGATGGATGCTAGATAATTTTATAGGTGGGAAGAAGCTGTGCATATGTTTGTTGATGGGGTAGTTCTAAGCACTTTAGGCTTTTTAGTGCTATACAGTGGTGTGTTCTGAAAGGGGTATTTGCAGCAATTTTAGCAACTTTATTATAGCATTGTTCAAGTTTTACTATTTATGATGCCAGGGGCTTGGTAAGGATGACAGCACCATAAAATAGTGAGGGGACGAGGTAAGTAGCAGCAAGTTTAGTTTTAGTTGTTTTGGTGAGAAAGTTTTTGGCTCTGTAAAGCATCCCCAGTTTCTGGGAAGTTGTTTCACATGTAATTTTGCATAAACATGTCAAATTTAAGATCTGTAATAATTTGCTATGAAAGTGATTTCAGTGGTGGGATTAAGAGGGAGAGAATTTAAATTTTTTAATGCTAAAGGAGTTTGAGGAAAAAGTACTTTTTTGGAGGGGGAGTTGAACATGAGCTGTGAGTTACAAAACAATTTTGCATTGGCTGTTAAAGTTTCCTGAGTAATGTTTTGGAGATGTGTCAGGTTGTCTGATATACATATGAGTATGGCGTCACCTGCATATTATATTAAGGAGGCCTGTTGTGTGGATGTGTAGATGGTGTTGGTGAGAATGTTAAAGAGAAGGTGACCAAGGATTCTGCCTTCTGCTACACCGGTGGTGACTGGGAGGTATCGAGAGAGGGTAAAGTGACATTTTATTGACTGATGTCTATTGGACAAGTAACTTTTGAACCATAGCGGGGTGGGATGAGATAGACTTAGTGAGGACATTTGCAGTAGATGTTTTCAATGACAAACTGTGTCGAAGGTTTTAGACAAGTCTAAAAATAATAAGGAGACTAGTTTGCCATTATCTCTCACTTTACTGACAGTAACTATAAAGGTTAGAAGTGCAGTGTTTATTCTATGGGAGGGATGGAAGCTGCTGTGTGGTATGGAGGATATGAGGTCTTCCTGCAGGAAATAGTTCATCAGTCATTATTGGAATACATTTTCAAGTAATTTGGGCAGGGGAGATAAGACTGCTATAGCTCTAAAGTTAGTGATGTCTGTTGAATTTCCTCCTTTCTGTAATAGGATAACGTGTACTTTTTTTACCCGAGAGAGAGGGAATACAGGATTACTGGATTGACCTATTTATATGGTTTGAGACAGCATAGGCAATGCTATTAGGTGCTGTTTTAAGGTACCCACTTGGAAGGTCATCAGCTGAAGTACAGCCTGGTTTGAGTTTAAGAGTAGTTTTATATAGCATGTAGGCACAGATTTAAAGGTGAAAGTGGACGTGGTGACGTGGCTGTTGGGCAGGGCTAGGAATAGATGCTGGGGAATCCTTGGTTAGAGATGCTACACTATCTATGAAATAAGAGCTGACTTTTATTGTAGTTTCAAGTGGTGAGTTATTAGGAAAGGGGTTAGGGTTGAATTTTTGGCCAAGATGTAAGATTTCCTTAACAGCTGATCAGAATTTTTTAGGGTTGCGTTTGCTATTGTTTTAAATATTGTCAAAGTATAGTTTTTCTATTCATTTATGTGCTTTTTATTACAGTCATGGAGAATTTTGAAGTATTCGAGATACTGTGTTTTATACTTTTGCCATTCTTTTCATGCTTTTTCTCTATCCTGAATTAGCGTCCTACTCTTTTTGGATAGTTAAATTGCATTATTTGTTTTTAGTCTGTTCCTTCTAGGAGGTACAAGGCTATTTAGGATATTCAGATAAGTTGTACTGAATTCATTTACAGCATTGTCTAATGGGAAGAGTTTTAGGTACTTCCAATTGATAGATGATAGGGTAGTAATGTATAATCATGGGCTAAACTTGGACATGTTGTGTGTTGTTTTATAAACATGCTGTTTAAGTGGATGTATAAGCTGCCCGGTTGTACAGATTGGGAGATGGTCCAAGAGAATCTGACATTGTACCTGTGGTCATGAATTTGCTAGGGTCTGATACTAGGATCCAAACTAATAAGAAATTTGATGCCGTGCTATAATGTGTGGTGCTATTAATTAGCTGTGGGAAACTACAGGGGAAATATTAAAGCAATCCCACCACATTTCTCTTTATACAGTCATTACGGATGACATTTTAGTTGAGGGTGTAATTTTGGAGTCATTTATGCAGGGTTTGAGCCAAGTTTCAGTAAGAGCAAGAATATCAGGCTTGTGTTGCGTAATCCAGGTATGCAGTTATGTAGTTTTATTTCTTGTGCTTTTAATATTTATGTTATCAAAAGTTATATTACCAGGGTAGCAGGTTGACCATTGTGGAGTTAAAGCAGTGTGTAGAAGGGAATTGTTTTGATGTTGGTTGTAATAGGCGAGGCCAGCGTCAGGGTGACTGTTTTCTCCTAGGAGGATTTTAGTACATTGGGGTATTACTGATTCTGTTTTTGGAGAGTATTTTTCCACTTAATTTTGTTTTGATTTGAGCTGAAAGGAGTTGATCAGTCTGTATTTGGGGTAAAGGTGAGGGGCATTATTAAACAGGTTTGGTATGATGAATGGAAATTTTAAGGAGAAGTATGGATTAATGGTTGGGGCAGAGTTGGAGCGATGTTGAGAGCTATTACTGACTCATGTAGGATAAGAGATGGTTCAGCAGGAGGAGGAGAATAAAGGATAAGTTGAGCATTATATTGGCAGGAGGTGGAGAAGCAGGAATCAAAAAGAAGCAAGAAATTGCAGGGCCGTAAGATATTTAGTGCTGAGCAAGTCTGACTGCTGTAGAAGATAGGTAGGAATTATTTTCTATGAAGGAAGAGAGTTAGGCTATCCTGGTATTTTCTCTTATGTTTCTGAAATATAAGAAACAGAGTTGAAAGCAACAGGTGTGAATTACCAGAAGCATAGCTGGCTCAACCAGTGCCCTGTGCAGGTCCCAAAAACTAGAATCCCACTCCCTCAGCTTTTCAAGACAAGAGAAAAAAAGTATGTTCCTTCTACTGTCACTCCAACTAGCTGGCCAGATGCACAACACCCCCCCCCCCCCACACACACACACACACACACTCTTGCCCCAGCCATTCAGGTCCTGTTTCTGTCCTAACCCTCCTGCCTCACACTTTACTTAAAAAATAAAAATAAAAAAAATAAAAAATCATTTCTTCTGTTAAACTGTGGTAAAGTGTTGCTACAATTTATACCCTTCCTGCACAGAGCTCATAGGCACTCAAGTCCTAGTTTTTATTCTCTTTTAAACTGTAACAAATGGCTTGCTACAAATGTAGTAATCAGTTGCTACAGTTTATACCTAACATGAAACAATCAGTGCTCAGGTTTTAGTTAAAAAAAAAAAAAAGATTTTTACTTTTAAACTGTTCGTACAGTTTAGACCAGAAGCAGAGCAGTTACCAGTGGTGTTCTCAGATGTCCAGATAAAATTAGATGGCCTGTAGCTTACCAAGTTTGCAAACTGGGTGCAATCACTGAGTCCCCTAATGATGTTAACACATCACAAAAGGGGCTAACACAGACAAATGATTGGCGCCAAAGCCATGGACCAAACTTGATGCAAAAAAGTGCATTATTATCCCTTTTGGCAAAGGGAATGTCCCTGCAAATTATAGTACAAACAGTACCCGCCTAAGCTCTAACCCTGTGGTGCGAGATTTGTGAACACAGGTTAATAGCAACATAAACTTTGATCACCATGTGCCCACAGTGGTAAGGAAAGCCTTCTACATTACACACCTCATAAGTAAGGGCATCGCATCCAGGACTAAGGATGTTATAACTCCTCTGTATTCAACCTTCATCAGACTACTAATAAGAGCATAATGTTCCCTTCTATATGTACCCCACCAGACACCTGTAGCAGCTGGAGAGACCACAAAGGTTTCTCATCAAGAAAATACAGAGCCTTCAAAATATGACCTATGTTGGATAGACTGAAAGCCCTATCAGTGTACTCTGTACTCTGTATCTTATAGGCTGCTGAGAGGTGACTTGTGCCTGGTCTACAGAGCAGTCTCTGACCCAGCCCTAATGGAAATGCTGCGCATCCACAAGTCAAATGGGTTAAGATTCATTCGCTCCAGGGATCTTAACCTAGCCTGTGACATTAACAGAATATGCTGGAGAGACAGATATGACTCCTAGAGCTTGCCGCTCCTCTGGAATAAACTCCTAGTTCATGTGAAGCAAAGCTTCTCAATGACCCTATTTAAGTGAAACTTGGACAATTGGATGGGAGACCATAAATTCACCCCCAGAGTGGCACCTGTATCCCTCATGGAGAGGGGCAGTCACCACTGATCATCAACTCATGCTGCAAATATAGGATCATAGGAGGTTACTAGGCTAATGGCCCTAGAACCCTTACAAGCTTAGCCAAGTGTAACCTCTGTTCCCAAAAATATCAGTGTATTAAGTGGAACTAAGTCAATAACTACTGCCCCTGTCCAAGAAGGATGCAGGTGAAACTCCTGGGGTGAATTTGCGGTTTCCCATCCAATCATCCAAATTATGCTTAAATAGGGTTAGAGAGAGGATCTGCTTCACCTGAACTGGAAGTTTGTTCCAGAAGAGAGGTAACCTCTGTGAGACATATCTGTCTCTCCAGCAAGTCCTGCTGATGTCACATATTAGGTTGATTCCCTAGAGGGAGTGCATCTTATACCATTTGATTTATGAATGTGCATCATTTCCATTACAGCAGGATCTGAGATTGCTTTATATACAAGGCAGAGATCACCTCTGAGTAGTTTTTAAGACACAGAGTATAGTGACAGTGATTTTAATTTGTCAACATAATACATATGCCAAAGACTGAATTTTCTTTGTAAGAAACCTTTGAGGTCTTTCCAGTTACTGCAGGTGCCTGGTAAGGTACATATCAAAGGTAGCATTGTACTCTACTATTGGCCTGATGAGTGAGCCGTACAGCAAGGTTATAACCTCTTTTGTTCTGGATGCAATGCCCTTATTTATGAGGTGGGTGATGTAGAAGGCCTTTCTTACCACTGTGGAGATGTGGTTGTCAAAGTAAAGGTTGATGTCAACCTATGCACCCAAATCTTTCACCATTGATTGCATGCTTAGGGTGTTGTTATTAATATGGTAATCTGCAGGGACATTGCCCTTGCTGAAGGGGATGATAATGCATATTTTTGCATTGAGTTTTAGGCCATAACTTTGGCACTAGTCATTTGTCTAAGCCTCTCTTGTAGGATGTTGACATAATTGGAGGCTGCATGACTACATCCAGTTTGCAATCATCAGCAAACTTTGTCAGCCATAGGCCTTTTCCTTTAGCCTTTACATCCATGAAGTAGATTCCAAACAGTAGTAGCCCCAGCACTGATCCCTGTGGAATACCATTGGTTGTGGGTCTGCTGGTGGAGTTAGAGTCACCTGTGCATTCTACTGGTGAGCCAGTTTGCAACCCACCTGACAATATACAGGTTGATCTCCAGCTGAGTTTATCAATGATGACTAAGTGGGAAATAGTGTCAAAGACCTCGGCCAGGTCCACGTAAGCCGTATACATGGATTTGCCTTTGTTCAGGGCTTTGGTGACTGTCTTAAAATAGTCCACCAAGTTCAAGAGGCAGGATCTCCCTTTAATGAAGCCAAACTGGATTGGGTCAAGCATTTGGAGGTCTCCTGTATCTTTGCTGATAAAGTCCATGATTATTATTTCCATAACCTTGCAGATTAGGCTTGTCAGGCTTATGGTTCTATAGTTCCCAGGGTCTGTGGAGGCACCTTCTTTATGTAACAGGATGACAGCTGCTGTTTTCCATTCAGCAGGTACAAAACCAGTGCTTAGACTGTGGTTAGAAACAATACCCAGTGGCACAGCTAGTTTCTGTTTTAATCCATTTAGAACACAGCCTGGGATATTATCAGGTCCCATAGAGGCTGTGGGTTTGGCTTTGGAGACAGCGTTTATGACCTGTTCCTTGGAGGTACTAGGTGGAGGGCATGTGGTAGGGATGCTTTGGGGGATATGTGGCAGGGACGGGGGGAGAAGCTTTCACTGAACTAGTCAGCTAGCAGGTTGGCTATTTCTGTGGGTTCAGTATATGTAGTGCCATTAACAACCAGTTCTGAGCAGATATGTTTTTTTCGCTTAAGGTTTCTGAAGTAGCTAAAGAAGGCCTTATGGTTATCTTTAGCAAAGGAGGCTAATTTGGATTCATAGACAGCTTGAGAATGCCTTATGAGGTGTCTTATTTGCTTGTTTAAGCTGTGGAAGGAATGCTTCCAATTCAGAGACCATTCCTTCCTGTTCTTGGACAGCAATTTCTTTCTATTATTGTATAACCTGGTAATGGTGGATGTCCACCAGGCAGGCTTGTTTTTTTTCTTGAGGATTTTGATCTTATCAGGTATGGGCTGAATAATACATTTGTATAGCTGTCTATACAAGGCATTGGTGTAAATCCCAGTATAATTGTCCATGCCATCAGTAAGGGCAGGGGCTATGAAGCTATAAATGCCATCAAGTATTAGGTTGTAATTGACTTTGGAGAAGTTTTTTAGTCTAATTGCTGCTAATGAGGGGGTCAGATGTTATTGTTACTTCTAATGAGACTGATTTATGATCAGACTTCACTAGGGAGGGCCGGACACATGGTGTGGTGCAAAGACCACCCATGTCAGTGAGCACCAGATCCAGAATGTTTGGGCCCCTTGTGGGGGTATCAACCAACTGGTCCAGGCATTGGAGTTGATGAAGTCCATCTAACATGATCAGTTAGGGAATACGGGTATAGCAAGGCTAGGCTCTAGGGCCATTAGCCTTTTAATCTCTTAAATACTATGATCCTGTGATGATGGATGACCAATCATGCCCTCTAACACTTTACTCCTGGGCAGTTGCCCCTCTCGCCTCACCCTTCTGTGCATTACTAATTGCAGGAATGGTGGAACTTACTACTACTTTAAAAAAAAGCTTAGTTAAAGAAATAAGATGTATTTCTGCCTTGGTCCATCCTTCTCCTTCCCCATAAGAAGAGAACAAAATGCTGCTGAGTCATATCCATGATTTTCTGGCCAGGTATAATTTAATGGTATAAAAAAGGTTGTAGCTGGAGGTATGACCAGAAGATATTCTTCCAGGCTCTTTTATTTACCGAAAGGTATTTCTAGCAATCTACACTTACTTTCATAAATATTTTACATTTTTTTCCTAAGGGCTATGTAAAATGTTTGATTTTCTTTTTGGGTCCTTCCTGTCTTATCCATTGGCCTGTTCAATCCACCATCCTGATTGGTTGCAGCTAGTGTTGACAGGGACACGAGTCTAGTGTTGATAGGCTATTATCCTGATTTGATCTTAATCTGGCTAGTGCTTCTAATGCTGTTATCCTGACTTGAACCCTTTTTACTGGATCACCTAATGACCCCCTTGTGTATCTCAGCACCTGATTCAGGGCATGACATCCAATATGTGCAATAAAGGGATGGCACTTCCTTGTCTTTCACTGGCAACCCTTTCCTCTAAGATACTGACATCTCACATTAATAGGTTCATAGAAAGTTACTAGGCTAATGGCCCTAGAGCTTTTACAAGCCTAGTCATATTTATCCTGAGTTGCCCCAATTGTTGGTGGTTAGGTGAGTGAAGTTTGCAGATGTAAGTGTCTATAGCAGTTAATACCGACTTCCTCTATCCAGGAGGGACATGGGCACCACCCCAGGAATGAATCTGTGGTCACCCATCCATTGATCTAGGTTGCATTTGAAGAGGGGCTCTGTTTCACATGATATGGAAGCTCATTCAAGGGAAGTGGCATTCTCTGGGAGATGTATCTATCTCTTCAACAATGACCTGTTCATGTCAGAGGCTAGGTTAATATCCTTGGAGCAAGTGACCCTCACGCAGTTTGATTTACGAATGTGTAGCATTTTCATCAGGGCCGGATTAGAGCCAGGCACAGATCTCTCTTTAGCAACCTATAGGAGACATAATACAGTGATGGGGCTTGTTTTATAGGCCCTGTAATTTCTGGTGAGAAACTTCTGTTGTTTCTCAAATTGTTGCAGGTGTCTGGTGAGGTACATGCAAAAGGGAACACTGTATTCAATTAGTGGTCTGATGAGGGCTGAGCATAATGGAACTATAACTTTCTTTAGATCTAGATGTGATGCTTTTACTTATAAGATTCCTAGATCTCCATTTTAGATATACAATCCCATCCAGGATAAGTGAGCTGACTAAAGCCCTTCAGTTCCCATCTTGCCATCTCATTGGTCTTTCTTGATCTGCTAATTAAACCATGGCTGTCTGGACCATAGTTAGGGCTCAAACCCTTTATGCCACACAACTGTTTTAATAGCTATACACATGTTTTAATAGCTATACACATACTTATAGAAGTGCCTCCAGCCATATCATCTCCAAGCAGGAAATTATGCTGCTTTATAAGGAGTTAGAGAAGCTTTTTTTCAGTCAGATTCTGAAACCAGAGTAAATAACTTTTGATTCCTATTTTATTCATGTACACAAAGAGGCATTTACTCTGGCTACTATGTAGCTTTATTTGATTTGGGTGTGATTTTTAGAAGCCTTCTGCATTGAGTAACTACCGTGATTTCTTGTTCTGCAAACCCTAGTCTGACAATATTTTTCTTTCTTTTTCTCGTAATCAGGGGCATGCACCCCACAGCAACATATGTCAGGCTAGAGTGCCAGTTCTTCTTTGTTACTCCCACAGTTCAGAGCGTGACTCTGGCATTCATCATGGAAGCATTCTAGCATGTCATGCTTAACAATTAGAAACCTTCAAGGTGTTCCTGTAGATGCGACATCACAAGCCAGGATCCGCATCATCGCAGCCTCTATTACACGGGCAAAGAGAAAAACGTTAAACACTTCCGTAAATGCCATCGATCTAGTCTGGCATCCTGACACTGGACAAGAGAAAAATCAAAGGCCTACGCTACTCCATTTATTGTTGAAGGTGTCCAGTAGAGGTTCAGTTTTCTGTTGGAGTGCCTTCTGTGTGGGTTTTCTCCAGGTACTCCAGTTTTCTCCCACGTTACAAAGACATATGTCTGGAGCATTTCGTCTCTGGCCTCCGCTGAAAATTGGCTTTGTTCCAAGTCGACTTTCCCAGTAAACAAATATTAAATAAACAAATAAATATAAAGGGATCTGCAGATGGTCCCTGATATGACCTCAGATTGGTGGCGATGTATCAAGGAATGTGAAGAAATCAAAATGCAGACATCAGACACACCCTTCTCATGGGACGTTCTCCACTGAGGCCACCTTACAGTCTTTGTAAGCTGTCAGATCCTCATCCACACCCTCTATACTTCTGCCTACTATTACTTTTCACCATTTATACTTCTGCATAGTCATACATTTTTGAGCCTCAGACTATGATTTCACCTAAATCACAACATACTTCCTTCATCCCAATTAATATCCATTCTTCCTCACTCTGATCCCTTGAGCAAAGTCCTGTGGGCATCCTAGATCTAGCCACCCAAGATGGCTTCCATGGTACATTTATCATGGGCCTTTTCTTGTCTGCATTCAACAGCCCTGACCCTGACTCTCCACTAGAAGACAGGAAGTTGCTGGAAGAAAGGACTACAGGGCTGCCTCAAGTAGAGAATTAACAGGAAGACAGTGTGGCTGATGTCTAAAGTCTGACAATTCTATTAATGAAGTGTCGCAACTGTCAAGTTTCTTGTTGTCTCTGCTGTTGACTGTTGCATATAAAATCAATTACCCTGGAATTAATTAAAACCTGCAGTTCTGTATTGAGCTGAACTATTTATGACCATCTTTTCCAGAATCACAATAAGCAGACCTTTCCAGCTATCATCACTTTAATAAAACCATGTCAGGATATTTACATTTCCTGCAGAACATTTCTTTAAGATACACCACTGTCTTTATAAAAATATCCTCACTGGCTTCAGTTCAGTCACAATGACACATAACATCAATACAGACACCCCATACCATCCTTTATCTCCCAGCTAAGTGCCCTGCAGACTGCAGTTCTTTCTCTTCTTCAAATGTGTACACCTTCTAATGACCTTCATTTCTCAGTTTTAAAAGTTTAATAAAGTCTATCCAACTATTTATGATTCTGGTAGTGATTTCTTTTCATGTGAATCCTCTGCAAACCTCTCAACTGGACGTTCTGTGAAAATTTGGACTGATGAGAGGTATAATCCTCTGTGTTATGATACAATCTCACTTCATCTTGTCAACAAATGCTGCTCACATTCCCTGTCTAGACTGTTCATGAAAAGCACATATTTTTTAGTTGGACTTTCAACTGCTGCAGTTTTACTTTGCATGACCTGATGTTCTATATTATGTATTTCTAAGGTAAATAAGGCAGAATTCATGATCAATTGGCTTCAATCAGGTAGATATTGTGATATAATTAAATTGAATATCAGTGTTCTTAACTAGTTTATGGTGATGACCCACTGTAATAAAGGGGGCATGCCTCTCTCTTTATGAATTACAAATCTGCTAACAATCAACTGGTTCACGTAAACTAGAAATCAGTTATGAGTGGGCTGGATGTTAATGATATGCAGGATTATGTTTGTGTTTTCTGATCATAAGCACCTTGTTATGTGATCAAGACCTGGATGTCAAGAAATTTGAGAATGAAGCTTGAGATGTGACTCTTGACATCCATATGGAGAACACATAACAAGGAAGGTTTATGAAAGGGGTCTACTTTAGAACCGCAAAAGTTTAATAGCTCGAATGCATATGGATCGAACCATATGCATCGAACTATTAAACAATCGAAGTCCAAAAAAAAAATACACAAAAAAAAAATGAAACTAGTGTAGGCAGGGGGGCAAGCCCCCTGCACCCCTCACCCTCCGCTACTTAAATATACCAACTCCGAGATCGCACTACATTGAAGTAAATGGAAATCTCCACCTACAGAGATTTCCATTTACATTTTCGATGTTTTGCGCTTTCGGTGTACTCGTGTTGAGAATATCGTATTCAATATTCTTGGACTTTGAGCACATAAAGTAGACCCATTGGAAAGATGTGATCATAATTATCTGTAATGCACTGAGCCTAACTTGCTCTTTTATGGGATAAAAGTAAGAAAAATGTGGGAGTAAGTGTTTTACAGCTCTCAGAGCTGTGACACACTTTACTGCACCTACAGAGAAAGTTCCCACCACAAAAAAGCATTAGGTGCAGAAAGACATTTAAAACATATTCAACCACTTCATTCTGTTTAAAAAGGGCTAAATGAAGTCCATAAATATATCTCTTTGCAGGACCCACCTTTGTTTTTTAGTAGATATTGACTGCTTTTAATGTTATAGTGCGAGACTAGAGGTTAACAGCAATGATGAATATTTAACAAAAGCTTATTAGGCAACTTTTGGCAACAAAAATGTGATTAACAAGCCTGTCTTTTCCCTGTTCTTGCAGCCTAATCACAGTATTCCATGTGTTACATGTGGGGTATGTTCAGAAGCGTAACTTTAACCCTCAAAGCAAAGAAAACAAGCAAGTCACCTACTGTAGATATCTTTCAGTCACCTTAAGGTTGCTATTAGTAACCAAATATAGGATTAAATCAAAATCTAGAATTTATAAAAATGGAAAGGAAACAAAGAACCAATTAAAGAATATAATACTTTACAGTAAAATTACAAAAAATGTTGCCCTGGATGTTGTGATGTATAAGAAATGTTACTTATTAACTCCAAGAACAAATATAGTTGTGTAAGTTAAACTTACCAGAACAGTAGATGTTCGAATGATCACTGCTGCAGTAGCCTCAGCTGTATGGATTATATCCTGCCAAGGGTATAACTTCCATCCAACTTCCAAAGCTTCAGTGCACCTTCCATGCAACAAAACTGTCTATAGCTTGAGCTGAGCTGACTAAAAGACAAGTTTGAGTGCAAAGCCTTTCAGACCTTTTTGGCCAGGAGAGAGAGAAAGAAGGAGGTTGAACCCTGAAAGGACAATGCTAGCAAAAACAAAAAGTAAATTTCTACACCCTGACATAAAAAGCACACCAAAAACAAAGTTGATGGAGGGAAGAAGCTGGTACTGCAACAGTGATCATTCAAACATTTACTGCTATGGTAAGTTCATCTTACACGACTGTATTATATTCTTCATACTGATCACTGCTGCAGTAGCCTTATATGGTTAGATTACCGTAGCTAACTGAATTGGGAGCTGGAAGTAGAAGGGTTCAGGAGCTCCCGGAGAATGGTCCTAGCAATGCATGATCTAGGCCTAGAGAAGGAATCAAGCTTATAGTACTTAGTAAAAGTATGTACAGGGAACAGAGTAGCAGGTTCTAGAACACCTCTAGAATCCAACTGTTTCCAAAAAGCCATAGATGAAGCCAAGGCCATGGTAGAATGGTCCTTGACCCTGCCTGGAATAGATTTGTCATGGTGAGTATAACAAAAGGTAATAGCCTTAGACAACCATTTGGAAACAGTCTGTTTTGATACAGGTTATCCCTTCTTCCACCTTCACAAGATATAAACAACTGAGCCAAAGATCTGAAAGATATAGTTTTGTCAAGATAGTACCCGAATTGTCTGTGGACATCCAAGTATGGAGTATCCTTTCTCTCTCATTTTTAGATTCAGTAATGAAAGTGGGGAGATGGATAGCTTCGCTTAAAGTAAACTTGGCTACCACTTTAAGCATAAAAAAAGGATTAGTTCTGAAAGAAGCTCTGTCCCTATGGAAAATGAAGTAGGGTTGACTCACCATAAGAGCTTGCAGCTCAGATACTCTACCTTTTTTACAGAGGTCAGAGCAATTAAGAAAACTGTTTTCCACGTTACGTACCTCATGTCTGCTAGATTAGCTGATTCAAATGCAGCAAATGTTAGCATCTCTAACACAAAAGTAAGATCCCAAGGAGAGGTCACATGTTTACTTGGTGGCTTCATATGCAAAACCCTTTCAAGAACATACTGAAACAAAACTCCCTTGAAAAAAGGAGTATCTGTGGATAGACATAGATCTATGGACATGGATAGACATGATGAAATGGCCAATAAATGAACCTTGACAGAGGAATAAGAATGGTCATAGGATAGTAGCTCACACAAATATTGTAAAGCCAAAGAACAACTAGCCCTGAATAGGTGTTGGTTATGTTGTTGGCACCAACTGGAAAACCTTACCCACTTGCTAATATATACATTTCTAATAGCAGGCTTTCTTGTGTTCAATAATATGTGCTGCACATCGTGAGTAAACAGGTGCCTAAAAAGATGCAAGGCCTTATCATCCAAACAATTGAAAATTATTGATACTGAAGTGTATCAAACACCACTTTTCTTGTCTGAGTAGATCCAGTTTGTGAGGAAGCTTGTGGTAATTGCCCTGGCCATTTCCAAAAAAAGGCAAAAACACAGTAGCCTAGGCCAGAAAGGTGTCACCACAAGGATCTTGGGGAATTCCTTCTGAATCTTCAAAAGTATCCTGGATATTAGTAGAAAGGGTAGAAAAGTATAACAGGAACATTCCTGTCTAAAAAAGAGAAAATGCATCTGTCTTGCAGACCTTCTTGCATAGAGTCTTGGAACAGAATCTTTCCAGTTGATTGCTCAAAGAGGAGGCAAAAAGGTCTATTTGAGGAACTCCCCATAGATGGAGCAAATGTTGGAAGACCCCCCCCCCCAATCTAGTTACAATTCATAATGTTCTGCCCTAGTCCTGCTCAACTTGTCTGCTACACAGTTTTGCTCTGACAGAATGTGGGATGCCTGTAGAGTGAGATTGTGTGAAGTTATATCCCAAACTGACACGGCAAGTCTGCAAAGGGAGTATGTCCTAGTTCCTCTGTGTTTGCTGATGTACCATATGACTGTGGTATTGTCTAAAACCACTTGAAAAGGTCCTGGAGGCGAAAGATAATTCAGAAATTTCAGAACTGATGCTACAAAAACACTAGACAATTCTTGGCCACCATATCTAAAATACTACATCCTGGATCAAATGGACAACCAACCCCCAACCTGCACTTCTCCCATAAAGAAGCAGCTAATGCTTTCAATGATCACTTTATCTGTAACATTGCTAAACTGCTTTACAATGATATTCAAAAACACATTGACCTCCTCTAATTATCTGATCATATCCCACTCACTTTCACCTCCCAATTCCATTAACACTCATTCTTTCTCCTTACAACCAGTATCTATCACAACAATCAAACAGCACCTCTAACAATTTAAACAGAGTACACTTGCTCTTGCTCCAGATGGAATTCCTGTTGATTTCGTAAAATGGCAGCCAGCTCAATTCTTTTCCAGTATCCATTCTCATAAATAGGCCTATTCATTAATCACATGTCCCAGACTTATGGAAAAAATCTCACATCATCCCACTTCACATGGGGGTAACTCCAATGATATATCCAAATTTAGACCCATTGGCATTTATTTATTTTTTTAACATTTGTTTACTGGAGTGGTCTGACTGGGTCTACAGAACCCATTTTCAGCAGAGGCCCGGGGAGAAAAGCTCCACATACAATACATTACAATACAAATACAGTATAATCCAATACAATAAAAATGACATTAGAAATACTATATAAAAAATATGTTGAAAGAACAAATTGCTACAAGATGCTGAAATGTATTACTACACATCTAAACAATTTTATACAGTTAAAATACTACAGACAATAATAGTCACGCTCACCATACATGCTATAGACATTGTCCAAAAAAGTAGTACATAGGTAGTACATTGTGTGACATTGACTGTAATAGTACAAGCAAAATAGAATGTTAGTTTCAGTTAGGAAAATAGCAGCCAGAATGTTAGTGAGGCAGACATATAGTGAGAGAGAGTTAAGAAGAATAGAAGCAATAAAGCCGGTGTAGTAGCTTAAGGATATGGTATAGAAACAGAGAAGGAGTTAGAAAAACCTTAGGATCTTGCAGTCTGTGAGGGATTGAAATGTGACAGATAGAGGAAGACCTGAGCATTAGGCAGGCTTTATGCAGGAGTAGAGCCATGTATTTTTGAGATGATTTTTTAAAGAGGTTTTGAAGTGGGTTAGTGCAGGCATAGACCTGGTAGCTAGAGGTAGTGAATTCCAAAGTATAGAGACAGAGTATGAATACAGAGAGTGACCAGATTTTCTTGTGGGTTTTGAGACAGCTAAGAGATTTTTGTCTTCTGATCGCAAGGATCGATTTGATGTGTAAGGTGTGACTAGACTGGTTACTGCAATGTAGGAAGTAGGCTTGAAAATAAGGTTGTGTAAGGTGGATAACTGAATAAAGGCAAGTTGGTTGGGGAGGTCAAGCCAGTTTAATTCTAGGTGTGGTTTACAGTGGTGCGTGTGTGATATTTAGAGTTTGTGGCAAACTTTGCAACTTTGTTGTAGCACTGTTCCAACTTGTTTAGGGTAGAATTTTGTAAGTTAGTTAAGATAGGGGCACCATAAAGAAGGGACAGAAGTAAAAATGTTTTTGCAAGGGTAGTTTTGGTTGCTGCAGTAAAGAAATGTTTGTTTCTATATAAGAGTCCCAGTTTTGATGAGTTTTCTTTATATTTTGCTGTAGATGGGGGTCAAATGAAAGTTTATTGTCAATGATAACACCTAGAAGTTTGGTTTCCTGCACTATTTCAATGACTGTGTTGTCAGATACAAGGATGTTGAAATGATCAGTGACAGGGGAGGTATTTTGGGGATGAAAGAGTACTAGTTTTGTCTTCTTTGGATTAAGAAAGAGATGGGCATTTCTTAGCCAGGATTCAACTGCAGTAAAGGACTGTTGAGTTTTTGAAAGTAGTTCTGGTGGTGATTGAGCAGTACAGATTATGATGGAATTATCAGCGTACTGAATGAGCATCCTAGGGTGAGAGGCAGTGTGAAGGTTGTTTGTGAAAATGCTGAAGAGTAGGGGGTCCTAGGATGGAGCCTTGGGGGACTCCAGTAGGGTTGTGGAGGAAGGGTGAGAGTTCATTGTACCATTTCACTGCTTGTTCACAATCCTTGAGTTAGCTCTGAAACCATTTTACTGTGTTATATGAGAAGCCTAGGTTAGACAGTAAGGTAAGGTGCATTCTCTCCCCTTTTGAAAATCCTTGAAAAATGCATTTATAATCAATTAATAACTCATTTACAAACCATTAACCTCCTCATCCCAAGACAGCATGGTTTAGCACTACCACAGCTCTTTTAAACTTCACTAACATTATTACCCTAGCCAGAGACAAAGGCCAACTGGTTTCTGCTGTGTTTCTGGATTTGTCCAAGGCCTTCAATAAAGTATCCCATAGCCTTTTTCTAAAACAATTCTCATCACTTCACTTGGTCTATCAAACACTTCCACCAACTGGTTCTCCAGCTACCTTTCCAATAGACTCCAGTCTGTTAAATGCATTAATTCTTATCCATCCTTCCTACCCACCAAAACAGGTGTTCCCCAAGGTTCCATAATGGGGCCACTGCTTTTCAACATATTTATCAATAACTTACATTCCAAAAAAATGTCAAGCATCCCTCATACAATATGCTTATGACTCCACATTAATCTGTCCCACTAATACCACAATTACTCTATAATACCTCACCAAAGAGTGACTCTCATCAGTTGAAAGCTGGTTTAATAAATCCAAGCTTCTACTCAATCCAAAAAGTAAGCTACTGCTATTTCTTCCAAAAGTCTTATACATCTCAAACTACATTTCTCAATAAGACTGTCTTGTAACACCTCTGTAGAAGTTATACCCCATGCCAAGCTACTAGACATGGCCATTGATGATAACCTGAAAGTTGACGTACATGTCTAACAGGCGAACAAAAAAAAAACTCACTAAACATTAGGTGCACTCCATACAACAAAAAAAAGTACTTCATGGATTCATCCAGGAAACTCCTGGGGCAGGATTCACGAATCCTCCGTGTAAGAGATAGCAAGTCTTACACGGAGGCTGCAGTTAAACGGGGTGATGTCAGCATGCCATGCATATTCATGAGGGCATGCTGAATCACACCCTAGGCTAACACGGCCCATGTAGCAATGTAGGGGGTGTGTCCGCATGGCGAGTCCTGCAAAGGGACTCGCCCCCAGAAGAATCACAGTCCCGAAAGGAAACTCCCACGAGTGAGTCCGCGGAAATGTCAAGAAACACAACAGCACACATGCCCCCACAGACTATAAACCCAACTGAAATGTAAAACGTAAAAATGAACAGTTTAATTTTTTTTTATAATTTCAAAAATGTTTGCCCATAATTGCGCTCATTTGCGTGGGTGTGCCCTTCGCTCAGCCACAGTTAGTAGTCATCGAAAAAGCATATAAGATCTAAATATGCAAATTAAGCCAAGTAGCAATAGCGTAGCGGTAGAGACGTCGGCCAAAGAGGAGGTAGTCACGGTTTGAGCCCCAACAACATCATTTTTAAGTTTTAGTGAAATAAGCACGAAACAATCCCCTGACATATATGTATGTATATATATATATATATATATATATATATATATATATATATATAAAATTATAATTTAAGTAAAATGTAATGAAATGGGCCATGTTTTTATGAAGAAAATGACACAATAAAAAAAAAATATTTGATAAGTGCCCATAGCTGAGCAGCGCTCTAACAAGCTGAGTATGTTTGCTCGTAGGTGACCAGTGGTTTAAAAGGTGTAATATGATTTCCCGGAGTTCAGCAGCACTTTAACACGCAGAAACTGTGTGCCCGTAGTTGCGCAACATTTCTCATAGCGTAATATGCGTGCTCATAGCCAAATAATGCGTTAACCAGCGTAACCCGTTTGAGCAGAGCTGCGCAGTGTGCCAACCGGCTTACCGGCGGGCAACATTGAGCAACCTGTATCAAAGCCACCTTTAAAGAGACACACCTCCTAGCCTGTCTAGACAGTAGTAAAATAAAAAAAAAGCAATGCCCAGGCTCGAACCCAGGATACTGTGCATCATAGTCAAAGTACTGAACCACTAAGCCATGGCAGCTGTACTGAAAAATGCAGTATTAGCATATATATATAGGAATGAATGGAAATAGAAGCATGACAAAGCAGGTTTTGTGAAGCTGATACAATTCCAAAATGGCCAATCACAGATAAGTGCGGGAAAAACGGCATATATAAGCCCCATAGGTGGGAATACACAGCATAACTGATTGTGGAATCTATTTGCAGTCAGGATGGCAGGTATATGAGAGGGTAGTCGCTTCCAAGCACAGAGGTGGGGTGTTGAGGAGTCCAAATACATGGTTTGGCTCCTAGTCCACGATCATGAGGCTCAACTCATGCAGGGTCAGGTTCTGTGGGGTGCGTATAAGGCAGAGGCATGGAACCGGTTGGCACATACCATGCGGACCTGAAGAGATGAAAGCAGGACCAACTGAACCGTTGGATCCAGGAGGCCCGGCAAATGCCCAACGCCCCACTACTGAGTAAGTATCCATGTAATTATGTATGTAAGGAATTATCCTAGCTGATATTATGGAGATGTATGTTCCAATATTACTTCATTTATATTACAGCTGCAGGTGTGCGTTCTGCGAATCGGCGAGCCTATGGTGATAGGCTGGAGCGGTTGCACCACCAGGCAGGTTAGTAATTATATTTCTGTAATTGTTATATAATATAATTGAGACAGCTTGTAAAAGAGTTCAGTGTAGTTACATATTAATAAAGCTCAAATAACACTAGAAGAAAGATTCTGCTAGTACTGTATGATTAGATGAGTGATGCAGCCTGTAATCCAGAAATAAAAATTAAACAAGTCTGAAATAGTGATTTCCCACCTGTATTGTAATATCAGATAACCTGCTGCAGCCTGAAAATCAGTGGTAAACAAGCTAAAGACAATAGACATGTGTCAAATACATCCCCTTTGAAAATCTGCCATATGAAACAAGTGAGTCTGTTGGAAAGGATTGTTGTAATCAAGTATGACATGTTAATAACGCCTAGAATAAAGTAGCATCTTGAATTGTAAAAATAAAACAAGTGAGAGTGTGAGAAAGAGGTATGAATCGACCAAGAAAGTTGTTATAACTTCTGAATAAAGTATACTGCAGTCAGTACATAATTAAATGAATGAGACAGCCACAACCAAACAGTGAAATGTTTGAAATAAAGTACTGAAACTGGAATGTGTCTGACCCACAGTTTGGATATGTTGCTGTACCCTTGCAATATGGAGATAGTATGGTTGTATGAAATAATGAACATCCACAGTTGTCTAGAGCCATATAAATGAAATGTAGCAGGATGCTGTACCTGAACATAGCCAGATATGAACGTGTATGAATAAAAATGCAATGTATATTAATGTAGCAGTAACAGTCCCATCACCAACATTCCTAAGGTTACATATAGGAAACTGTACTAAGACCTGTAGGGTATATATATCTGCAGCTACTAGAGATGTACAGCATACGTATAGGTAGTTGAAGTTGTTAATGAAATATTTCTTCACCCTACGCTATATTCACAAATAATGCCATTCCACAACAAATTGGGTATGTGTATTCACAATTAATTCCTATGGACATTTGTCCTGTTGGTTCAAACATATTTGCACGTACGTTGCTGCATGTGCCCTGTTCACATATCCAAACCTGATGGCCTGTTAACATCAATCAACCCTGCATGCTGTTGGATTGTGTACTGTTGTTCAAAATATGCATGTGTTATGCTTGCTGTTCAATGTTTGGAATTCATGGGTGTTTGGTTAATGGGAATACTGATGCATGCTGTTACAACTAATTTTGAATGGTATTGTTTGTTACTAACCCAAAATGTCATAAAATATTTCTAAACATAGGACAACAGGGAAGGTGGGTTCCAGCGGACCCACCTCTCTCACCTCAGCTGGCGAGTGCACCTGGCACTAGTGCCCAGGCCGGAACCTCCGCCAGTGACCCTGTGCCACCATTGGGTGGAAGCGCTGCAGGGGATGGGGCTCGTCCCCCCTCTGCAAGTGTGGCCGGAGGTGACCGTCCACTCACCCTCCAAAGTGTCCGGTCTGTGGTGCATAGCAAGATCAGGCATTCTGTGCTTGAACCCCTACGCCAGCTTGAGGCTCGGGTGGCGCAACTCATGGGTGTGCCTGCTGCCCGTCCTACACAGCCCCCAGCACAGCCCCATCCTGGGCTGTGAAGGCACAGTGGCAACTGCTCATGGGTGGGGATCTCAGTTCCACTGTTGCCACTTGTGGGCTCATGGGCTCGCGATATCCAAACATCCGTCCCCATCAATTGTGTTTCCACCCCACATGTGTCATACTCCGCCCCTGTATGTGTCTTGTTTGTCTTGTCTGTTAACCTCTCCTACCTACCTCCCCAAATATACCTACTTCCTCTACCTCACATTCCACTCTCACCTGAAAAAAAATAAAAAAGGGCATTCTGTTCCCACAAAAAAATTACCCCCCATACATAGCTGCCCATTTTGCAGACATGTCTGCTGGACATGTGAACTGGTAATTACAATTGGCTGTACAACATATTTTGTTGTCCTCACCCCTCTCTCAGGGGTGGAAGGTTTCAAATTTCACACTAAATTACAGACATATGCACAGCTGTTGCTGATAAAGAAATGGGCAGCTATGGGCCTTTCCTACATCCTTCCTGCAAATCCTGAGCTTGTTTTCCTACTGTCCTACCCTCTTTGTGTCCCCTTTTTCACCACTTTCCTATCTCCCCATTTTCTTTTCTTTCAAAGAAATTAGCATGGGTGTGCATGAGAGTAAGCACTTTTAAGCAATTGTAAGTGGGTGTGTGCTTGAGTGCACTTAGCTAAGCATGTGTGCGCAAAGCTAAACGACAGTGCGCATGCGTGAGCACCGCTCAAACCAGCGCTAACTCGCTTACAACTGCTTAAAAGTGCCTTAGTTACTCTGAATGACAAGGCCTGTAGTCTGCTCAGCAGCAAAATAAAATTCCTCTGTCAGTCTCGAACCCAGGACCTTGGAAACTCTAGTCTGCATGACTTACCACTAAGCCATGACTAATATACAAGAACTTTGTGCTGAAAGCAATATATCATGAAATAGTAGGACTGAATGTAAAGGGAATATAGGAAGGCTATTACACAAAGCTTTTCTTGTATCTTTACTGGCAATTCTTGTGGATTTGTATAACATTAATGTGAGAAGAGAAACAGCCATGCTAGTTGGTAGCTAGTAGGTAATAATGTGACAGTAGCATCTTGCAAACCACACACACTATCACAGCAGGATAAACACTGCCATATTTGAACGGGTAAGAGGCCAGACCTCGCAACTGTGACTGATTTACAGGGATGTCCCTGATTTGTAAACAAATGTTAACTGTGCCCCACTGACTCCCTGTGAAATGTACTAACAGTAGGCAGAAAGGTGTTTTATCTCACATAATGGTAACTGTCAATTACTGAAAGTATGCACTACTTGCATGTCAGAAATGGTGTAGTAATACATATGCTCAAAATACCCCACAGTCACACCTGCAGAATATCTGAAATATATCATGGGTGTATCCCACTGATATGAACCATTCCCCGAGGCTGATAAAAGATACACCTGAGAGTATCTGAGGCCTGCAAGTGTCACAAACTCACAGGCATATCATTCTGTCTGCTGTCACACACTCTGTGAATAGCTGTAGAATAGCTTCCATAAGCACACCCACATGTAAGTGTACAACCCACAAATATCAAAGGAGGTATCCAACTAATAAAATAAGGACAGTATAGCAGTTTACAAGCACTGCATGTGCCTGCTATCCATAACTGTTAGTACAAAGTACAAGGCCCCACTACTGCTCAGCAGCAAAATAAAATACCCTTGTAGGTGTCAAGCCCCACACCTTGGCCAGACCAGACTGCATGCAGTGCCACCAAACCACAACAGACATATAAGGAATTGCTGCTGAAAGAAATATAGCAAGCATTACAAGGAGTGAATCTAAATGGAAAATAGGAAAGCCATAGCAACACATTCCAGTAACGACACCTAGCAGGCATTCAAGGAGTGAATGTAAAGGCCAAATAGTGAAGCCATAGCAACAAATTGCAATAGCCACTGCTGTATACCAGTTACTCCACAAGTCCCACAGGAAAGCACATACTCCCATTTAAACAGTATTAGTATTATTAGGTGTCAGTTAACATACACACTGAGAAGAATAAACTGGAGGAAGCAATAGTCAGGTGTCAGTACAACATGCATTTCAGTGCCTACAACACAGCCTGAAATATGAGAGACATACCAACCTTTACACTCACACAACAGTGTCCACAGCATACCAGCATGGTCCCCACCTTGAAAATCTGAAAGGGCTACGCCTACCTAACCTAACATTTTATAGCACTGTCCTGAAATCACAGTGAGAACTGCAATTACCACACAGCCGGCTGCATGCAATTAGTAAATGCTGGCTAAAAATTGGTGCAGAGGCCATCACATGCACATATGCATATACCTACAAAAGCTGCCTGTATTCCCAGTCCACACATGCAATACTTTCATTGCAACATCCGGAGGGAGAGACAGAGAGAGAGAGAGAGAGAGAGAGAAAAGAAAAAAAAACGAAAAAACAGAAAAACCGACACAGAGACAGCCACCGAAAATAAAACAATACAAAACAGCAAGCTAACCAGCAGCAAGCCATCACAAACAGCAGTGACAAACAAAGGTAATGTAAACTAATAGTCTACATACTGTGAACACTCCATATGTGTTAGCAGTCTGTATCTCAATATATATATATATATATATATATATATATATATATATATATATATATATATATATGAAGATGTGCATAGGGCAGGGGACATACTGCAACTGTTAGTGAAGGCTGGACATACATATGTATGTGAAGGATGCTATGTGCACATATCAATGTAGGTTGTAGTGCAACGTACAATGTAGGTTGTACAGTAATGGATGTTTAGCAGTATGTTAATGTGGGTATTCGTATGTGTAAATAAAAAGGTATATATATATATATATATATATATATATATATATATGCATATTTATATATGTATCTATATATAATATGCATATATGTATACATAGATAGAGAGGGATGTAGAAATAGACATATATAGATAGATAGAATATGTATATACATATATATGTAATAGACACATACATATATAGATATATATAGATACATACATATATACAGACAGATATGAATGTCTACAGATATGTATGTATATGAATATCTCTCTCTCTCTCTCTCTATATATATATATATATATATATATATATATATATATATATATATATATATATGCTGAGAGAGGTACATGTGTGCAGATGTATTGCAACAGGTGCCTGGTGACATGACAAAGGCATGGACTGAACACCAGTGTGGAAACTGGAGTACCATACCTCATTCCAAAACACTTACACCACTAACCACCACATATGTGGTTGCCTGCCTACTACTGGATGTGTCAGGAGGGAACATGGGAAACAAGTGTACAATAGCCTCCCCTATGATATTCACAGTGGCACACCAGTCTTGTAATACCTGTACATGGTATGTGTCAGCAGAAATGGTGTGTCAGCTAGTGAAATGTAGGTCACTGTACCCCTCTACACCTCACAATGTCCTACACGGTATGTACCTCCCATGACAACTACAGAAAGGGAGAAGGACACAGTCATACCTAACAAACAGTGATAATGCCCTCAAACAAATAACCTATGCAGAGTGACTGACAAAACCACAGATAGAGAGCCTTTCATACTATCTACACAGAGGTTACCACTGCTGGATATACATAGTTAGGTCACACCCATAACAGTTGTTCAACAGCCATGGTAACACCTCACAATATCCCCAGCCTAAATGACCTATGTCTGTCATCCTGGGCATGGCAGTAAAGAGCACATGGTGGAGGTACAGGTTCCTACCCACAAATAAGACATACCCTGGAGTAAACCACCCAGCATTAAGAAGCAAGGCTCCCCATTAGTAGATGTCAGACATACCCCTGTTGAATGTTATGCAGATAGGTAATACACCATATGAGTCACCCTGTGTAACTGTTTGACAGGACCAAGTACAATCACATTACATGTGTCTCAAGGGGCAGGGTAGCATAACAGTATGCTGCTGTAGGTCCAGGGCCAATAGCATGCTATCTGCTTATGACACAATGCACACACACATGTACTCATTGCAATACCAATTATGTGAGGTGGAATGAGTGTGCCACTGACTGTGTGCAAGGTCTGTAATGGTGTGATTGCTCAGCATGACTTTGTGTCTGTCATGGTAGTGTGTGTCCTTGGTGTGAGGCCAGAGAAAGATGTGTCAGGTATTGGTATACAAACATACTACATTGCCATATCTTGTGCTGTGGTTCCCTGTATGTGACTGTGGTGTAGGTATGGTTATGGCAACAAAGACTACGGTGCATTACCAGTGAAATTTGTACTGTGCATTGCATGGGTTGACAATGTTCCCCATACATTACCTTGATACAAACCCCCAGTGTGAGGCTGTGCATTTGACCTCAAACAGTGTGCCGACTGCTGGAGTATACTTGTTTGTTGTATGGAGTGTGCCAGGCACTGTCACACAGTTGTTGGCTGAGCACTGATATGTGGTCATTTACATGTGTATCCCCCAATAGACAGGCAGATGCTATATATGGCAGTTCAGTGATATCACTACAGTAGAGTATTATGTGTGCCATATCACTTGCTCCAATATTTTTCTTTTCCTTCCAGGGCAATGGTGCACCAGCGCAACCCCATGTACTGTGCTGCAGAGGAAGAGGAGATACACCAGAGCCTGGTGCGGGATTTTGCCACAATCTTTTCCTGCACCAGCCAGACCCAGCAGGAGAGGGCTGCACTGTGGCAAGACCCTATCCATCGGGTAAATGACATAGGCATGCATAACTGGTCATATGAGCAGGTACACCATCACTGCAGTGATTTAATTAGAAATGTCTGTCAGCGTGCGTCTGATATCCACAGGCAACAGCTTGCCACAGGTGGTGGGGCAGCTATACACACCCCCCCTCACCAGACTGGAGGGGCTCCTCCTAAGTGTTGTGGCTCCAGCCCAACAACAACAACATCTGCACACATGTTTAATGGTGGAGGCTGGAGCCACCCAGCATGAGGACTTGGAGCATGCAGGTAACATGCCATATCTATAGTTGATGTTCTCTACACTGGTAGTTTATGCATGTGTGAGGTGTGTACTGTGTTTTTAGGTGTTATCCTGGTAATTATTGTGCAAGAGTGATATTCTCAATATCGGCAATAGAGCTGTGAAAGCCAACTGTTGTACTACTGAACTGCATCATACTCACAGTATCAATGGCACAGTTGTGCCCATTGACAATAAATGTCTTATTTGTGCAGGTCCCTCTGGTGTAACAGCAAGGCAGCCAATCCATGCTGGTGAGTGTGTAATAACAATCCTTTAATACTAATGATAATAATAGTAATAATACCCTCAAATGGTATTGCTATGTGTTTGATTGCAGGTGTGTTTGTGTCTGTGTGTTTGTATCTCATGTACTAAGAGTGTGCATGTGTGCATGTGCCCATGTGTGCATGTGCCCATGTGCACATGTGTGCATGTGTGCATGTGCCCATGTGTGCATGTGCTCATGTACGCATGTGTGCATGTGCCCATGTACGCATGTGTGCATGTGCCCATGTGTGCATGTGCCCATGTGCCCGTGTGCATCTGTGGTAACATTGTGTACACATTGTAAACTGTGTTTCCTGTCTTCCTCTCACAGGTTCTGGTGTTGCTCTGGTGGTGTGCAGCAGGGAACCTGAATCCGCTGCTGGGGATAGTGATAATGATGATACCTGTGTAATGGCACAGGGAGGTGTGCCAGGGTCCGTTGTTGGTCAGCCAATCGACAGTACACAGCTGTCAACCCCATCAATGCACACAGTCATCCTGCCAATACATCCATTGTCACCAATATCCCTAGGTGATGGACAGCATACAGTGGGCATTGACCAGGGTAATGTGGTATCAGTGGCACATGCATCCCCTCACAGCAGCCATGGCCAGAGTCCTGACATGGTACCACACAGGCAGATGTCCAGGGGTTCTCGTAGGAGCATCTGTGGTCGTACTGCCCCGGTCAGACGTGCCCACAGAGGTCTTTCAACCTCAGCTATGTTCCGGGCTGTAATGCAGGCACAGTCACGTATGGAATGGTGCACCAGTCAGGGTCTGAGGGAGCTGAGAGCACATCGCACTGCTATGAATGACACTATGTGTGACGTTGCAGCTGCCATCCATAATTTCACCGAGGTCATTGACAGACGTTGGGGGGACACTTTAGATCTGTTCCACAACTACATGTCCATGAGCCAGGGCAACACAGGACAGTTGTGGCATCGACGTGGATGTATGCCAGCAACAGCAGCAGCTGGCAGTTGTCGCGGACTACAACAAACCCGTGGCCACTCCCATAGTGCCAATACCAGCCCCAGCAATGCTGGGTCTGTGCTGTCATCAGACCACCCTAGGAGACCACGTGCACGTGGCTCTGGACAGTCCCAGCAGGGACATGTCTCCAGTCATCAACCAACTACTTCTGATGACAGTACCCAGTCTGGCTTAGTACCTGATACTGTCCGTAGCACCCCTGCCAGGCACAGGTACCATGTCCGTGGCCAGAGACAGTGATCTGTATGACCTGGCAGGTACAGTTTGTGGCTGTCCACAAACACCCGTATATGGCAGCCATGAGGTGGAACTGTGTGCATGCATACACACATGCATAATGATAACACCTAGGGCTAAAACATACACGCACACACTGCATCAACATTGCCCCATCTTGTACGGTTGTCCCTCACTAACACACACACACATACATGTCGATTGGGTGTATCAGTGGCAGACTCAGGCATACCAAGTACACACCCTGTGCATATGATGAAACTGTGCCACCTCCTGCAATCTGTAACATCGATGCAGGAACCGGTTAACATGGTGCTGATGCACAGGGTGACTACATAGAAGTGTAGCAATATTATCATGTTGTCAACTGTACAGTGTAATGATATCATTGTGGGTATATCCCAGCATGCCTGATGCATTAACAGTATGATTGTCATTGTATTGTTTGGTACACCCCTATTAATTACCATAGTGTAATGTCTGCACATCTTTGCATTCTGGTGGTAAGGCTGTAAACAGAAGGCCACCTACATAGGTAGCATAGGGGATAAGAAAATGGAAGTAATGATACTCAATGATGGACATGTAAACCGCAAGATGCATGCAGTACAACCTCTACTCTGCATGGAGAATGTTGATATCTGTGCAGTAATAGACAACAGGTTCAAGACCCCCAAGAGCACCCTAGCACTACCAGGTTACACCTCATACCATGCTTGACAGCCCCAAAACACACAACTAACTATGACAGGAGGTGAGTCTCATTAAATGCCAGTGATACTGTGGTGGCAGGACAGGTAGCATACATCCTATTAAGTTGGGAGCTGCTGATTGAGGGCTCAGTGTCTGTTATTCTAAATGTGCATTAGTTCTGGTTTAAGTACTTGGGCTTCAGGCCAGTTATTTTACATTACGAAGGTTTATGGTCTGCACTCTTGTGGGAGGAGAGGCTGGACTCTGCCCGTCTGAGCTGGGAATTTCTGGCTAAAGGCTTACAATGCCTGCATATTTGAACTGTTTCTTACTGAAATTGGTTCACCTTGTTTACTGTAGCATAGACTAGACCCAGGCCTGCTGAATGTAGCTTTGTTTGTATGCTTGTTTGCTTGTTATTTCCCTGAAACACTAATTACACCTGGAACGCAGCTTTACAGCGCCTCTGTGGATCCATAGTGACATCTGCATTGCTTACTGTACGTATTTCCATGTTTCACTTGACAGTAAGTTACTGTTTGTCATTTATGCATTTAAGTTACCTGTAATACATTGCATTTGAGTTACCTGGCACTTGCTCACTAAAGCATTTATATATGCCAGCACTAACAAATTAAAAGGACTACACCCTCACAAACTCACCTTGAGTACCTTGTTCCCCATTGTTCCCCATTGTCCCTTTTTGTTGTTAATTATAAAGGAATTCCCAATACTATTCTAGCATGTCCAAAGGTCACTTGTCAATCTCCGCTCCAGTCCAGCTGGTGAATCTGTGAATCTAGAGGTAATGTTAGAACTGCCTCATGTACACAGACAACCCTCTCCTCCCCCCAACAAATTCCAACACATGTGAGAGATGCAACCATATAGCCAAACTGGAGGCTAAGCTCACTCAACTCAGTACTGGCAAAACCTGTCAGGAGGAGAAGGAAACCACAGTCATTACAATTCCAGTCTCACATAGACCTACCACGACAGCAATCCAAACAAATAAACACACAAAAACATACTCGGAGGCTCTAAATAAAATTCTGCCTAAGCAGCAGACACCTCCAAAGCAGACACACAAGCAACCGCTACCCCAGAACAGAACACGTGCAACACATAGCTCACAAAGCCAGTGTGCCGAACAGTCACAGCCCGTAAGGCTAAACAACACACCTGATACACTTGTAATAGGTGCCTCTATCATCAGGTACACTGACGTCCCGCTCACCAGGCTGAACAAGGAGAAGGTCACGGTGAGATGCCTGTTGGGCGCTATGATCCGCCACATAACACAAGCACACAGGTCACTCCAAGGCATGTACAAATATGACTCAGTCAGTGTCCATGCCAGTGTGAATGACCTGAGATGTACCTCCCTGGACTACATGATAAGAGACATAGAGGAGCTCTCTGAGCATGTGGCCCAGACTGGTATGACCCTGACCTTGAGTAGCATCTTACCCTCACCAAGAATGATGCCATAATATGTAGACAAGATGATCAATTTCAACAATTGGCTTAAGTTTCGGTGTCATTCAAAGGGGATCCAATGGCTGTCAGCCTGGGATGACATGCTTGACAAGCCACGATGCTTTGCTAGGGGCGGCTTGCACCTGCCACCCATGGGCTTTTGGATATTGGCAAAGGCTCTTGCTACCATCATAGTGCCTTTTTTAGGCAAGGCTCAAAAGACAAAACCACCTCCATAGGTATCACAAGGGATAGGTAACTAATAGTAATGCTACTCAACGCTAGCAGTGTAAACCCCAAGATGCATGCATTGGAAACTATCCTTAGCATGGAGAACATCAATATCTGTGCAGTAACAGAATCCTGGTTCAAGGCTCCCAAAAGCACCCCAGCACTGCCAGGTTATATCTCATACCATGCTTGTCGGCCCCAAAACTTGCACCGAAACAGAACAGGAGGGGGAGTATCAATATTCATCAAAGATACATACACCTCCAGGTTGGTGGCACAGCATGAAGCAGCAGAGACTATCCATGTGCAACTAACAGTGGGTTAAACTGTCTTCCAGTTCATAGCCTGGCACACACCACCCTCCCAAACCCAGGAACCCCACTTGGCCTTCCTGAGAACACTGGAAATATGAAGGTCTCTCCAAACAGCATTATATTGGTGGACTGCAACTACCCACACATAGACTGGGAGCATTTCTGTAGCTCCAACACCCTAGCTCAAATGCTATGTAACAACTTGTTACCACTCCCACAAGAGGGGGAAACATACAGGACCTGTTCATCACTAACATGGGGACTCTATACTCCAGACCAGAAGTGTACCCCTCACTGGTAAGATCAGACCATATACTAATCTGACTGGATATTCACATCCCAACCCCACCCCCTGCCCACAAAACCACAGTGTAAAACTTCTCTACAGCAAATCCCACCCCCTCAAAACTGAGGTGGAATCCTTCAAAGCCCCCGGGCCTGTGGAAAATACAGCCCAGACCACAGAATCCTTTATAAACACATTCTATGAACACCTTCAGGAATGCATGGATCATGCAATCCCAAATAAAAACATGACCCAATCCTACAAAGGCAGATGTCCTGTCTGGTGGACCACAGCCATAAGCAAACTATACAATAGAAGGAGGAAGCTACTACATGATAGAGAAAAAACCCAAAAAGGGGAGGCATCTCTGTTCAGTGTTAGCAAAATACTACGGGCACTCATAACATCATCTAAGGACAGCTTTGAGAGATGAAATGCACAGGACACTAAGGATAATCACAAGGCTTTCTTCAGTTATGTTAGGAACCTGGGTGGGAATTCCCAGATATGCTCAGAATTAGTCCAAAATGACAAAAGACTACACCAAACCCACAAACATTGCCAACATCCTAGCTGACAGGTTCAGCACAAACTCCCCCCCCCCTCCCCACCAGAAGGGCAAATATCTATCCCAGCACAGTGCTGCCCCCCTGACATCTCAGATGCTCAGGTAAGAGCCGCCCTCTCCAAAGAAAATAACACAGCATCAATGGGACCAGATGGTGTCCCAGTCTGCATTCTACATGAACTCCAAGATGAGCTAAACCCAAACATAAAACTACTGTTCAATCTCAGCCTTACCACAGGTTATGTACCCAAAGAGTGGCGTACAGCAACAGTGGTCCCTCTCCACAAAGGTGGTGCCTCAATGGATCCTGGAAACTATCGCCCCATAAGCCTGAGTAGCTTGGTCTGCAAGCTATGGAAAGGATCATCATGGACCTCATACATAAAGATATTGTGGACCTACAGACACTGGATCCTACCCAGTGTGACTTTAAGGGCAGATCCTGCCTCTTACACCTGGTTGATTTCTTTGAAACAGTCACCAAGGCCATTGACAAGGGGAAGGTGGTCCACACAGCCTACCTGGACCTCGCAAAAGCCTGCGATATAATACCCCACTCGGGCATTATAGATAAGCACACCAGCTTAAATATACACCCCTATGTCACTAGATAGGTTGCAAACTGGCTCAAGGACAGAACCCACATGGTTAGAATTGCTGGAGCCATGTCAGACTCCAAACCAGTTACAAGTGGTGTCCCACAAGGCTCAGTCCTGGGATCTCTCCTGTTCAGTATATATGTCTCGGAGGTACAGGCCAACATGGAAGGACTGTGGCTGACCAAGTTTGTGGATGACCGAAAACTGGGCACTATAATTGACTCTCCAGCCGACACAACCATCCTCCAAAAGGGCCTCCTAGAAACAGACAACTGGTGCCAGAGCCATGGCCATAAGCTAAATGCCACAATGTGCATAGTCATCCCCTTTGGCAAAAACAAAGTGGCCACAAATGACCACATAGGTAGTAATCCATTACGTACAGAAGAAGTAATTAGGGACATGGGGACCGAAGTTGATAGCAATCTCTCATTTGATGACCACATGGCCAAAGTGGTTAGAAAAACATTTTATATAGCCCACCTAATCATGACAGGATTCACATCTACATCAGGGGAGGTCATTGTGCCTCTTTACTCATCCCTCATCAGGACCATAATTGAGTACAATGCCTCTTTTGGGATTTAACCTACCAGACACCTGAAGCAACTGGAAAGACCACAAAAGTACTTCACCAAGAGGATCAAAGGGCTCAAACAGATGCCATATGCTGCCTGGTTAACATAAGTCCATACTCAGTGGCATACGGCCTGCTCAGAGGCGATCTGTCCCAGATGTATAATGCCATGTCCAACACAGAAGTAATGGACATGCTGCACCTCAGAAAATTAAACTCCCATCGAGCTTTGCGCTCGAGAGACTTGAACCTCAGCACTGACATCAATAGGACATGCTGGAGGGACAGATTCATAACCCAGAGGCTCCCTTCACTCTGGAATAAAATCCAAGTCCAGGTTAGGCAGAGTCCCTCATTGACTCTCTTCAAGAGGAATCATGATGAATGGATGGGGGATTGTAGGTGTACCCCAGGTATCACTTCTGTGTCAATGTTAGACAGAGGCACAGTATACTAACCTCAGAAAAGGGCATAGCAACATTAATCTAAACTGGATGGTGAAAGCAAAACACACTCTGGCTTGGCTTATAAATGCCCTAGGGCAGATAGCCTAGTATGAACCTATACCCACACCCCCAGGTTGTTGCCACAGTGTGACGCATCACAAACTATCCACATGCAACTAACAGGTGGTTAAACTGACTTCCAGTTCATAGCCTGCTACGGACCACCCTCCTAAACCCAGGTAACCCACTTGTCCTACTTAAGAATACATGAATATCTGCAGGTGTCTCCAAACAACAATATATTGGGCAGCTTCATTTACCCACACATAGACTGGGAGCATTACTGTAGCTCCAACACCCTAGGTGTAAGGTTCCTAGAATCCATACACTCAATTGCTATGGAACAACTTGTTACCACTCCCACAAGAGGGGAGAACATGCTGCACCTGTTCATCACCAACATGTGGACTATATGCTCTAGACCAGAAGTGTATCCCTCGCTGGTAAGATGACACCTTAGACTACTCTCACTGTATATTCACCAAATGCAGCCCCTGCACAGAAAACCACAGTCATAAAGTTGTGTAATGCAAATTCCATGTATTCACATGAGGCAGCCTTCAGACATGGGAACTATTTAAGGTCACAGGTACATATGTCTATGTGGCACACACATACCTCATGTGTGCATTGACATTACTGATATAATCTATGTCATACAATATTAAGAGCAACACTCTACACACATGGACATACTGTGTGACAAAAACACACATGGCATTTGTAGGATTCAAACCCCTACCTAACTATGTTATAACACTTGAGAGAGACGCATTAGCAGAGCGCGCTATTGGCATTACTGGGAGGTTTTCCTTCTCCTGCTGTACTTATAGGGTGCTGACATCATCAGTGTTTAGAAAGAGAAATGTGCATCATGTAGTGTGTTCTTCTAGTTGCCAAAAGGGACATTTCTTTCACAAAGAATTGCACACACACACCGAGCATTTGCAGGATTCAAACCCCTACCTAACTATGTTATGACACTTGAGAGAGATGCATTAGCAGAGCGTGCTATTTGCATTACTGGGAGGTTTTCCTTCTCCTGCTGTACTTATAGGGTGCCGACATCATCAGTGTTTAGAAAGAGGAATGTGCATCATGTAGTGTGTTCTTCTCGTTGCCAAAGGGGACATTTCTTTCACACAGAATTGCACACACACTAACCCCCCTCACCCAAACACACAACACAACCAGTTCAGACCCCCCCCCCCATATCCAGGACACACACTTTGCTTCCCTGGGAACAGTGTACGATATGAAGGTGTTCACATACACCATTACAGTGGTTAACGTCAGGTACAGGTATATTGTGTGGGGGAACTACTCAGGCCTCAACAACATCACCCTACAGCCACTACAATTTGCGAATCCATGTGCTATGGCAGGACTACTCACCACAGCCACAAGGGGGAATACATATTGGACCTGACCATCTGCAACATGGGGACTCTATGCTCCACACCAGAGGTAGACCATCATTGTTAATATCTGACCATACCCAACTTTCCCTGGACATCCATATCCCATCCCCACCCCAGGCAAGGAAGTCACTGCAAACAAAGTGTTTATCAAAAGCAGACTTTGCACTTGTGAAGACTGGGGTGGAAGACTTCAAAGGACCCATGCTAGGGGATTATACAGGCCACTCTGCATAATCCTTGACAACTGCATTCTATGAGCATCTGGAAGGTTTGCATTGATCATGCTATCCCAAATAAACCCATGACTCCTCCACAACAGGAGACCTGTCTTGTGTACACCAGCCATATATAAGCTGTGCAACAGAAGGAGGGAGCTAATACATTACAGAGCAATATCCCACAGAGGGAGGATGTCTCTGAACAGTATTGGCACGACACTTCAATCCCTCAAACTCATCACGTCAAGGTGTTGACAGTGAAATTGTCCAGACATTGCAGATGAGGCTCCCCTCAGTCTGTAATTGATGCCCAATTACTGTTATAAGTCCTCACCAACCCTCTTCCAGCAAACACCAGCCACATGGATGTGACATTGCAAATTCAACCCCTGGGATCTCCACTGTGTCCCTGCTTGACGGAGGCACAGCACACTAGCCTTAAACAGTGCCTTCTGTGACCTACTTTACAGAGGCACAGTAGCCTACTGTACTGGGGAGGCAGATGCCAAGCACACTCTGGCTAAGCTTGTATTCCCTAGGGCAAACAGCTTAGTATTGACCTCTACACCCATATGTTTAATTTTCAGATGCAGAATATTTGCTGCTGATAAACTGTTTGCAGGTCTTTATTGCCATAGCTTTCCCTGTTTTTATGTATCTGTGGAAGATGTTTGAATATGAGAGGGATCCACTATTTAACTTATGTCTCTGTAGTCATTTAACTGTGTGAACTGGGCAGATTGCTGTATTGTGGTTGGTTCCTGGATTAACACATACAAATACCAGATATGTGTGGCCAACTGCTAAACTGAGACATGGCCTAAGTGTGTGAGCATGCCCAGTTCAGGCTTTCCATGGCTTGTTGCCTGACATATGTCTCATTTATCAAAGTGTGCGAGCATGCCCAGTGTGAGCTTTCCATATGTTGAAATCTGCAGTCCACCACATTTGTGGTTGTGTGTGAACTTCAATAATATTTCACATTTATAGTTGTGTGTTGGGAGTCATGTTGTGTACTTACTGCCCAACTGCTTTATGTCTGAACCCAACAGGGATTTTACTGTGCCTGCAGGGTTTCCATGGGATAGTTTGCATACAGTTGTCAACATCCTTTCATACTGACCAAACACTGTAATATCGTATAGTGTACTGGTTCAGTACTTTCACTGTGGTGGACAGTATCCTGGGTTTCAGTCCTATCACTGCTTTAAATATTCATAGTGAGCACACCAGACTGGTTAAGGGCCAGTTGTGCACATATGACCATGTTGCATTTTGTTCGGATATGGACTACTTAAACCAGGCTTGTCCAACATTGGTAGTGTATTCCACAACTTGGGTGGACATTGACAAACACTAGCAATGTGCCCTAGGCCATTTCTACTGCTAGTCAGAGAGTGTGTTTGTCCTTCAACACACATTGTAACTGGATTTTGACATGACATATTTCAAGGTTAGTATACTGTGCCTCTGTCTACCCGTGACATAACAGTGATACCCAGGGTAAACCTACCATCTCCCATCCACTCATCAAGATTCCCGTTGAGGAGAGTCAATGGGGGATTCTCTGGCTAACCTGTACTGGGAGTTTACTCAAGAGTGGAGGGAGCTTCTGGGTTATGGATCAATCACTACAGCATGTCCTATGTATGTCAGTGCTGAGGTTCAGGTCTCTCATGTGCATAGCTCACTGGCATTCAGATTGTACAAGGTGCAGCATGTTCATTGATTCCAGCTTGGACATGGCTTTATACATCAGGCACAGATTGCCTCTGGGCAGGCAGTATGGCACTGTGTGGAGCTGCAGTTTGTTTAATCAGGCAACACATGGCATCTGTTCGAGCTCTTTGATCCTCCTGGTGAGGTACTTTTGGGGTCTTTCCAGTTGCTGGAGGTGTCTGCTGAGGTACATCACACAGGGGCCATTGTACTCAATTGTGAGGCTGATGAAGGATGACTGAAGAGGCACGATGACCTCCCCTGATCTAGATCTGACTACTTCATGATTAGGTGGGTATATGGTATGTTTCTGTAACCACTACAGCCACATGGTTGTCGAATGCAAGATATCTATCAAATTGCGTCCCCAGGTCTCTTATTACTTCTAAAGTACTTAGTGGGTTAACACCTATGTGGTAATTGGTGGGCACTTACTGTTTATCCACAGGGGATGACTATACACTTTTCTGCAATTAGCTTGATGACATGACTCTGGCACCAGTTGTCTGTTTCTATATGGCCCTTTTGCAGGATGCTTGTGTCATCTGGAGGGTCAGATATGGTGCCCAGTTTGTAGTCCTCTGCAAACTTGTTCAGACACAGTCCTTCCATGTTGGCCTGTACCTATGGGAAATATATACCAAACAAGGGAGGTCCCAGGACTGTGCCTTGTGGGATGCCAGTTGTAGCTGGTTTGTAGCCTGACATGGCTGCAGCATTTCTGACCATGTCAGTTCTGTCCCTGGGCTGGTTTGCAACCCATCTACTGACACAGGGGTTTATATTTAAGCTGGTGAGCTTATCTATAATGAACACGTGGGGTAATGTATGGAAGGCTTTTGCAAGGTCCAGATAGGCTGTGTGGACCACATTCCCCTTATCAATGGCCTTGATGACTGTTTCAAATGGGTCAAACATGGTTAAGGGGCAGGATCTGCCCTTAAGAAAGCCACGCTGGGTAGGGTCCACTGTCTGTAGGTCCCCAATATCTTTATTTCTGAGGTCCATGATGATCCTTTCCATAGCTTTGCAGACCAAGCTTGTCAGGATTCTGGGGTGATAGTTTGCAGTATCCATTCAGGCACCACCTTTGTGGAGAGGGACCACTGTTGCTGTACACTGCTCTTTGGGTACATATCCTGTGGTAAGGCTGAAATTGAGCAGTAGTGTTATTTGGCATTCCATTCTTCTTGGTGTTCATGTTGGACACAGCCCAGGACACCATCACATACCATTGATGCTGTGTGTTTTCCTTTGAAGATGCTGGCTGTTACCTCAGCATCTGCAATGTCAGGGGGCCAGCACTCTGCTGGGATAGATATTTGGCATTTGGGGGTTTGCACTGAACCTGTCAGGTTGGATGTTGGCAATGTGTATGGGTTTGGTGTATTTGTTTGTAATATTTGGCAATTCAGAGCATATCTGTGAATTCCCAACAAGGTTCCTACCATCAGTTAAGAAAGCCTGGTGATTATCCTTAGTGTCCTGTACAATCTGTATCTTCATAGGTTCGTAGGTTCATACTAGGCTATCTGCCCTAGGGCATTTATAAGCCTAGCCAGAGTGTGTGTGGCTTTCGCCACCCCTTGCTATGTAAATATTATGCCCATTTAGGGTTTATTTTACTGTGCCTCTGTCTAGACGTGACACAGTGAAGACCCCCAGTGTAAATCTACGATCTCCCATCCACTTGGCAAGATTCCTGTTGAAGAGAGTCGGTGAGGGGCTTTGCCTAACATGGAGTGGGATTCTGTTCCAGAGTGTAGGTAGCCTCTGGGTTATGAATCTCTCCCTCCAGCACATCCTATTTATTTATGTGTTGAGGTTGACATCTCTCACTCTTGCGGCTCTGATGGATTTGGATTTTCTGAGGTGGAGCATGTCCATCAATTCTGTATTGGACATGGCCTTTTACATTGGGCATACATCCCCTCTGAGTATGCAGTATGTGACTGCATACAGCTGGGGTGTCATCAGCCAGGCAGCAAATGTTTGGGACCCTTTATCCTCTTGGTGAGGTACTTTTGAGGTCTTTTTAACTGCTGCAGGTGTCGGGTAAGGTACATCCCAAATGGGGGATTGTACTCAATTATGGGCTTGATAAGAGAAGAGTATAGGGGCACAATGACCTCTCTTGATGTAAATGTGAATCGTTTCATGATAAGGTGGCCAATATAGAAGGTCTTCCTAGCCACATTGGCAATGTGAGTGTCACATGAGAGGTTACTGTCCACTTGTGTCCCTAGGTCCCTGATTACTTCTTCCATACGTAATGGATTACCACCTATGTGGTAATTTGTGAGTACCTTGTTTGGTTTTTGGAGAGACATTCATGAGAGGGTGATCTGTAGCATGCTACAAACTGTACAGCGGTTTTGCCTATGGTTAGTTGCACATGGATGGTCTCTGATGCTTCGTGCATTGTCAGTAACCTGGATGTGTGGGTATCTTTGCTCAATATGGATACTCTCCCTCCTTTTGTGGTTTGGTCCAGGTTTTGGGGCCGAAAAGCATGATATGAGGTATAACCTGGTAGTGCTGGGGTGCTCTCAGGAGCCTTGTTGCAGGTTTCCATCACTGCACAGACATTGATGTTCTCTATACTGGGGAGGGCCTCGAGAGTGTGCATCTTGAGGTTTAGACTTCTGGCATTGAGCAGCATTACCCTTATCTTTTTTCCACTTATGTTTTCTAGGGAGGTGGGTTTGTCTTTTCAGCCTTGCCTACAAAAGGCACTATGGAGGTGGCAAGAGCCTTAGCCAGTATCCAGACGCCCAGGGGTGACAGGTGCAAGCCATCCCTGGCAAAGCAGCGTGGCTTGTCAAGCATGACATCCCAAGCAGACAGACATTGGATCCCATTGGAATGACACCAGTAATTGAGCCAATTGTTAAAGCTGATCATTCTGTGTTTGTACTGTGGCATCATTCTTGGTGAGGGTAGGATGCTGCTCAGGGTCAGAGCCATACCGGCCTGGCCTACATAATTGGAGAGCTCCTCTATGTCTCTTTTCATGTAGTCCAGGGAGGTACGTCTCAGGTCATTCACACCAGCATGGACAATGACTGAGTCATATTTGTACTTGCTTTGGAGTGACCTGCATGCTTGTGTTATGTGGCGGATTGTAGCAGCCTACAGGCAGCTTACTGTACCCTTTTCCTTGTTCAGTCTGGTGAGTGGGACATCAGTGTGTCTGAGGGTGGGAGGATGGCAGAATGGTTAAGGTGTTTACCTTGTAGACACAAGGTGCAGGGTTTGATTCTCACATGGGGGACTTGGCTAGGCTTAAAATGGTCCACAAGGGCAAATAGCCTAGTACTAATCTATGAACCTATGAACCTATGACTATGGAGTCACCTATTACAAGTGTATCAGGCATGTTGTTTGTCCTTACGGGCTGTGACTGTTTGGCACACCGACTTTGTGTACTATGTGTTGCATGTGCTATGTTTGGGGGTAGTGGTTGCTTGGGTGTCTGCTTTGGAGGCCTCTGTTGATTTGGTGGTTTTTAATTAGAGCCTCCGGGAATGTTTTTGTGTGTTTATGTCTTTGGTTTGCAGTTGTGATAGGTCTATGTGAGACTGGGTTTGTGGTGTGTGTGGTTACCTTCTCCTCTTGACTAGTTTAGACAGTACTGAGTTGGGAGAGCTCAGCCTCCAGTTTGGAGACGTGGTTGCATCTCTCACATATATTTGTATTTCTTGGGGGGGGAGGAGGGGGTTGTCTGTGTACATGGGGCAGGTGTAACATTGCCCAAGATTCACAGATTCAACTTGTTGTAGCTGGCCTTAGTGGATTTTATGAGTGGCCATATTTTATTGCCATAATACTGATCAGAGATTACTTCCTTTTTTGGGTTTGCTCTATCATGTAGTAGCTTCCTCATTCTCTTGCATGGTTTGGTAATGGCTGGGGTCCACCATGCAAGATGCCTGCGTGTATGGTATTGGGCCTTGGTTTTATTTGGGATTGCATACTCCATGCATTCCTGACAGTGTTCATAGAATGCATTTTTAAAGGGTTCTGAGGTGTGGCCCACATTTTCCGCAGGCACAGGGCCTTTAATGGATTCCACATCAGTTTGGAGGAGTGCAACATTTCCTTTACACATGTTTTTCACTGTGGTTTCCTGGCCAGGGACTGTGGTCAGGATGTGAATATCCAGTGTGATTACTCTATGGGCTGATCTTACCAGTGAGGGATACACTTCTCATCTGGCCATAGAGTACCCATGTTGCTGATTATCACATCAGGTATGCTTACCCCTGTTGTGGGAGTGGTACGTTGTTCCTGAGCATTTTGGTTTATGGATTCTAGGAACTTTTGGCCTAGGGTGTTGCAGCTGGAATAATGCTCCCAGTCTATGTTTGAGTATTTTCAGTCACCCAATATAATGTTGTTTGGAGAGCTTGATATTTCCATGTGTTCCAACATAGGCCAAGTGCAGTTCCTGGCATTGGGAGGGTAGTCTGTAGCAGGCTACAAACTGGGAGGCAGTCTTAGCCACTGTTACCTGACCATGGTTAGTCCATGCTACTTCTTGTTGTGGTGCCAACATGAGGGTGTGGTTATCCTTGACAATTATTGCTAGTCACCCTCCTTTTGTAGTTTGTTCCATGTTTTGGGGCTGTAAAGCACGGTATGAGGTGTAACCTGGTAGTGTTAGGGTGCTCTTGTGAGCCTTAACCCAATTTTCTGTTACAGGACAGATATCAACATTCTCCATGTTGAGGGGAGTTTAGACTGCATGCATCTTGCAGTTTAGACTTCTGGCATTGGGTAGCATTACATCTAGGTTCTTATCCCTTGTGATACCTATGGAGGTGGGCTTGTGTTTTGAGTCGTACCTATTCAAGGCACAGCGGAGGTGACAACAGCCTTTGCCAGTATCCTAAAGGCCAAGACTGATAGGTGCATGCCATCCCTAGCAGGTGGAGCATCGTGTCTTGCTCAGCATGTCATCCCAGGCTGGCACGCATTGGATCCCCTTTGACTAACAGCAATACTTAAGCCAATTATTGTAATTGATCATCTCGTCTTCATATTGTGGCATCATGCTTGGTGAGGGTAGGATGTTAGTCAGGGTCATCAAGTTTGCATATACTACATGGTGTTACATTGCTTAACACATGGCAATCATGCCTCAGGTGGTGCTGCAGGGCTGTCTATGTTGGATGCACATACTACACTCCCTGTACGTTTGATAGCAGGTTGTGTCAACTTAGGCATCCCTTTTACTATATGTGTGAGTCAGAGAGAGGTATCATTTCCAGGGTTCCTACTGAGCCAGTGTATGTGCTATGTGTTGCCGCTTTGCCAAGGCCAAGGCATACTGGGCAAGCCTCCTTCTGCCTACTGGGGCAGGCTCAGGTTGTTCCTCCTCCGAGTCACGCTCTGCCTGTGATTGGCTTGGCAATGGTGGGGGGCTGTTTGGCCCAGCCCTATGCTGGTCCTGCTGCAGCTGTTTTCGCAGAATCATATTATGTAGCATAGCACATACCATGACAATTTGGGTACATGTAGTTGGTGAGTACTGCAAGGCTCCACCAGATGTGTCCAGGCACTAGAACCGTGACTTGAGCAGCCCAAACACACGCTCGATTACATTTCGTGTTTGTGAGTGTGCCTCATTATGGCGTTCTTGTTCAGGTGTGTGTGCATTTCTGATGGGTGTCATCAGCCACGGCTCCAGTGCATAGCCAGCATCCCCCACTAAGTGACCATGTGGGATGTCTCCATTGGCAAATGTCTGGTACAGCTGCGTCAAATGCCAGATATGGGAATCATGGTAGCTTCCAGGGCAGCCAGCACACACATTCATTATTATGCCCTGGGCATCACACATGACCTGGCAGTTGATGGAGAGGAAGCCCTTGCGGTTAATGTAGGCCCTACCCCGCTCACCGGCTGGTGCTTTGATGCATATATGCGTGCAGTCTATTGCACCAACCACCTCAGGGTATTCCTCTATTTGCTAGAAGAGATGCATATTGCTGGCCAATACCTCACGGGAATTGGGGAAATATACATGATCACTGACATGTGCTGACATGCCATCCAGGAACTGGTGCAGTACCCAGGATGCTGATGCCTGTGATATCCCCATCATATCACCAGTTGGTCTCTGGAAGGTACCTGTTGCTAGTATTCTTAGGCCAACACATACCTTGGTTTCCACTGGGATGGGTTCCCCTCTGTTGGTTCTGTGTGTGAGGCGTGGCCTGCACAGTTCAACAATTTGCTGCAGGAGGTCTCTGTCCACTCTATAGCGCTCCACTATCTCCAGCTCATGTAACCCCTGGTAGGTGACCCTGGGCCTGTACACTCTTTGTCTCCTCACTGTGGGTTGTCTGGCAGCATTTGCATAGTCACCACCCTCAGCAAGTTGCATATGTCTCCTTATAACAGCTATGGCAGCCCCTAGCATTTTTGGTTTGAGTGAAGCTTTTTCAGTTTTCACTTCTAATAGCTTACTCCTCTGTTGCAGTGTCTCTTGAGAGAAAGATTCTGCACTGTTGTTTGCAGAGTTTTAAGTGCTGGGCTGGGCTACTGTTCTGCCTGTGTAATTACCTTCTTCTGACTGTTTTCACCTGCTAGCTCTGCCAGTAATCCCTGCTAGTTTCCTACTATTTCCCATGCTTCCTTTTTCCCTTCTGTTTCCTCAGGGGGGAGCGACGAGCATACCAGCAAAAACACGCTCACAGCGGCTAACACGCGTGCACACATGCTTAGACGGACTAGAATCCATTTATTCGGGTTAAACCGCGCACACACCAGCGCAAACAGGCTTACAGGTGTTTAAACAGGCTCCTACATGCTTATTCTGCCTTAAACGTGCGCACTCACGCTTACACGTGCGCACTCTATCTTACTCGTGCCTACCAGCGCGCACACGCACGCATGCATGTCCTGCAAGAAACGTTGGTGTTATCCATAGTGTACACCTTCCATTTCTTTGCTTTCCCATCCCTACTTGTTGACACTCCTCTTTCCATGATGTGTGACTGACAGCGTTCACATGCCACTGTGCTCCAATGAGCTGCATTACTTTCATATATTCCCCCCTGTGATGTCACCTATCTCCTACTCTGTTACTCCCCGTTATCCTACTCCTACACTGCATGGAATGCGCTCATTTCCTATGTAACAGTACGATTCCCTATCCTACCACTCATTTACATAGGATTGCCTACTAATGCTTAGTTACATGTCTTACACTCCGCTTCCCCCTTTAGCAACCCCTACTCGGTGGCCATGTTGTTTTAGCCTGCTATTCCCTTCCATTGTAAATTCATGCTTTGCATAAAGCCACATTTGTGGGTTTAATTTTTTTATTTTTCTGTTTTTTTATAGCGCAGCCCGTTTACGCGGCGCTGCACTACATTTAAACATCGGCGATCACCGAAAAAAAAAAAATATATATTTTATGTTTGCATCAGAGTACGTTGCCAGTGACCACAAATTTGGCCATTGGCATGCTGCCTGGGACATTTGCAACCTTTATTTGGAGCTGACAAGGCTCCATTGTGTTATTTGCAGAATGGTACTCAGTTATCAACTGAGTACATTTCTGCAGATAACACGGCTCTTACACGGGCAGGTTTCTGCTTCCTGGATCGCAAAATTACCTCATTTGCATGCCTTTCGGCTGCAAGTGAGGTAATTAGCATAGCCACACCCTGTCCGTGTAAGAGACGTTTTAGGTGCTCTCTTACACACACATTCAGTCTGTTCCACTACTCTTAGACTCCGTGCAAGCCATCGTGAATCCTGCCCATGGTCTATACACTTATGTTGCCCACTTTACTATATGGTTGCCCAGTATTGCTTAACCTTCTAGCTTCCATCCAAAATAAACTAAACCAGTGCTACAATAAAAAAGCAAAATTTGCCAGAAACTCATCAAACAGAACCCATCACTTTTTAGCCCTAAACCAGCTTGACTGGCTTGAATTACCCAAACCACACACTTCTACAAAACCTTTCCAAGTACAAAAATTAATATACATACCAGAACAAAGCAAAGCCTTTTCTAGACTTACTACACACACACACACACACACACACACACACACACACACACACACACACACACACACACACACACACACCCCTGCTAGGTCACTTTGTTCTGGAAACAGAATGCTTCTCAGTATCCACAAACAACAGCCTGTCTGTATTCCATCAATGTAGGCCACTCCTGGAACTCTATCCCCTCATCCCTTAAGCATACTAGCAACTTTTCCAATTTCAAGACTAATCTGAAAAAATATCTGACAACTAGAACTGATGTATGATCACCAACTCACTATTACTATGCCTTTCTCACTCTAAATTCACCAACACCTCCAAATCTTAGCATGTAGTAATGGCTGAACATTAAAAGAAGTTCTCACTTTAATGATACCATACTACTAATATATGCTGTGCTACATCTTCAGCCAGCACTTGCTACTATTTATTTTTCTCTGTCATTTCTTTCTATGACATTCTCACCTTTCGAATAACTCTCTCTCTCTCTCTCTCTCTCTCCATGTCCTTAGTTTTCCCTCCTACTCATTACACCTTCTGATCTATTTTATTCCTCTATTTTGACAGTAGAATACTCTATTAAATATTTTCAGCTCTATACATTATTAGAAATATAGTCAATATTTTGAATAACTATGTATTAGTTTACTTGACATAGTTTATCTACTTCTGCAGTGTGTCTTGCTACTTGCAGCACATATTGTATTGTTAATATTTCTTTAAATGTATTTCAGTCTGTTTATGTCTGTTGTGGGGATTTTCTCCCCTTGGATATAATTTCTTATTAGCTATTGTAAAATATGTGCGTGTGTTTTGCCTTTCTCCTCAGCACATTGTAAAATATTTAATCTGTTTCAGGTCTTTCTCCCCTTGTATATATAGTTACTGAACTACTGTTTAAATGATTTTCAATCTGTTGTGAAACTTTTCTCCCCAGGCCTCCACTGAAAATGAGCCATTGGCTCAGTTAGACTTTCCCGGTTATCAAAGGACAAATAAATAAAATAGATATACAAGTACACATATGCATACAAGTGTCTGAATATCACTCTGTCTCAATTTGTGTAAATATATCACTGCAGTAACCTAGGCGATACTGCTTTTGTGCATTAATGGTGTTTCTTAGTGAAATTGTGTTGCACAATTCAGCAAGATGGCAGCTCACAGTGGAATTATGCTTGTGAATATGAAGGGCATGATATGTCACTACTGCAAAAGGAAAATACCGTATTGTTTGGGGGGGGGGGGTCACAGTACCAATAACAATGTACTATTTTTATCTGACTTCTGTATAACATTTCCTGAATAGATTTTTCCAACTTAATCTACCCTTCCTGAGAAAAAAACAGGGAAAATCTTATATCAACCAAGCCAGTGAAGATGAGGGCTTGAAGCCCCCTTATAAATCCCATATTGTTCTTTACTCTCTTTAGCTCTTCTCATCATTTCAGAGTGCAATTAACTTCTAAGTCATGCTGAAGAAATTTCAGCTGTATAGTAGCTTGTAATGTGGTTTGTTTTTGTGAGCTTTTCACAGTTTTGTCCTTTCTTAACTATAAATAAGTCTTGAATATCATGAAAAGTCCAGCTTTTGGCTTTAAAATCCACAATCAGTTGTGTTTGTTACAGGTAAACTGCATAACTGCTGCCTGCAGCTTGCTGTGCTTGAGTTCAAACCACAATGGCAAAGGCTGTGAAAACTGTGCTAAACTTAAGCAAGTTATTAAGTTATGATGTCTAAAAATGTTAAACTCATATGTAACAGAAAACTGACTAAAACTTTAGAGAAAATGTAGAAAATTGTTGAAAACAATGATGAAAATATTTATAGAATGAAGGCATCCACTTTTTCTCTGTGCTCATCAGCAGTTCTTCTGAGACAGATCATAGAATCATAGCATGCATAAGATGCCTTGTCAATATCCAGCTTTAGACTTTATATCATTTTTCAAGGAGCAAAACAAATGGAAGCACCACCACGAATCCAAAAAATAACAAAATGTGGCTGATAATCCAAGAAACGCAGCTCCACTGTTAACAGTTCAAAAATTTAATAGCAAGATACTTCACAAAACACGTAGAGCACGAAAATTCACATGTAAATCCACAGTTGGTAAAGGTTGAGCGCTTTCATCTGCTACCACAGATTTCATCAGAACCTGATTTGGGTTAAACAAGTCTTGCTTTCATTAGCTGTTCCAGAGCGGAATGCTTGCCAGTGCTAATTTCCGAAACAATGAACCCAAGAGCAGGACAGAAACGCAGAGAGAGTTATAAAACATTACAGAAATGCTGTCATCCACAAGTTACTCCTTCTATTGTAATAAGCAATAGAAGGAGTAACTGAACATAATCAACGTACCATTCCAATTTAAAGAGTTGTTGAGTTTTTAAATTGTAATGGTACGTTGATTATATTCAGTTCTGATGAAGCCCGAAATTTAGCAGGTGAAAGCGCTTAACTGAATTATATTTGTGCTGTTCACGTGTTTTTGTTATTTTATTAAAATTTTTTATACAGTATTTTTTGGACATTCAGTTCGTATACTTTTGGTACCAGGTGTGAGGATACATTGGCATCTCAAGACCGTGTAGCATTTTGGTTTAGCTACTTATCCATTTGGTTCAGTTGTTTCTGCTACGCCAAACACAGGTTTTATTTTACAAGTATCATGCTAAATCTAAGCAGTTTATATCCATTTAGTGAATCAGATTTACATACCTTAATGCAGTTACTAGTTTCTGAAAATAAAACTACTAAAGAAAGTCTTTATTTTAGGGAATATTATCTAGTTAATGCCCCCTTGAAAGTGTGCAATCTCAAAAACCTGAGACACAGACTAATCAGAGCACATCAGTAAATCAGGACAATGTCTTGATGTATAAGTCTTTGCTTATACAGTGCCAATTTCCACCAGTGTACAGATCTTCACAAATATCTGTGTTAGTCCTCTGCAAGCTCTGAGAATCCAATCTATGTTAGTACAATGAAAGTTGTAAGAAGCCGGTTGTGAAAATATAAAGCAATAGCCCAATAAAAATGTCCAGCCTCCTTGTTTTCACCAACTGTTATGTAGGTGAGCCTAAATACCAGACAAGCAAGAGCAAAACTGAATTTCATCATGAATATCTAGCCTATTACTAACTGTTATATAGATTAAGTACAAATAACAGACAATCCGGAGCAGAACAAAATAACTCGAATAACCATCCTTTTATTAACTGACTTCATTTGGGAGAGCTATTAAAGAAAACTAGTCGTTAAGCCCATCACTGATTCCGCAATGAAAACTGAAAAACTCCGCCTCTTGTGCCTTCCTCCTTTGTAAATCATTTTTTTCCTCCTGCACTGACAGACGCTGATCAGGTAAAAACGCCTTATCGGTATCATTACATAATATTCATCAACATCATATTCCAATTCTTTAGGTAAATAGAATGTGATAGTGACAGTTTGTAAATATCACTGTACCCACTGGGAAAAACAAACAAGCAAACAAAAATCTTGAGCTCAGCAGAAAAAGACTGTTTAGACTTAATTTTACATTATTCTTTAATAGTTTTCCCAAACTGTAATCTCTTCGTTGGTGGTGTTTCTAAAACAAATCATGATCCACATAAACTGGACAACAATGTATTGTATGCTTTTAATTCTGAACTGCCAGGTTTACTATATGACTTATTCTTTTACATACCCATACCATAAATAATTGCTGTAAATCCCTCTGGATTTCAAAATATTCCATTCAGCAGGAGTCAATAGCAATCAAAATGTTTTCTCACTTTCCAGAGAATTTTAAGGTAATCCAACTCAGACAGTCAATTTGGCTTTAAAAAAAATCATTAAAGTCTAAGCCTTTGTCAGCCTTCTTACACTACACTTAAACTCAAGCTGCTGCTATGAGCTGTGTGCACCATGGTAACCAGATGTTGCTGTAAATATAAACCATCCAGCCAACAGTCTTTGCTGTATGCATTATTTCAGAACACCACAATTTTAAGGACAAAATAGTGCTGTACTGCTCTCACAATAGTTCACAAGTATCAATTTCTGATTTTGCTAGTTTCCTGGTATCCCTCAATAATATACTAGAGAGTAGTTGCAATTCACTTATGATCACATCTAGACTATAACAGCATTCTTTTACCATAGCCTCCTTACAGTTTTCTTATTACTGCCTTCCAACCCTGAAAAAGCCACACTCATGCACCTGCCCATACTCTCCTAATCTTCTTTAGTTTTCATATTTTTGCCATCTTTACCATCTTTCCACAATTTATAATCAAAACATCTGCAATAGGTAAATACAATGCTGCCGTCAAATTCATTTAAATTGACTAACTTGAATTATGTAAAATGCATAGTTTAACACAAACACTGTTGGACTGATTGAATGTGATGACAGACCTCTGAAAACACTGCAAAATGCCTGTAAAGTCCTGTTATTGTACAACAAAGTGAGGGGGTTATTTTAGTGCACCCATCTCTCTGAAACACATGTGGTGAATTAAATTCTTTACATGTTGTAACAAGTAATACAGTAAACTCTGAATCAAGCAACCAGCACTCTCAAGCAACCGGCAAAAAAATAAGAAATACAGTACACTTTTCATGTGTTGCACTTTCTGTTTCCCCTTGTAGAAACATACCTTATGTTTTTAGAGCTTTAAAAAGGAAGATAGGAATTAATTCCCTCTCTCCCCAACCTGAGAACAAGTCAAACCAAACAAATAGTATAGGGTATAGTATTAGTCAGGCCTATTTTTAATAGAAGCTCTCAAGCAACCAGTAACTACAGTTATCTGGTATCTACCAATCCTCATGGGTGCTGGTTAAGTGATAGTTTACTGTATCACCAAAACTATGTGTTGTGTTAATTCTATTTGGAACGGGGGGCTGGCAACCCATTAAACCCTACACAATTAGTTTTAAAAGAAAGGGGGGTTAAGGAGGTGGCAGCCTCCTTAATAAAACAGATTTAATGGAAATACAGTTACATTGTTGATGCTCCTAGTGTATGAGCATTTTACTTTAAAAGTCATGCTATTGGTATGATAATCCTCTTACAAAAGATGTTAGGTGGGTGATAGGTATAGTCAAATTATGCTAGTCACTCTTTGTTACAAGAGTATATTAGCTGTGAAGTTTGCCTACAGCAAGCACACTTCTGCCTTGTTGGGAATACAGGCACAAAGAAATGAGAACAAAACTAATGTAGAATATATAAGGATGCATTATGCTACCTCTGCAAGTACCTTGTCTGCTATAAGACCTGTGCTGGCCTCTCACAGAGAGGAAAGTCACTGCTAAGAAAAATCCATCTGGAAACTGGTACAGAGAATGTGGAAAAATCTAAATGTAATGATGTACTTTTACAGTCTAATGTCCATGAAGATGTACTGTCATGTCAAGTACTTACACAAATGTACTTAATGGACTGATGCACACCGTGTGTGTGTGTGTGTGTGTGTATATGTGTGTGAGTGAATGCACGTGCTTGCATGTACCTATTTGTGTTTTTGATTCATGCTGTCTATACCAGAGCAGTAGACTTCTCCATAGCAAGGTGTTTTCTCTAGGAGTATGTATATTTGTGAATTAGTGGAATGAGCTCTATATAATTTTAGGATGGTAAAACATTTACTCATGTTTTATCTGTTAAAAGTTGATTATATCAGACATACAAGTAATTACCTGCAGAAAAAGGCATGAAGGCATCTTTTTTCACAAACTTCCCATTCGAATCAAGGAAATGAAATGGATTGAATTCCTCTGGCTTCTCCCACTGAGTTTTGTCAGTTAACACAGAAGACAACAAAGGAATGATGTACGTACCCTAATAGCAAAGACAAATATCAACAGCTGACAAAGACAGTCTTTTATATTTCAATCAGACATCATATGTTGCACAATAACAGTAAGTGAAGCATTGATCAAGGTATATTTTCAGGTACAGGATTATTAGTTGTTATTATGAAAATATTTTAATTCCATTTCACTTATAGTTCTTAAAAAAACTTTCCTAAATATGTCCTACATACAAAGTTATTGTTGTATTCTCTTGTTAGCACCATAACAGAGAGGGATGGAAGTCAGATCTAGCTCTACATTTTCTTTAGCCACTCCACAATACTCATGTATACTCCCAATGTTCTTTTTGGGATCCCTGTCTTTTCTCAGTCTTATAAATGTCTTTAAATCTGGTTTTCTATGTAGTCTAGATGATTTCGGTCAATATAAACTGGACAAATACTTAACTAAAATTTATACATCTGTGGAACAGGGTTTACATCTTAACAGCTCTGGCTGAGTAGCTCCTCACCATTAATTTTAGCAGAACTAAATCTATGTTATGCCAGTGCCCTGGTATATAGGGTAAAGCTCTGACTGTGATCCTGACGAATTGGGCTCAGTTAACAACCTAGGTGCTGGCAGAGCTAAGCTGGGAGGGTAGGAGTGACAACTTGGTCACCCTGGGAGGGAGGAGATAGCATATTTCGCTGAAATACTAACAGGTAATGGAGGCTGGGTGTTGCAACATGTAGAGTGAAATGCCAATGATGAGCATCAACCACGAGGTATGTTTGTTTGCTGCAGCTGGGGATGGGTAATTTCTTTAAACCATGCATGCACCATGGTGCTGCATTGTATGAATCCCATTTCTGCAGGCTGCCATGGGTGTGAAGGAGGGCTGGAAATATGACAGAGTAAGCAAAAATTTCCTGATGGCTGCCTGAGTAAGTGTCTTTTCGTGTCCTAGAGGAAGGATGCTGATGGTTGGCAAGCACTGGGAAGAAATAGATACAAAAATAAAAAACAATTAACACAACTCTGATGTATCTGGTACAATAGCTAAACTATTCTACATACTAATGTCCAACCCATAAACGTATAATAGATTTTAAATAAATAGATATTTTGTTTTCACCTTGTGTCATCTATCTTTTTAAGTCAAGGTGATTAGAAAGATTAGGAATGTTTATACTATAATGAGCATTCTTTTTGTTGTATAGTTGTAATTTCTAATTGTGCACTATAATGCCTGCATCATAGTCTTGCTTATCTTTCTCTGATCATGTATACCACTTTACTGTTTTAGAACGTTTGGCTATAGTTTTTTTCTATTCAGCACTCACTTTATCCCTATATTCAGATGAGACAAACTACAATCTGCACTGTAAAAGACACATAGAACTTTTTAAACTTCTCCTCAGGGATGTTATTGACCTTTCCTCATTAATGACAGACAGAGGAATAGCTGGCACAACTAGTGCCCTGTGCACTTCCACAAACTTTCTCCCCACCCCCTCAGCTTTTCAAGGGAATAACAAAAGAAAGGGACTTTTGCCTACCTCAGAAAGCCAGTTGGCTTCCTACAGAATACCAGCCAATCATACACTACCAAATCCATGCTTCCAGCTCTCAGGAGAAGAAAAACAAAGCTACCTATGATAAGACAGCCAATCCACAGCCCAGCTCTTTAAGTGAAGAGCAAAGAAAAAAAAAAAAACATGCTGAACACAAATGCCCGTCGGTAACAGTATTTTGAAACTGAAGAAAGATCAGTTGAACCCCATAAATCTTTCCACCCAGAGCAATTGCCCCCTTTGCTCCACTACTTTTGACAGGATTCAGAAGTGCCTGCATCTCTTGCTGTTAGCAAATGCTTCTTGTCTTGATATATCTGATCAAGTATATAACTTCATGTATACACATAGTATAGTTCCCCTGGCTTCTTGAGGATCAGAAAGCTGTAGGTTTGATTTCCGTAACAGGCGTCTGGATTCATTTTGTTCATTACTGATACTGTAATGCAGCATGGGAGAAGTGCTGTACTCCTGGTTCTCCTGAGGTGCCATATTTTGGATGACACATTAAACAGCAGCCCCAGATACCTAATCGGCTGATAGCATTGGTGGGTATAACAAGCCTATAGTCTTTATTGAAACATAACAGAGGTATATTAGTAAACATGCCAGACATTAACAATTAAAATAGTATGGAAATTTGCATAGTCCCCTGGTCACAGTCAAATTTCACCTGTTAGTATGAATGTCACCACAGGTCTCTCCTGAAAACAGGCAGTGTTCAGTGGATTCGCCTGGTGAACAAAAATAAACACATAAATAATTGGTATTACCACCTTTTACTATTTCATTGTCACACCTGCATTTGTTAAACTTGATCACCTGATCCAACCTTTCCCATTATTTCTGCTGGATCTACTTTATTAACTCATGTACTGCCTGCTCACATTTTTCTGTCTTGCTGCAAATCATTGGAAATTACTTATACTCATGACCACCACTAAGTTAACAAAAAGTTTTTTTTTTTTTGCAGGAAAGTGAGACCGCCCAATATGTGAGGGCTTTGGTCACACATCCCAGATGTCTAAATATAATGACTGAGGTTGAACCAACTCATATAAAGCATATTTACGGATTAAGTTTACATACTTGAGTTTCTCACTTTCATATACACAGGTGAGCATACAACTGTGCGCATCTGAGACACAAGCAGCTGGAACATGAGGATGTGAAAGACAACTGTTTTAATAATTTCTTCTCCATTATTTCTATTATTTAGCAACCAGCTTATTCATTCTGTACAGCACCTTTCCTCTTCACCAATTATCGTTAAAGAGAAATGTTGTCCCTCAGATAGTTTTATTTTTTTTTATTTTATTGCAGCAATAAACTGCAGTGCCATTTATCTATTTCTTTCTGTCTTTGTTGAGTGAGACAGAACATTGGTTCTACTACTGGACCACTTTCAGGTTAAGCACAGGGTTGCAAAGGCAAAAACATAATGATTTTCCGTAAGTGAAGATTACTTTACTATGAAAGTTAATTACTTCAAAATTTGTATTAAAGGAGAATGCATTCATCCTGGCAAATAAATTAAAATAAAACAATTTTAGATTTCCATTAAAGATATGAATGCAGAGAACTTTACATCACACATACTTGTAAAATCTTCCTTAATGGTTGATACATTTGGTCAATCCAAATATATTATATAGTTTTAATGACAATATATGTTTAAATCATCAGGCAGTTTAACAGCACTTAGTAAGTTGACAAGTAACTAAAACTAAGAAACCTAGCTTTGAAGTAGTTAAAAATCCTTGAAGTAAGCTTCACAAGGTCAGAGAATGCTTGACGTATGTCTCCACTCACATCACAACAATAAGCAGAAAAATGCAAAACTCTCCGCCTATTTCTCTTGGTGTAAAGTACAAAATGCCACTGACAGTGGACTCTAAGCAGCAGGCATCTGTAAATGGAGTAAAAAGTAAAACAAATGATAAATGTTACTCTGGCATATCATTTGTAATGTGAGAGCAACCCAGTGGAAGAAAAGGAAAGTGAGAAGCTGGTATCCACTTACACTGTGTTAGGCCGTGAGAAACACAAAACAAAAGAGCACTCATGAGGCCTGTGTTGATAACTGTTAACCTGAAGGCGATTTTTGTTCAGAGGTATCTTTTGCAGGGGATGATATAGAAGAAGCTGCAGTGCTGGTGTTTTTTTTTGGGGGGGAGTGGAGCTTTACCTCTTATTTTGAAGTATGGAACTGAAGAAAGTTACACTGCAGTACTAGACTGATAGATAAACGACATCAACTTTAAAAAGGTACAATAGCAAGATGATACTTTTGAGTATGACAAGACAGTATACGCAAGTTTATAGGAAAATATATTGTTTCTACTTCTTCATTCCCATATTTTGAGTTAAATGATTACCTTTAATATCTTTCATATAGAGCAAATAAATGAAATCAATTTTGCATCAATTTTTAGTGCCCAAGCATTATAGGACACTAGTACTGAAAGCATACCGAGTCATATGTTAGGAGATTGACATGTCAGATTTTTGGCACATTCAGTTGCTGCCTGATTTTTATCTACTTCTGGTTTGGTTTTCATTCCTGCTTGACATTGAAATGCTTCTGCTAAACTAAGGAAGGAGGTCATCTTAGACTTGTCTCTTCATGTTTGAAAACTTTCACTGTGTTTGGAAATGATGAGGACAGCAGATGTGTACGAGTCCTGTGACTACAGATCTATACATGTAATCAGTTTTGAGGAGGCCCTTATCTTCCTCAGAATGAGGAATATAGCATCTTTGTATGAACAGATTTTTATATATCATTTGATAAGAATGTATTTTCTTGCTTTCCTGTCCAAATGATCCAGTACCTTTTGGGTCCAGTCAATTACCCCAAAACTGTAAGTTAAAACAAGAAGAGCAAATTGGTTTATAGCTTGGACTTTGTTCCTAGATGTAAGGGTTGTTTTCAGTATTAATAATAGTTTTCTAAAATATTCTGTAAAGAGTTTTGTTCGCATTTGTTCATGTTTTATTGTCAGTCCTTCATCAGTTCCCAAATACTTATACATTCCCTCCTGCGCGAGCTCCTTTATATCACATTCCTTTCCCAGACTGATATTTTCTTTGTGCTGCAGGTTTCCAGCTTTAAATGTTACTTTTGCACATTTATGAAGACCAAATGACATTCTTATTTCATCTGAGAAGGTTTTGATCACTTTCAGTTGTGTTTTCAGGTCTTCATCTGATGAGCTATACAGTTTTAAATCATCCACAAAAAGAAGTTTAGACGTCTTATACTTTGTTGTTTTCTGGGAACTAAACAGTAACCATGGCTAATCTGTTAAGTAGACAGCTTAATGGGTTAAGGGTAAGACAAAAGAGCAATGGTGACAAAGACTCACCCTGGAATATCCCTCTTTGAATTTTTTTTTATCCCTGGAATAATAATTTATCCTTTGTCATGGCTTAGCTGCAGATTGGTTTGCCACTGTTTCATGGCAACTGTAATACTATTTTAAAATATAAGGAATTGCATTGGTAAATTAAACTGAATCCAGGAACGTTCCTTGGTTTAAATGGCCATCTGTATATTAAATGTGAACTAAAGAGGAAAAGAACTTGGTTTTATGAACACAACACACACACTTATTTTATAATATACATTTAAAATATATTTTATTAACATTCTTCAGATGTTACATTTATTTATAAGTTTGTCCATTTATTTCTTTCAGGTGTTTTAACATGTGACTTATGAATTGTGTTAATGATTGGTTGAGGTCTGTACAGTTGTGTATTTAACTCACTCACTGGTTTGCTTTTATATGTCCTGATGACGTCTTTGTAATTAAAGATAAAAGCACTAAAACTACTTGATTGCTTTATTGTATACATTGGTTATCTTGTTTTTAGTTTTTTTTTTTTTTTAACAAACAATGCTGTTTTCTGAGTTTTATTAATAAATTATGATGTGACAATTTCAATGAAAAAAAAACATCTACTTTCTAAACTGTTTTTCATGGTGAGGGTCACACTGGTATCATGTCAAGCTTGATACACAAGACTTCTTCACCCCTACAACAGTTTCCAGTTCCTTTTGGGAATACCCAGGTTTTCCCAGGCCAGTTCAGAGATAAAACTCTCTAGTGTGTCCTGGGTCTGCCTCACAGCCTCCTCCCAATGGGCTGTGCCTGGTACACCTCCGAAGGTGGCATGCTTGTTTACACTCAGCAATGATCAGCCCCTGTGCACACAAAAGATCATTGTCACCTAAGACCAGAAGAACATGTTCATGTGCAAACAGAGGTGCAACTCACATGTCCCTAGACTGGATAGTCTCCAGCCTTTGTCTGTGCCTTGATGTCCTATCCATGAGAACAAGAAGGTAGACAAGGCACATCCATGTTGGAGTCATGTGTCACCTTAAATGTATGTAGCTTTATGCCAAGTATGCAGACATAATTCTCACATTATAAAAAAAAATACATACATATATATATATATATATATATATATATATATATATATATAGATATACACACACACACATACAGGCATACTGAATGGCAGCCAGTTGCAGCAGTATTAGAACTCTCTCCTGTTATACTATCTCCCAGAAAACAATCCAGGGTATGCAGCCATATGCCTTTTCCAGATTCACAAAATACATGCAGGCAGCACTGATAAACTCTCATTATCCCTCCAATGTCCAAGCAAGGGCAAAGGGATGATCCACCTTTCCATAACCAGGAGAGAGCCCACATTGTTCCTCCTAAATCAGAGGCATGGCTATCAGGAAGAGAGCTCTTTCCAGCACGCTGGTATATTCTTTCCCTAGAATGATAAGTAGTGTGAGCTCTCTGCATCTGGAACACCCCCCCCCCATCATTATTATCATCATCATCAACCCCTTTTCCCATGCATGCATGGGGTTACAGTGTTACATTAACTGTTGCCACTGCTCAGTTGTGAAACTGGGAGTACAGTTATGATTTCTCTCTTCTGGTCTGGGCAGATGTTTTGTCTCTCCATCGGTTTATTTATATTTTTGGGGGTTAGATATACCTTGCAAGAAACTAAATAAATGAAGGGATGTTAAATTCATTGCTATGTAATTGAGCCCTGGGGGCTTATTCTACAAGAGGTTTAAGACTATAACAGTCTCTGTAAATGACTACTGCTAGACAGTTCCTTATCTTGGGTGCCTGCATTTATATTAAGAATCCCAAAATATTATTTCATAGATAAGTGCAGTGCATGTCACCCACCCACTACCTATTAGTTGGGATAATACATAATACAGATACTATCATGGAGGGAAAGTTACTGTTGAAATTTCCACTTGTGTTTGGTAAGGTTACTACTGAATCATCCATTTCCATTATGGTACTGAGCAGTGATAGAAGGAGTTGCATTGTAGTATACTGAGCTTTCACACAGGGGAGGTTATTCTTCCTGACGGGGCCAGTCTGCATTGTTTATGTTTGCTTTGTAACTGTAATGGGAATCACTGCTTACCACTGATGACTCACATTTATTCAGATTGTTTTTCTTATTATCCACTTCTGTCTGGATAAACGTGTGGGTGGATGGGGAGAAAAGAGAACTCTTTGCAGCGAAAAGATTGGCACCATAGCCTGGTATGTTAGACTCAAAGAATGTGTTGGTGATGCCCATCATCTCTTAACTTTTAATACCTGACTGTGTTTTTATTGTTTATTCAGAGCTTTTCACTGGAACTCCTTATTAATTGTTACACCATACAGCCACCACTATGATTTTAGATGGAAACTGACCTAACCTGTACCTTCTCCAGTTAATGGGGATTCCTGTATTCTTTTGAGGGACTGATATTACTGCACTAATTGCAACTACTGGAGCTGATATACTGCAGGGGAACTGGATGACTGTAATCTATTATAGCGGACTTGTACCATTGCTTTGGCACACTCAAGAGGACTTTAGTTTCATTGCAGTACTTACAGCTTTCTTTTCCCCTTTCCATCTCTTTAGCCACTCAGATAGCAACTGGTGAGTAAGACCATTGGCTCTTGAGAACCAGTGTTGGTGGAAGAGTGTCATACATAGTTTACAGCTGTGTAGAGAGTTTTGCTGGGTTGTAATTTGAGTGTTATGACTGGGTGTTTATGATCCTGGTTAGAAATTATTTTTTTTCTGTCATTAAGGTTAATAATTTTTCCCATGGATTTACAAAATCTGGCAATCTGACTCTTACTCAGAGTTAGATGCTTAGTTTTTCTCATCAGTTTGTAAACCACTTAATGCTCGATATTGTAATCTATCATTCTACTCAGATTTTCAACGTGCTCATTCCATTATCAGCTGCAAGGCATGCATTGTATCTACTGATCATGTTGATCTGTTGTATTGAATTTACTGTATGTTGTATATTGTATGTATTGTGTATTTTAGTGTGGAGCTTTTCTCTCCAGGCCTCCACTGAAAAATAATATATGCAGCCTCCAGCTGGCATACAGCATATCAGTGGAACAGGAGCTTTATGAAAAGATCACGTACGTGTAAACGCTTGAAGTAGAGCCGTTCTCATTACTCTGCTTTTTGGAATCCTACCACTGCAATACAGAGCACGTACCCCTCTCATTATGGGTAAAAGTTGCTGTGCTCCTCAACATACAGCAGTGTCTTGGCATAGTGGTACAGCTACTGGTTTCTTCGCAAGGCCTTTGTTGACATATTGGTAGAACAGGCCATGAAAATCTCCTATGGCTACTCTGAGAAGAATTAGATAGAGCTGCTGAGGGCAGCAGATAACTATTTTTGTCCTGTTGCTTATTCTTTGTACTTGCAGTGAGACAATGGAGCAATTTGTCAAATTAGATCATAGCTTCTGCCAGGACTACTGTACTTTGTGGCTGAGAATTTTGAATTTATTATCACTTCTGGAAAGTTTAATGCTCTCAAGGGTTGGAGACTTTCTATTCTGGCAAAAGCAATAGCTATATTTAGGTACATAGGTAGTTACTAGGCACATAGTCCAGAAGAATATTAAAGAGTGTAGCCCAAATTCTCAATTGTCCCAAAGCACTGTCTGGTAAAGTGACTTGTTCAAGATCACACAGCAGGCAGATGAAGCCCGAGAGAATCAAACCTTGTATAACAGGAGGCAGGTCATTAACAGCTCATGGCCAGTATGCCAATCTCATGTTGACAGTTACTGCAGCTAGTGTGGTTCTGGGAAAAAGGGTGCAATATAGGTATCATTCTAAGGTGTACATAGTTTGCTGCATTAACATACCTTTCAACTTACTTGTTCAAGAAGTCCGGACAAAGTCAAAAACAATGGAGGGGGAGGTGCAATGTCTCAAAATTAAGGACAATGTTTAAATATTACCTTAATTCACTTAATGAGTTCATAGAACAACAGATTTTGCATAGTCATGCACTTCTTGAACAATAAGAAGTTTGAAACTGTAAAGAATGGCATTACTGGCTGACTAATTCTCAGTGATTTAACAGAAAATCAAATACTTTATGAAGGACAGGGCAAAACTGTAAGGCAAAATCAGGGACATTTGAGAGGTATGTGCCTCAAAGAGACAAAAACTTGTATAAACAATACATTGCTCTCCACACGCATCTCATACTAGCTAACAATCCTGAAGAGATGTCAGGAGACTTGGCAGTGTCCATACAAAGTTTCACAACAGGCTGAATTCATGTTGGAATACATCTGCGATGTTAGTGGCACACCAGCAGCTAAGCCTCTCTGCGAAAAGAGATTCCTATTGATGCTTGCTGTATGAAGAATTAAAAACCTGGGCCAAGTGTTTGTAGGTTGTAGGGATGAATGAATATAATGGAGCTCCTGTCTTGTCTTAATGTTATTGTAGTAGCAAAGGAAGAGGATGTGCATTCATTTTTAATAAATTTATATACAAGAGCAATGAGATTCTGTACCTGAAAGCTGCTACAGTGCTTGATTTCCTGAAACAAATTTTATAAAGCCATACTACGAAAAACTAAAAGACCAATGAACAGGCCAGTAATTCTTGAACTCAGAAACAGAATAATTACTATTACATATCAGACACAGGAGATACTGGTTCATTCTCCACATACGTTGTATCTGCCTTCAGATGCTTTCAGGGCTCTTGTGGTGGCTCAGGTTTTGATGCACTTACAGGGACACCATGGGGATCTACTCCTTCTGACACTGAGTCCAGAGTAGGCAGGACAGCAACAATGTCTTAAATATGGGAAACCCTTTTGTATGAAAGGCTATCAAAAAGATTTATAGGTATATGGGGGAACAAGTTGAAGGTAACATTGCTGGAAGTATTGAATTTCCATGTCAAATACCCAGATTTTTCTCCTCCTTTCACTTGGAGGTACTCCTGTGATGCTGAAACTAGGTTGGTATTTGATGTACTCTTCAAAGTATAGACCCCGTTATCCTTGTTAAATGTTGAATATAAGGTATTTTTAAATGAATATGGTTAAACTGATGTGCAAAAATATCAATTCAAATTACATACATTTTTGGATACTGAAACTCGTGCATATTGCAAAAATAAATAAAAAAGACAAGCAAGCCTGTCATTAAAAAAAGAACAAAACAAATGTTTTCATGCAAAGGATTAAAAAAATGAATGAATAAATACAGTAAGTAAGTTAATAAATAAATAATAGCAAAACCCTAACAAACCATGTTCACCTCATTTGTCTGAATAATGGAACTGTTAAGGAAAGGGTTTTCAGTAAAGTGATTTGCAGGATTGGGGTTAGGGGCAGTGACATGATTAGAGTTAAGGTAGCACACACAAGCAGGGATGCATATACAGGAGCCTGAAATGAAACTGGAAGCCCTAAGACAAGGTCCTATGGCTTTGCTGCCATAGAGGGTTGGTTTTCAGTACTCTTAGGTTGTCAGAAAGGCTTGCTGTTTTAATTGCACTTGTACAGAGGCATTTGTGGCAGCATATTTCCTGTCCAACCCTCTATCCGGCACAAGGTGGAAGACAAGGTGCATGACCCTATAACTGAAGCAAACAGAATCCTTATGGTTGTCACCCCATGCCTATCTTCTTCTTCTTCTCCATTGATGTGGTTGACTGCATGATAAAGAACTTAATCTCTATTTAGTATGGAAAAAGTTTTATCTGAAAAAAGCATAAAAACCTAGACTGCACCCCCCCCCCCATACACCTCCCTAACTATATATACCAACTCTAAGATTGCACTACAGTGGTGAAAAGGGTATGAAAGTAGTTGCCCAACATCAGGAAATTTGCCTGGGTGGGTTTGAAATAGTGTGGCGTGTGAGACAGTGAAATATTGGCCAACTAGTTACTTTCCCCATCTCACACATTCACTGAAGTGAACGTTTGATGAATGAACGTTCGTTGGGTTGTGTTCTCTGATCAGATGTTCGATAATTTTTTCATTCGATCAGTAAATATAGACCCATTTGATCACCCAGTATTTTAGATAGAGTAGCCTACAGGGAATTTTTATAATCTGTCAACTCATTACACTTGCAAAAATATGTTCCTAATTACCTCTTTCTTCCCATCACACCTCCAGCACTTGCAATCTACCAGAGGTAAAATTCTTTAGAGTCTGCTTGGGATATAAAAACACGTATGCAAATACTTCCAAGCAAAAATCCTAAATCTTCTAGTTGTCCTTGCATTTTTGGGAGCCATACATATATCCTCCCACTGTTTCTGCTTATCTAGTCTCTCTTCCCAATCCCTTCTAACCTCCTCTGTTTGATTCCTATAATTATCATGCAATATTTTACATGCCCTTTATAACAGCAGTTATCTGTTCTTGATTCTACTAAAAACTCTACCAGTGCTCTGTCCAGTTTCTTCTCACATATATGCACACATTCAGCTTTTCTTCTTCATAAGGACAAAATGTTCCACTAAGTAGTTACCCTTTGAGAACACCATGCTTTTCTTTTGTCAGCCTTACAGAGCTTGGCGTTTGAATTCATCCTTCTGTGTTTTAGATTCCTTCTCATGCTTATTTTCCCAGACCCAGGCATTCCATATGGTATCTGTTTTCTGAGGCTTTATTTGCTAAATGACACCCCTCTTATTCTACAGTGAGGAGAATAAAACACTAACTGCTTCAGCCATTCCTCATAGTATAGGTTCTTCATACCACTATTCCTTTTTGTGAAGACTCTTAGGGTGCCCTCAACCCCCTACTTTCCCCCTTTATTACTTTCCATACATGGTATTTCAAACAGAGCTCTAACAAGAGAAGTATACCTTGGAATACAAACAGATGGGCTTCTGCTAGTTAAGAAATGCAGTAAAGACCTCTGTCTAACTTTCTACTCCATGATGTTTACATCTCTGCTGAATCTTAGTTTCCTGTTCACAGTGATTTCCAGGTCATAGTACACTATGGTTATATCTTCAGCTGTGTGTCCTTTCATTGGTATGTGGCAGTTTTCCTTCATATTCCCTGAACTCATAACAACAGATTTCTTTAGATAAATCTCCACGTTGTTTGTCATGACCCAATGTATTACATATTCAAAAACTGCTGTCCTTTTTGAAGATCCATAATATGTATGTCCTCAAGATGATGTCTGTGCAGTTTGCACACTACAGATTGCCTGGCCTATGCACTTTGGTCATTTGAACAGATAGTAAATAGAAGAGTCCCCAGCAGGGAACGTTGAGAAACTGGTCTGTCCATGAACACTCCCTCTCAGAGATGTTTTGTAATGTAAGCTCTTATTCTTTTTTACTTAGCATGTTAACTACCCAATACATGGCCAGGTAGGGAAATGCATTAATAAGAATAAAATATGACTTACTGTGTTGACGGAAAATAAAAGTCCTAGAAAAAATGGCGTACCTATGGACAATTATCCCTAGCCTCTGATACTCCTGACTGCAAATTTAAACAATTGGTCACCACTGATAGGTGCAGGAATCTCCGTGGACTATGATGTTTGCAGATGACATTGTGATATGTAGTGAGAGTAGGGAACAGGTGGAGGAGACCCTGGAGAGATGGAGATATGCTCTAGAGAGGAGAGGAATGAAGGTCAGCAGGACTAAGACAGAATATATGTGTGTGAATGAGAGGGAGGATAGAGGAATGGTGAGGATGCAAGGAGTAGAGGTGGTGAAGGTGGATGCGTTTAAATACTTGGGATCAATAGTTCAGAGTAACGGTGAGTGTGGAAGGGAGGTGAAGAAGAGAGTACAGGCAGGATGAGGTGGGTGTAGAAGAGTGTCAGGAGTGATTTGTGACAGACGAGTACCAGTAAGAGCGAAAGGGAAGGTCTACAAGAGGGTAGTGAGAACAGCTATGTTATATGGGTTGGAGACAGTGGCATTGACAAAAAGGCAGTAGTTTGAGCTGGATGTGAGTTAAAAATGTTAAGATTTGCAGTGGGTGTGACGGGGGTGGACAGGATTAGGAATAAGTATATTAGAGGGTCAGTCCAAGTTGGAAGGTTTGGAGACAAAGCCAGAGAGGCAAGATTACGTTGGTTTGGACATGTGCTGAGGAGGGATGCTGAGTATATTGGGAAAAAGATGCTAAGGATGAAGCTGCCAGGTAACAGGAAAAGAGAAAGGCCTAAGATAATGTTTATGGATGTGGTGAGAGAGGACATGCAGGTGATTGGTGTGACAGAGCAAGATGCAGAGGACAAGAAGAAATGGAAACAGATGATCCACTGTGGTGACCCCCTAACAGGAACAGCCCAAAGAAGATGATGATGATGATGGACAGATATATCAAGATCAATGAAAGAAATAGGCTGCAGGAGGTTAATAAAACCCAAAAAGTCAGAGGTCTGATAAAACAACTGAACACAGTGATTAGGACTGTTCATCGAGATCTATGCGATATAACAGAAGTAAATAGGATATATTACTGTGCAGCTAAATTAATAACTGATAAAGTTCTACTGCAAGAACACAGGGTAGTGAGGGAAAGGAAGCGGAGAAATCGAATACCATCATGGAAGTATCGAATAGAGAAAATTATAAAGCAATTAAGATAAGAAGTGTCACTGTTAGAAGACTATAGAAGAGGGAATAGATCAACAAAAATACTAAGAAAGATAGATGTGATAAAAGCAATGCACAATATTAGAACAGACCAGGATCTATCATGCACTATCGCAAATAAACAAAAAATTTCAGCACAGGCAGAAAAACGCAGAATATATGAAGATAAATATAAAAGAAAAGTGGAAAATAAGCAACTTATTGATGATCCAAATAGGTTTTATAGAGAATTGGGAAATAGGGTAAAAGGAACTGAAAGACTGCCAAAAAAAGGAGAAATAGATACATTTTGGAGAAGTACCTATGAAGATCTAGTGGAACATAAAGATGTTAAATGGACAGAAGAAGTAAAAGAAAGAACAAGAGGTTTAAAGGTACAGGATATGAAATGGGATGAAGTAACAGCTAGAGAGATTGAAACAAAGTTAAGGAAAGCCTCTAATTGGAAAACCCCAGGCCCAGATGCAGTACCTTACTTCTGGTTAAAAGTGTTAACATCTTTGCACAAAGATTTAGCCATGAGTAAGAACTACTTATATGCGCACCCAGAACAGATGCCAACCTGGCTAACAGGAAAAACAATGCTCCTTCTTAAGAGTGAACCTGCAAGCTACCTTTAAAATTATAGACCAATAACTTGCCTTCCAACGACATATATACTATACACAGGAACTGATGCAGACAGAGTTTATAGTCATTTAGAAATGGGCAATAAAAGAAAGTCATATGGAACAAAGGATCATTTGTTAAATAAAGTCCTAATGGAGAACTGTAAAAAGGGGAAGAATCTAAGTATGGCATGGATTGACTACAAAAATCATCTGCTAGTATCCTTCAATAAAAGAATGCTTAAACATGTATAAGATACACCCCACACTGATTGAGTATATTACAGTTACCATGAAACAGTGGCAGAACACTTTGCAATTAAGCCATGATAAAAGACAAATTGTTATCCAAGGGTTAAAAATTCAAAAGGGGATATTCCAGGGTGACTCTCTGTCACTGTTACTATTCTGCATTGCCCTTAATCCATTAAGATGTTTACTCAACAGCTTAGGCCATGGCTATAATCTGGCTCCTAGAAAACAACAATGTGAAAAGACTTCTCAACTTCTCTTTGTTGATGATTTAAAACTGTATAGCTAATCAGATGAGGAACTGAAAGCACAACTGCAAGTTGTCAAAACTTTTTCAGATTATATAAGAATGTCATTTGGTCTTGATAAATGTGAAAATGCAACATTTAAACCAGGAAAACATCATTGTGGGACAAGAATGTGATATAAAAGAACTTGAGCAAGAAAGAGTGTATAAATATTTGGGAACTGATGAAGGATCAACAATAAAACATGAACTAATGTGAATAAAACACAGTAAGGAACACTTCAGAAGACTTAAATTAATCCTGAAAACATCTCTGACATTTAGGAACAAAATCCAAGCTATAAACCATTTGCACTTCATAGTTCATAGGTTAGTACTAGGCTAAATGCCTTTGTGGACCATTTTAGCCTAGCCAATTACCCCATGTGAGAATCAAACCCTGCACTTCATAACTGTAAGCTAAACACCTTAACCATTATGCCAACCACCCACCCACTTCTTGTCCTGACTTACAGTTTTGGAGTGATTGACTGGCCCCAAAACGTGTTGGATAGATTAGATAGGAAAACAAGAAGGATGCTTCATGCTCACCAAATGATTTATAAAAATCAGTGCATACCAAGATTATATATTCCCCGTTCTGAAGGAGGGATGAGGCTCTTTGAACTTGATTATATATATAGATCTGCAGTCGTGGGACTCACATATCTGCTGACTTCACAAAACCCAAACGTAGTGAAAGTTTTGAAACATGAGGAGAATAAATCTAAGATGACTTCTCTGCTTAATTTAGCAGAAGCTTATCGGCATCAAGCAGGAATGGAAATCAAACCAGAAGTTGATAAAAATCAGGCAGCAACTCAATGTACCAAAAAAACAAAAGAAATAATATAAGGTGAAGGATCGATGAGAAGGCAAGAAATGTGGAAAAAGCATAAATATAGTTGCAAGTATAGAAAACTTCTGGAAGAACCTCATGTTGATCAGGAATGAACACAGGAATGGTTGAGGAGAGGTGAATTCAAACCAAGAGATGAAAGATTAATATTGACGGCCCAAGATAGTGGGCTGCATACACGTTGGTTTATAAAGTCCATTGAACATGTGGGAGAAGCAGACAAATGTAGGTTTTGTAAAATAGAATTGGAAACAGTTGCACACTTGTTGCTGGTTGCGACATACTAATGGCAGAAGGACTGTATACTGAAAGGCATAATAATGTTGCAAGACTGTTGCATTGGAGATTGTGCAAACATTATGGTACTAAAGTGGATGAAAAACACTGGAAACATGAGCCACAAAGCATCATAGAAAATGAAGATGTCTACATCACATAGGTTCATCCATTACCAACAGTTCAAAAGATAGATGCTAGAAAACCAGATATAGTGGTCCAAGAAAAGAAGACAAGAGCAGCATTGATCACTGAAACTACCACACCCAATGACTACAATGTACAGAGAGACACAAAGTCATAAAGTATCAGGATCTGCAGGCAGAAACGAGAACAATGTGGAAGAAAGATATCTAGACAGTTTCAATAGTAGTAGGAGTCTTATAAAAAGAATTTACAATTGTACTTAGATATGTTACCAATACATGTAACTCCATACAGACTGCAAAAGGAGTCATTACTGGGCACATTGCGGGTGCTGCGAAGAGCACTACTGGCTGATATCAAAGTCTGAAACAATACTAATTTCATGAACTTTAATCATACTTTGACTTAAGGAATGGGGTCCATTCCCATCATGGTATTAGAAATCCAAAAGATTTGGAAAACTATGTCCCAACAATCTGGAAAAAAATCATTCATAATCCTCCTCCACAAAAGTGACAACTTAACAGACCTAATTGCTGAACTATAGCGAGCTTGTCACCCCTATCCAAAATTCTAGAAAGATGTATACAGTCCTAATTAATCAAGTTCCTCAATGACAATAGCTTTCTTTATCCACACAGCATGGACTCTGATACATCATAGCACTACAACTGCCCTCCTCAGACTTACCAACACTGTCAGTCAATGCAGAAACAATGGAGACCTAATCTCATCTATTTTTCTCGACCTTTCAAAAGCCTTTGACATGGTATTGCATCAGAAACTATTAAATGAACTAACACCTCTTGGTCTAAACTATGGAACCACTACTAAAAACTCCTGATGTCCACCACGGCAGTAAAACTTAATAGTAAAATCAAAACTTTAATAAAAAGAATATAACATAAAATAAGCAGTCCTCAGTCTTCCGATAAGCGCTTTCGGCAAATAAGCCTTCCTCAGATCATATAAAAAGGACTATGTTGGCAAAACAGATCAACGTCTTAAGGAACGTATCCTCAGACATTTGAGGGACATCAAACAAAAAGATCCCAATAATGCCTTAGCAGCCCACATTGCACCGTATCCTTCGCATAACTTTGTATTTAAGGCCATAGAGGCAGTCTGTCAGACCACAAGAGGAGGCGATGTTCATAACCGCACAGAGCTAAGGTAAACATGCTGGATAATTAATTTAAGAGCAAACAGATCACCAGGCTTGAATACTATTGTGCCATTAAAACCTGCACTTAAGAATAGAAGGAATATGATTAGCAAGTTTACTTGAATGTTGCTTCATTCATATAATGTATTCACAACCATAGCTATTAGTTTTCTCATATACAATCCTATAGTAAAGAGAAGCACTGCCCCTTTAATATCAATGAAGGAAATTATACCTCTCTGCTAGCTGGCCTCCTTTTGGTTTGCAACAAGGGCGTGTCAGAGAACTAAATGAGGAATGGCTGTGATGCCTTATGAATACAAAAGCTGAACAGTCCTTTTTATACAATCTGAGGAAGGCTTATTTGCCGAAAGCGCTTATCGGAAGACCGAGGACTGCTTATTTTATGTTATATTCTTTTAATTAAATTTTGATTTTACTATTATGTTTTACTGCCGTGGTGGACATCAGGAGTTTTTAGTAGTGTTTGCCTTTTCTCTTCCTCATTGGTGTCCTTCACAGTGTAAGAAAGTTTTTTACCTATAAACTATGGAACCATGTTAGAGCTGCTTTATCTGTCACATAGTCAACAAACAGTTTAGAGGAATTAAGACCTCTCAACACTCCTGCCATGTACAGATGGGGTTGCCCAATGTTCAGTACTTGGGCCTGTCCTTTTTAACATATTTATCGGGCTTTCCTATTCACCAAATCCTGGCTCACCAATGCAAACCTACTCCTCAACCCTCCAAAAAAAAAACTAATGCTCTTTACCCCAATAGTCTTATAGAACAAAAATACAAATTCCACATAATGAATACTCAACATTGTATATGCTTATGCAAGCTATGTAGATGCTCTCTTTCTAAACGATGTTTATTTATGTTAGCTATAGTATTTTTTTCTTTCATATATTTACATTACCTATATTTTGTATTTCTTTTGATATCATTTAACTGTATTTTACATGCATGTCAAAACTGGTGTTAAACGTGCTTTTCTCCCTGGGCCTCCACTGAAAAAGGGTTTTATCCCAGTTGGACTTTCCTGGTAAACAAAGAAGACAGATAGATAAATAAAGGAAGGGTTTGTATCCCCAGAAAAAACATTGGAACAAAACCACAAATCCAATGGATGATATTCCATTACTAACTCTGATAATGAAAGTCCTTATTTTTTTTTTTTATGTGGGGAACATGTTTCACATCTCTCATAGTGTCTTCCTTTCTTTCCTTCTCAAACCATGCAATGAACTACAGATGATGCATCAGAGTATTCCTGGGGACTATGCATACTGCAAGTTGACTCAATTGGAAATAAGTCTCTACCCCAGCATAAAGAATGTAATAAAAATGGTGTTTCCTCTGAAAGGTTTCAACAAATATTCATTTAGTTTTTTGGACTTCTGTGTTTGGTTTTTCATTTTTGCTTCTTTATTTCCTGATCTGCATACAATTACAAATGTTGTGAAAAAAACTTTTATTCCTACTAGAAACCCATTGATCTTCTATATGGTACTGGATTATCAGTAGACATTAGTAATCTACTTTTGTTGTTTGCTATATAGCTGTAATTTAATTAATTTTATTTTTCATGTAACTGTACAAAAAAAATTATAAAAAATTATTTGTACTTCTCCATTCCCATTGTACGCTAATAACTATACAAAATACTTGTTGGCTTCTGCTAGCATATTTCCTATTTTAGCTCTCTCTAAAATATCTTTTTTCATGTAAATCATTAGTTTTGTACACTACCTTTTATTCCATCTTAAACAGTTTAGTATAACATATTTATAATCAATATTAACATACTAACAATTTTTATAGATATTTGTGCTTTAACACTCTGACTAAAAAGCATTAATGTTGCTTTCAGATGGCATCTAACTTTATAATGTCTCTCCCATTTATGCTATATAGTAGTTAAAATTCTATATTCTGTATGTTTGCTAATTTATATTGCTTAATAGTCAGAATTTTTTTTTTGTAACTATGCTTGCTTTCTGTGGAATCTGTACTTTTATGCAGTTATTTAACTGCTGTCAACTATGCTTCACATTTGGGTCAGGGATAGAACGAGTCCCAGGACCAGCTCACCTGACTGATCAACAAAATCAAAACAATGTAAGTAAATGTTTGTTGGCTATTGCTAGATGCCATTTTGTTTCATTCTTTCATTCAGGATAATCTGAGCCCAGGCTATTTATCCATTTTATATAGTTGTTATATCTTTACAGCATTTATTTTTGATTGAAAACACAACTTCTGTATAATGAATACATTAATTGGCAAAGCTTCAGTTTTTGTAATCTAAATTCTCTGCAGTCATGAAAAATGTATTTCTCTTATATGCATAATTGTTTTGTTCTAGGCTTTTTTGAGGGTATTCCTCTGTATACACTGAAAGACTGTAGCTAAATAAATTAAAAAAAATAAGAGAGATGGTTATCCAGCAATAGTTACTAAGTAAATGCAATCACATATAATGGCATATGTCACATAGTTCTGAAAAGGTACTTGAAAGACCGTCTGTTTCAGAAACAAGATCTTTGCAACCAACATGTGTTATATGAAGTACTATATGTGCAAAAGCTTGTTTTCACAGGTTTTTATAATTTCAATAAACTGATGTTATAAGAAAATCACTTGGCTATCTAGATTTTATTGTATTTCAAGATATTTTATTCAAAACATGCATAATCTGTTTGTTTTGTCTTATTCTGACTCTCCAATGACTTATCTTCTGAGTAAGATGTGTTGATTACTCTTTATATGAAAATAACTATGCCCTCAGGACTTTTCACTGTGACTAACAAGCTGTATTTGTGTACTATGTTCTTGATTAGATCAGGTGCTATGTTTAATCTGGACTTTTGTGGGGTTTTTTTCTCTGCATAAACTCTGAAAGGGTTTATAGCTATCACACATAATGTAGGTGGGAATGGGAACCCCTATCTAACCTCACTTCTTATTATGACCTCATCAGAAAAAGTATATATTTCTGAACAAATGCCTTTGAATTTTTATACACAGTTTTGATTATACTCAAGAACTGGTCTTGCAAATTAGATTTATTTTGTACTTTATACAAACATTCCTTGTTTGTTACATCAAATATATGTAGACATATAAGGGGGACTAGTAAAACGTCTATCTGAAGTTCTTTTTTGGATTCTGTCTTATTTATAACAAAATGCTCCCACTTTGTGGAATATTAAACTATCTCCAAGAAAAAATCAAAACATGAGGCTGGCTTGCCAAGCAGAATGTGTACTGTATTGAAGGGCTTTATAAGTAAAGACCTGCAGAAACAGAGGGTGTGGGGATACAGTCACTTAGCCTTTATTTTCAGAGCCTCTATCATAAACAAAGAGAACACACAATCTTTCAGAAGTTAGACATAGGGATGTATGACCTATTTGTTTAGAGTTCAATGTCCTTTTGAACTAAACTGTGGATTTTAATTATTTGCTTTTCCTGGGCCAGGGTATAGTCTGACCCTGAAAAAGAAAAAGTAGCTTGTTTTGAGATAAGCATTTTGGATAAATGTCAGACAACATAATGTCAGTTTGTAATGTTTTTAAAGAACACTTTCAAAGTATGTCATGAATGGGGTTCCTATTAGATGATCAAAGATGCATTCTATCGAATGCGTCTTGGTCGAACTTAAAACAATGAAAAGGCAAAATAGTGAAGCGGCTTTTAAGTGAATTCTTTCCCAGGGAAAAAATTTGCTTGTCCGCTTCCGTTACTTTGCCATTTTCGGCACTGTAGTGCGATCTCGGAGTTGATATATTTAAGTAGGGGGGTGTGGGGGGCAAAGCCCTCCACTTTATGTATTCTTTCAATTTTTTTTTCTTTTTTTCTTTTTGGAACACCGATTTTTTTTCCCTTGGAAAAAACCTGCTGTTCTGAGCTTTCGAGATTGTAAGCTTTCACTTACATGGGGTCGATTATTCATCGTTCACTTTTTTAAGTGTTCGATGATATAATATAGACCCCATGAATGTCTGCAGTTGGTGCAGACATCTGACAGATGGTGCGGAGGGTTAAGGATGGAAGCTGTAGTTCTTGTGTTACAGGGTTTGTTTCTCCTCAATCAACATCTACCTGTCTACTGACCTTGAGCAAGTCACTTAACCAGACAGTGCTTGAGGACAACTAGGAATTTGAGCTATGCTCCTCGATGGTCCACGTGCCTGCAAGCCTAGTAACTTTCTATGAACATAGTTTTTATGCAATATGAACTGCAGTATTAAATTGTCATAGTAACTGTACCACAGCTACCACAAATATGTGAACAATGACTGCATTTAATTTGCTTGCAAAAAAAAATGATTTCTCATTTTCTGCTTAATATAACAGGGACATGATATGAGGACAGAGTCTAAAATAAATTCAGCCCATGTCTTGTGGAAATTGATAAATATGATAAATAATACTTTACTAGGACAGCCCACTTAAACTGCATTTAATACTTTTTAAAAGTCTTGACTTCTGTTGTTGTTGTTGTGTCTTTTGGATTTTCCCGGTTAGGGGTCACCACAGCGGAACTCCAGTCTGTTAATGATTGGCAGTAAATTTTTACGTGCCGAGTTGCCGGCCCTGACGCACAACCTTCAACGAAGGTACAAAAGTCTTGACTTCTGTTCATGTTTACTTTTTAAGTTTGCTGGTTTATCACTAATTAAAAGGTACAATATCTAACTGAATAAATAGACACCAGCAAAGAATGCCATAAAATGGCTATATGACCACTGATCTTAAATTTTAAACCATAAACTATTTATGGTCTGTGAAGCATTTATATTAGAGCTAAAAGGAGTGTTGTTGCACAGAATAACACGGATGTAATGGTTTAATGAGAGTATAGTCCAAAATATTAGTCTGTGTCCTATAGGAAAAAGGTGAATAATGAGTTACACAAGTGATGAGTAAAATTAACACACATTCCAGGGTAAAACGTGTAGTCTTTCTTTAATCATGTTTAAAACAAAACGAGGTAAGCGCTTTCCCAATGTAAGCATTGCTTCGTCAGACCACTGCATCTCAAACTAATACATTCTATTTAAATCTTCAGGCACACAATGACATAATCAATTAACCAATAACATTCATCAATTAAATAAAACAATGCAAGTCCATTTAACAAATGTTTAAGGAGCCCACCATGTAAGAAATGTTATATATATAAAAAATGTAACTCAGCATAGTCAATAACAAACTCCTAGCTTTTAAAAACGGCTTACCATTCAGGCCCTTCTCTCTGCCAGCTTTCTATTTAATAATCCATTTTTCTTCGGCAATATCAGTCACGTTCCTGATATCACCTTTACACATACTCTCTCTTATAATCTCTAGCACCATAAACTTAAAATTGCGTGTGCTGTCATTTTCAAGTACGTGCTTAGGTAGCGCATTTTTTTCTGTATATATTCTTATATTAATTGAGACTGCCTCTGATGTTAACAAACCTAAGCAGCTTACTGTGAATGGTAAGAATGATCAGGGGTCTTTACTACATATGGCTTAGACTGAACCTGTGGTGAGGAGAAAAACTACCTCTGGTAGTATCAATAATTGGTAAACAGGTGTTTCCAACTTTTCCACTGCCTATCAATCAGGAACATATAAGAGCAAGCAATCGTTCCTGGAGCAAAGGCAGAATGAAACAGAAGATTCATGTGGATCATGACAACAATCGAACATTGAAGAAAATGTGGTTACAGAAAGAAGTTCATATGGAACATTTCTTCCAGGATTTTCTTGGCTGATGAGGTTTCTGTGCTTGAAAATGGTATCATGTATAATAATGGTATCAGTATTAAATAGAGATGTAATAGTTTTTTCTCCTAAAGCTGAAAAACAAGTAATATTTCAAAAATCAGGCTTTACCATATACAATTATTCAGATAGGGTTATCACAGATGTTTATTTCAAACTTTTTTCCAAGGGTATAAAATTTATTCCTACCAACAAGGGGGATTTGGTGGACAATATAGAAGCTTTAAAGTTGTATACAAGGAGGTTGAATTTAGCCATTATTATGGAGTCTACGGACAATAATGATAACAATTCTTTTGGAACTGTCCAAAATACTTTAAATAAAAGGAGTACATACAACCCCCCCCCCCTTACATCCCCTTTTGGAAACATATGAAAGACTGGTTATGGAAGATTTGTATGAGGAATTCAGACATAGAAAGTCTAATGAGTGGAATCTAACTAAGGAAGAATATAATTTATTATGTGACTTAAGAAGAGATAACAATATTCGGATTATGGTCCCAGACAAGGGAGGGGGGATTGTTATTTTTCATAGTATGGATTATTCAAATGCTATGTTGGAATTACTGTTTGATGAAAATACTTACAGTCATACTTCCAAAAATCAGATTAATATTTCTTATTCCAGAATTGACAGTTACTTAGATGAATATTTGTTTATTTGTTGGAAGGTAGAATCAACCTTAGTGAGTATGAATTCCTATTTAGAAAATTTCCCACCATACCTGTTTACTTTGGTATACCCAAGGTACATAAAGATGTTTCAAACCCCCCTTTTAGACCCATAGTGGCAGCAGGGGGGGTCTAAAATACATCCTATAACTATGTTTATTGATTCACATGTACAACATGTAGTGTATAAGACACCCCATTTACTGAAAGATTCTTGGCAATTTTTAAAGAATGTTAAACAAGAATTATTTAAGGACAACTTAATATTTTTAACTATAGATGTTAAAGATTTATAGGTTCATAGGTTCATAGGTTCATACTAGGCTATCTGGCCTAGGGCATTTATAAGCCTAGCCAGAGTGTGTGTGGCTTTCACCACCCCTTAGGATGAGAATACTATACCCATTAGTTTGCTGTGCCTCTGTCCAGCAGTGACACAGAGATGATTCCTGGGGTAAACCTATGATCTCCCATCCACTCGTCAAGATTTCTCTTGAACAGAGTCAGTGAGGGGCTCTGCCTCACATGGACTGGGATTCTGTTCCATAGTGTAGGGAGTCTCTGGGTGATGAATCTGTCCCTCCAGCACGTCCTATTTATATCCGTGTTGAGGTTTAAGTCTCTTGCTCTCGTGGCTCTTGTGGATTTGGATTTTTTGAGGTGGAGCATGTCCATTAATTCCGGGTTGGACATGGCCTTGTATGTCAGGCACAGATCACCTCTGAGCAGACGGTATGCGACTGAATAGAGCTGGAGTTTCTTCAGTCGGGCATCGTATGACATATGTTTGAGCCCCTTTATCCTTTTGGTGAGGAACTTTTGGGGTCTTTCCAACTGCTGCAGGTGTCGGGTAAGGTACATTCTGAATGGGGCGTTGTACTCAATCATTGGTCAGATAAGTGAAGAGTACAGGGGTACAATGACCTCTCCTGATCTGGATGTGAATCCCTTCATGATCAGGTGGGCAATATAGAAGGTCTTCCTAACCACTTTGGCAATGTGAGTGTCAAAAGAGAGGTTACTGTCAACTTGGGTCCCCAGATCCCTGATAACTTCTTCCGTGTTTAATGGATTACCACCTATGTGGTAATTAGGGGTTACCTTGTTTTTCCCAAAGGGTATGACTATACATTTTTTGGCATTTAGCTTAAGGCCATGGCTCTGGCACTAGTTATCCATTTCTATGAGACCTCTCTGGAGGATGTCTGTGTCTGATGGAGTGTCAATTATGGTGCCCAGTTTGCAGTCATCTGCAAATTTTGTCAGCCACAATCCCCCTATGTTTGCCTGCACTTCAGAAAAATAAATGCCGAACAAGAGGGGGCCCAGGACTGAGCCCTGTGGGACACCGCTCATGACCGGCTTAGAGTCTGACATGGCACCAGCAACTCTAACCCTGTGTGTTCTGTCCTTGAGCCAGTTTGCAACCCATCTTGTGACATATGGGTTTACATCTAAGCTGGTGAGCTTTTCTCTGATGCCCGAGTGGGGTATTGTGTCGAACGCTTTTGCTAGGTCAAGGTAGGCTGTGTGAACTGCCTTACTCTCATCAATGGCCTTAGTGACTGTTTCAAAAAAGTCGACCAAGTTCAAGAGGCAGGATCTGCCCTTGACAAAGCCAAATTGGGTAGGATCCAGTGTCTGTAGGTCCCCAATGTCTTTATTTATGAGTTCCATTATGATCCTCTCCATAGCTTTGCAGACAAGGCTCGTCAAGCTTATGGGGCAGTAATTTCCAGGGTCCGTAGAAGCACCGCCTTTGTGGAGTGGGACCACAGTTGCCGTATGCCATTCTTTGGAGTGCGTATCCTGTAGTAAGGCTAAGATTAAACAGCAGCCTTATGTTTGGGTTTAGTTCCTCATTGAGTTCATGTAGCACACAGCCGGGGACACCGTCCGGTCCCATTGATGCTGTGTTTTTTGCTTTAGAGAGCAGCTCTCACCTGGGCATCTGAGATGTTTGGGAGGCTAGACTCTGGTGGGATAGATATTTCTCCTTTTGGGGGGGGAGGGAGGGGAGAAATTTGCACTGAACCTGTCTGCCAGTATGTTGGCAATGTCTGTGGGTTCAGTGATTTTTTTATCATTTTGGACTAATTCTGAGCATATCTGGGAGTTTCCACCCAGGTTTCTAACATAGCTAAAGAAGGCCTTATGATCGTCTTTTGTGTCATTAGTGATTTTTCTTTCAAAGTTGGCCTTGGATGATTTTATGAGTGATCGTAGTTTTTTGCTAGTATTGATCAGAGATGCCTTCCCTTTTAGTGATTTTGCTCTGTCATGTAGTAGCTTTCTCCTCTTGTTGTAGAGTTTGTTTATGGCTGGGGTCCACCAGACCAGGTGCCTGCCTTTGGTGGAAAGGGTCTTGATTTTATTAGGGATTGCTTGATCCATACATTCCTGGAGGTGCTCGTAGAAGGCATTTGTAAGGGTTTCAGCAGCGTGGGTTGTGGTTTCCACTGGCTCAGGGGCCTTGAAGGATACCACTCCAGTCTTAAGAAGTGTGAAGTTTGCTTTTGAGAAGTTCTTCACTGTGGTCTTTTTTGCTGGGGGTGGGGGCGGGATGTGGATCTCCAATGAGATTAATTTATGGTCTGATCTCACCAATGAGGGATATACTTCCGGTGTGGAGCATTTTGTCCCCATGTTTGTGATGATCAGGTCTAGTATATTTTCTCCTCTTGTGGGAATGGTGACTAGTTGTTCCATAGCATTTGAGTTTATGAACTCCAGGAACCTTTGGGCTAGGGTGTTGGGGCTTGAGTAATATTCCCAGTCTATGTTTGGGTAGTTGAAGTCACCCAATATGATGGTGTTTGGAGAGACATTCATACTCTCCAGTGTCTTCAGGAAGGCTGTGTGGGTTTCCTGAGTTTGAGAAGGTGGTCTGTAGCATTCTACAAACTGTAGGGCAGTTTTACCTATGGTTAATTGCACCTGGATGGTCTCCGATGCTATTTACATGTATCCCCAAGGATCAGGGTTTGTCTTTATTTGAAGAAGTATTGTTCAAATTTTCTGATTTGGAAAATGACAGAGTGAAGCTTATTTGTGAATTTATGAACATTGTGTTAGATAACAATTTTTATGGTTTGGGGGGGAATTTTATCAGCAAATTACTGGAGTTCCCATGGGTGCAACTTGTTCACCTGGTTATTCTAATTTGGTTTTACTTGGTTGGGAGATTCAACATGTATTTGGGGGCCCTTTTTGGTCCCATATTAAACTATATCTTCGCTACCTTGACGATATATTTATTTTGTGAGGGGGGGTGTGGAAGATGAAATATATAGTTTTATTAATCATATCAATTCAAGTACAGATTTTTTGTCTTTTACTTTTCAATACAACGATATAGGTATTAGTTATTTAGATACCTTAATAACTAAGGATATACAAAATAAACGTTTTGAATCTAAAATCTTCAGAAAAAAGACATTCTGTAACGCCTACTTGTATTTTGAAAGTAATCACCCCATTAGTACAAAAAATAAGTGTTATTAAAGGTCAGGCAATTAGGATTGCTAGGATGACTTCTAACCAAAAAGACTTGAATATTGAATTTGATTTATTAAAGAAAATGTTTTTAGAGAGAGGATACCCTTTGAATTTAATTAATTCTACCTTACAGGATATATACAATTCATGGGGGCATAAATATTTACCTCTTTTAGGTACAGCTACTGGACCTGATTTATTGGGAGAGAATAGGGGAAATAATAGTTCCATTTTCAGTTGTAACTCCAAAACAGTCTGTGTCCTTACTCACAATATAAGAACACCAGCTATTAAAAGTATTTTTGTGAGAAATTGGAACATATTAAGAACCAATACAGCCATATACAACAAGGTTGGTAGTAAACCAACATTTGTGACCAGGGTGGGTAAAAATATGAAACAATTGTTAGAAAATAAGATAAGTGACAACATCAAGGTAAATGAGGGGACCAGAAGATGTGGTATGTGGTCACTATTGTTCCTTCATCAATACTGAACCTATAGTAATATTGAATAATATTATGATGAGCAGGGTATATTTTAAGCAGGGTAATTGTAATACCAGGGGGGTCATTTATCTTGCAATATGTAATACCTGCAAACAGTTCTATGTGGAGAAAACAGAGCGTCTTTTAAAAAACAGAATTTATGAACATCTTTATGAGATAAGGACAAGTAAAAATACAAATGCATTGTATAAGCACAGTACAGTTTGTAATGGTTTTGATAAGTTTGTGTTTGGTATTTTGGATACAGTCAAGATTGATATTAGAGGTGAGGACTGGAAGAATCTTTTGAAAAAGAAAGACAGCCAGTGGCAGTTCAGATTGGCTTCTATGTATCCTCCGGGCCTTAATGAATCTGTTTCATTGGTACCCTTTTTAATAGTAAGGTCCAATAATTTATGAATTTATGAATTTACTGTAATATAAAAAATTATTTATTTATATAATTTTTTTGGTTTATTTTCAGATAAGTTTATCAAATACATTTATAATATATTTTTGCATGTCAGTATTTAGAGGTTTTAATATTGCATATATACTATATTATATTTACAACACATATATTCTTATACAAATATAAAAATTTATATTTTTATTAGTTGATTGTGGTTTAGACCTTTTGTGCCAATGTCAAAAAAACTTTTTAACAATGTTTTTTAAACATTATAGGTTTGAAATGTATTTAGTGCTTTAAATATTTAAAGGTTTTTGTGATGTCATTAATTGGTAATACTATATAAAGTGTTAATTAATTAAGATCTTTGTTTCTGATGAAGTCTCTCTCGAAGAGATGAAAGCGCTAAAACTATTTGGTGAATAAAGATGGAGTGTGTTTTAAACAACTAATTTGATGTCCTGGATTCCTGGTTCACGCTATCTACAAAATATTAGTCTGTGTCCTATAGGAAAAAGGTGAATAATGAGTTACACAAGTGATGAGTAAAATTAACACACATTCCAGGGTAAAAAGTGTAGTCTTTCTTTAATCATGTATAAAACAAAACGAGGCAAGCGCTTTCCCAATGTAAGCATTGCTTCGTCAGACCACTGCATCTCAAACTAATACATTCTATTTAAATCTTCAGGCACACAATGACATAATCAATGAACCAATAACATTCATCAATTAAATAAAACAATGCAAGTCCATTTAACAAATGTTTAAGGAGCCCACCATGTAAGAAATGTTATATATATAAAAAATGTAACTCAGCATAGTCAATAACAAACTCCTAGCTTTTAAAAATGGCTTACCATTCAGGCCCTTCTCTCTGCCAGCTTTCTATTTAATAATCCATTTTTCTTCGGCAATCTCAGTCACGTTCCTGATATCACCTTTACACATACTCTCTCTTATAATCTCTAGCACCATAAACTTAAAATTGCGTGTGCTGTCATTGTCAAGTACGTGCTTAGGTAGCGCATTTTTTTCTGTATATATTCTTATATTAATTGAGACTGCCTCTGATGTTAACAAACCTAAGCAGCTTACTGTGAATGGTAAGACTGATCAGGGGTCTTTATAGCAATAACCCACGCCTGGGTGTGGGTAATGCTGGATTTACCCACGGTTGGCGTGGTTTGGTCCCGAGGGCGAAGCAGGTGTTTCCAACTTTTCCACTGCCTATCAATCAGGAACATATAAGAGCAAGCAATCGTTCCTGGAGCAAAGGCAGAATGAAACAGAAGATTCATGTGGATCATGACAACAATCGAACATTGAAGAAAATGTGGTTACAGAAAGAAGTTCATATGGAACATTTCTTCCAGGATTTTCTTGGCTGATGAGGTTTCTGTGCTTGAAAAGGGATTGTCCTTTATCCAGGCACAAAATGTGGTTTTAACTGACACTACTGTAGACTTGAAATTATTTTTGAGAAGTGTAAGTCTGAAACTTATGTATGCCAATACAGAGGTAATGAATGCTGACAGGTCTTTAGAAAACCTAGTTCTTTTATCCATACCATTGAAATGGTCTGACAAAGCAATGCTTACACTGTGAAAGCACTTACCTCATTTTGTTTTATATGTGATTAAAGACTACACTTTTTATCCTGGAATGTGTGTTGGATCTACTCACCACTTGTGTTCATAGGTGTGTACTAGGCTAATGGCCTTGGGCTTTTACAAGCCTAGCCATAGGATTACCCTGGCATAGTGCCACCCAACCTTAGCTCCCAGTGCTTCTGTCGAATAGAGCCACTGGAGTTATCCCCGGGGTGAATTTTCTGTTTCCCATCCACTCATCAAGATTTCTCTTGAAGAGGGTCAGTGAGGTGCTCTGCTTGACATGTATGGGAAGTCTATTCTGTAGCATGGACAGTCTCTGGGTTATGAACCTGTCCTTCCAGCATGTTCTGTTAATTGTGGTAATGAGGTTGAGATCTCTGAAGCATGTGGTGCGGAGGGTTTGGAATTTCTTTAAATATAGCATTTCTAACAGAGCTGGGTCAGACATGGCGTTGTAAGTCAAGAAGAGATTGCCTCTAAGTAGGCGATATGAGACAGAGAACAGTTGGAGCTTTTTGGGTTTGTCCATATAGGACAAGTGTTTAATGCTTAGGATCCTCTTTGTGAGGTACTTTTGCAGCCTCTCCAGTTGTTGCAGGTGTCTAGTAAGGTACATGCCAAACTCAATGATTGGCCTAATGAGGGAAGTGTAGAGGGAGACAATGACCTCTTTCTTCATGGATGCAAAACCCTTAATAATGAGATGTGTCACATAGAAGGGCTTTCTGACCACAGTGGCAATGCGGTGATCAAAAGAGAGGTTGCTGTCAACCTGGGTTCCCAGATCTCTTATAATGCCTTCTGTGTTCAGTGGACTACCATCAATGTGATAATTCATGGGAACTGGGTTTTTCCCAAAGGGGATGACAACACATTTTTTGGCATTGAACTTAAGGCAATGGCTCCGACACCAGTCATTGGTCACAGTGAGGCCATTCTGTAGGATGTCAGTATCCCTCGGGGAATTAATAATAGCTCCCAACTTGCAATCGTATGCGAACTTTGTCAGCCAGAGTCCCTTCGTGTTGGTCTGGACTTCAGAGATGTGGATACCAAACAGGAGAGGACCCCAGACTGAACCCTGTGGGACTCCACTCATGACTAATCATCAGTCTGACTTGGAGTCAGCTACTTTCACACTGTGGGTTCTATCTGTGAGCCAGTTTGCAACCCACCTTGTGATATAGGGGTTGATGCCAAGCTTAGTGAGTTTTTCTATGATTTGATTCCTGAGTGGGGAATGGTATCAAAAGCCTTGGCCAGATCAAGGTAGGCTGTATGAACCACCTTGCCTTCATCCACAGCTCTGGTGTCTGATTCAAAGAAGTCGACCAAGTTGAGCAGGCATGATCTACCCTTCAGAAAACCAAACTGTGTGGGATCCAGAGTTTGGAGATTCCCAATATCCTTGTTTATTAGGTCCATGATGATGTGTTCCACAGCTTTGCATATCAGTCTTGTCAGGCTAATGGGCGATAGTTCCCAAGTTCTGTAGTCGCTCCTCCTTTGTGGAGAGGGATGACTGTAGCAGTGTGCCATTCAGCAGGGACAAAGCCTGAGGTGAGGCTGTGATTGAACAGGGCACACAGGTGAGGTGCCAATTCACTCTGTAGTTCATGTAGAATACAACCAGGGGATATTGTCAGGTACCATAGAAGCTGTATTCTTGGCCTTGGACAGTGCTGTTTTAACCTGTGCAGCAGTAATACTGGATGCCTGACAATCTACTGGTACTGTGATTGGTCCTTTGGGGGTAGGGTAAAGTTGGCACTGAATCTGTCGGCCAGTATAATGGCTATATCTTTTGGCTTGGTATAGGAGGTACCATTGTGCAGTAGCTCAGAGCAAATCTGGGTATTGCCGTGGAGATTCTTTACATAACTATAGAAGGCCTTGCTCTACTGAATAATGAATTAGTTTAATTGTGTTGCTTTTAGTTTGGTTTTATTGCGCATAGGGTTTTGACTTTATTTTGTGTAGTCATACTGTGCTAATATATCATAAATGTGTCTTTTGTATGGTGTCTGGAACCAAACACCTCAATAAATAAAGTTTAAACTTAAAATATCAATGCTTTAGTGCCAGTGAGACTGGATTATAAAGATGTTACAGTTACAGCACTGCTTGTTTCAGCTTGTTAAAACTACCAGCTAAACATACATTGCTTTAATAGTGCAACATATAAAATGCTTACGGAAACATTTGTCAAATGGTGAGACCAGGCACCCTGAGGAGGTTCATACCTGCTTTAAAGAATGCCCAGCCAAGTTTGGGAATGCAGTGTATCTAAACACTAAAACTATTAGTGATTTTGTATGGGGTCAAATTAAGACCAGACGTCTAAGAAACAGTGACTATATGTACATGGCTATAAGTCCACCATAACTTTGACAGACATACCAGATGTAGATAGATGTCCAGTGCACAGCTCACTGTTGCAGTAACCTAAGCTATACAAATCCTATCCACTGTCACTGGACAGCTTGCAAAGCTAAAATCATGTCTCCACCTGCCAGGAGCCTGTGGGCAGCTTCATATAAATATAGTTGAAGAGCAGTGAAGAACAAATAGCTTCAGAGCTTTTTTGACACAAAAAGCCCTTCTTTGGCAGGTCCTGTGGAATTGTCAGAACATTATGATCCTTCAAAGCTGGGAAATTAAGTCACCTGTTGGAGAAAACATTCTAATAATTTATTTTTCTGAGGAAAACTAGTCTTCTGACTGAAATATGTGGTTTAGCAAGGAAACTTACTGTTTTGGGACTACTTTTGCATTTCTATGAGAGTTCATGTGAAAATGCTTATGTGAACATTTTGTGTGAAAAATTCTATTTTTGTCAGAGCATTTACTCATATTTGATATATTTGTGTATTACAGATTGGGTATTGTGCTTGAGGGGGGACTATTAGTTATTTACTTACCTCAAAACTATTTGTTGTCAATTGTTCTCTACTTTTCTCTTCAGCGACTCATCCAAACTGTCATCCATTTTTAAGGTCTCTTTATTGGCTTACCAAAGGAGCAGCCTCGAGTCTATGTGTTATTACTTTCCCCTGTTAGAAGAAGAAAGTTGTCAGGGAGTCTTTGGGTGCCAGGCTGGCTCCATTTGTATCACAGCTCCTGCTGGGTGACTCTGTTATAACCATTTGTTGTTCTCAGACCACTCACTTTTTCCTGCAGTCCTCTTGGTGTAGCATATGCAGCAACCAAAGCCTATGGAATAGTCACATCATCTGTGGATGTTGGGATGCTCTTGGTGGGCAAGGAAGACCCACTCATGTTGATCCTAAGACATCTGACATGTTATATAGGGTACTACAAACTCATAAGCATGTTTTCAAAACCTAGACCAGATTCAGTTGTAATTTCCTTATTCAAAATTGCTGCTAACCTCACTCCATCTGATAAGGGTGTCAAAGCAATGGATAAGTTGAGAAAGAAAATGTATTACTTTCAAGATTTTAAACTTTCAAGCTCATATGCTAACATTTTTGCTTTTATCTTTTGAGACCATGAGAAAGTCAGTAGTTAACCTTCCTTCTTTCTTCTGAGGTAAAAAAAAATCTCGAATGTCTCTGTTACATCTACTCTCAAGTTAATAAGCACATTTTAAATTGTGCTTATGACATTGCAGATTCCTCCTCTAGAGTTGCTGCTTATGGGTCAGTATTGAAAAGACTGTTTTGGCTTTCTTCCCAAAATCTTCAAGATGCTAAAACTGAAATTTTAAATTCTGCCTTAGAGAAGGAGATTCTATTTGGCCCTTCTGCAACTGGTGTGAAAATTAATACTAGGAGTGATTCAGACTTTTCATCCCTCCTTTTTCAAAGGATATCAAATTTTCCCCTCTGCCTCAACTTCCTTTTTCAATAAGCCATTTAAGAAGCAAGGCACCAGCAAACTGGATTTTAAATAGCAATGGCAAGGAGGCAGCAAAAAAAGGGAAAGCTTAAAAAAATCAAAGGCCTTCCTTTCACTCAGCATGACCTCTCACCTTCCCTTCCTGGCAACCTCTCCATCTCTCTCTGAGGTGTCCTCTTCCTTTGTGGCACCAAATTCTTATAGACAGGTTCTGAATGTAATTTGAAGGGTTACACTAGGCAGTGTAAATCCCTTCCTTTTTCCCAGGGGTTTCTGCCTCACCCATTGAAACAAGTTTTCTATTTTTTTCCCATTCTGTATTGGAGGCTGACCCAGGGAGTGACAGAACCTGAACCTCTATGACACTTGGGCAAAGACTTTTATACAGGGAATTTTCTGGTATCAAAAAGGGAAGGCTCCTGAAGGCCTGTACTAGAATTTTCATTCCTAAATCTTTTCATCAAGATTCTGAAGTTCAAACTGTTACCCCAGTCAGTCCTTTCTTCTTCTAATCCCATTCTAGCCTTTATGGTAAATAGTGAAGCTTTCCACTTCTGACGCAAGTAGTTTGAAGTTTTCTTTGGAAAGGTTTTTTACAATGGTTTCTTTGATTGGGGGAGGTGGAGGGGTGAGGATGTCCAGGGTTATCAGTTTGTGGTCTGATCTGACCAGAGAGGGAGTGATAACGGGTGTGGTACAATGGACGCCCATATTTGTGATGACTACATCCAATATGTTATCCCCTCTAGTGGGAGAGCATACCAGTTGTTCAAGGGCATTTGAATTTATAAATTCTATGAACCGCTGGGCATAGGAGTTAGAACTTTGGTAGTTCGCCCGGTCTATACCAGGGTAGTTGAAATCACCCAAAATTATGGTGTTGGGTAGGACCTTTGTATTTTCCAATGCCTCAAGGAATGCTGAGTGAGCATCTTGGGACATGGTGGGCGATCTATAACAGGCTACGACTTGAAATGTGGTTTTGCCTGCTGATAGTTGTGCATGGATGATCTCTGGGGCATCATGCTGCACCACTAACCTGGAGATGTGGGTATCCTTGATGAATATGTATACACCTCCGCCCTTTGTACTGCGATCCGGTAATTGGGGCCGGAAGGTATGATATGAATTGTAACCTGGTAGTGCTGGGGTGCTCTCTGGAGCCTTGAACCAGGTTTCCATCACTGCACAAACATCAATTTTCTCCATACTGAGGAGTGCCTCGAGTGCGTGCATTTTGAGGTTGAGACTTCTGGCGTTGAGTAGCATTACCCTTAGTTTTTGGTTACCTGTGCTGGTTACAGTGTAACCTTCTTTTCAATCTAGCCAAGGAAAAATTAGCACAAAATTCTCCACAGACTGGATTTGTTCACATTAGATGGGTTGATTGCTGTATCCTTACCTGAACAATCTTCATCTAATAGCCTGGATGATAGAATTGCAATACCTTTAAGGACACTTTTTTTCTGAGGATGTGCAGCAGGTACTAAAGGAGGTGAAAAAACTTAGTAGAAAATCACATATATATGCAAGTGGAAAAGATTTTCTAGGTAGTGTCAGTCCAAGGATCAGGACTGTCTTCAGGCCAAGCTGCCTCTTCTTCTTGATAATTTTGTGTGTTACTGTCCTGTGGCTTTTCTTATTCCTCTGTCAAGATGCATTTGTTGACCCCTTCTGCTTGTCTGCTCTTTGATTCATCTAACCATGCTCAAGTTAAGCAATTTTTGAAAGGGATGTTTTCACCAAGGAGATAGGTGGCTCCCTTCCTGGGTCTCAGCTTTGTGCTTGAAAACTTTGTCTCCCTCTGAACCAGCTCATCAGGCTGAACTGAGGTTCTGACATTCATTGCTCTGACATCTGCTAGGAAAGTATGGTGAGTCAGTCCTACCTCATTTTTCACAAGGACAGAGTTTCTTTGAGAACTAATCCTTCTTTTATGTATTAAGTGGTCACAGAGTTTGCTTTAAACCACACTATTAATAACCCTGCCTTCTTTCCTGCATCTAAAAATAAAGGAGAAAAGATTTGTCACACTCTGCAGTACACAGGCAATTCAGATACTCCTTAGACAAAACAAATCTTCAGGAAAGTTGATCTGCTTTGTCTGCTATGAGGATAAAGAGAAAGGACAGTCAGTGTCCAAGATGCCCATTTTCAGGTAGCAGTCCCAATACTATTTCAGCATAATAAGCCAGATGTTCTTCATGTTTCACTGTTGCAGTCATCACACTTGGTTTAACTGCCTGCAGGTAGCCCTCAGTCGGCCTGAATACCAGAGACTTAGTATTTGTGCGTCGGTTGCTGTTGCTCCAGGACTGACGTCAGATCATCAGGGGTATAACAGGCAGCCGGCGCCATTACATCAGTCTTTCTTGCCGAGGAGCTTGAAGCAGAAGCAGTTCACGTGAGTGCCGGTCGGCCGCTACCTGAGTTTTCGTTTCCGAATGGAATCATCCTGAAGTCTTCTAAAGCTAAGTACCCCATTGGGGATCCTTTTTTCTTGCTCTAACCGATGTCAGAAAAAGTTAACAATTGTCTTGCCTGTGGAAAGTAAATACCACACCGAGATTTCCATTCTTACTGCATCACCTGTTTAGGCCCAGACCACGACGTTCCTTGCTGTCGGTTTTGTGCTTTGTTCAACACCTGAACTATTTGTTGTCAGGCCCTTATTGTTGCTAAATACTTTCGCTCTCGATCTCCATATTCCAAAATGGCTTTGGTAAGCCATCCGACTACTGATCTTCTGAAAAGAATGTAAGGATAAAGACGGAGACAGACCGCACAGGTCCAAAACTGCCGATGACACTTCCGTTAAGCTAGTCACCAGTTCGCCAGTACTCAGTGAGGCACTTTCACAACCCCTGATGCCCACTTCTGTGGATTCTCAGGTCGCTACTGAGACCCGTTCGGAGTCCAGTATGCCACGAGGCTCTTCTTTGACTACGGAACCTGTGGATGGCTCTACCTTGAATGGGTCCGGAGCCGCTGTGCAGGCACCAGCTTCTGGGGAAGTTCTTCGCGTTGCCGATACTTGACCCAAACTGATTACTTCTTTCGCTTCTTCAGTTCTGACTAAATCTACAGAGTTTCTAAGGCCAAGAGTACGAGCTATGCCTAAAAAAACGATGACCCAAGCTCAAGCACCTGTTTCCTTGCCACAACATCAAATGCTTAAAATGGCAAAAGACCTGATTATGCTGATTAGGGAAAGCCAGCCTTCTCCTGTTAAGAGAAAAAGAGACTTGTCCCTAGCAGCTTTACCAGACCAAACGTCCAATGACTCTGAGGTTTCTGAATATGAAGGTATGCCTTTATCTGTTTATGAGGATTCAGATGCAGAAGAATCCATTACCTCTGCTTCCCCTCCAGAGGATTTTCTTTTGGTGAAACCCTACATACTTTAAGAGAGCATTTCCACTGGGAATGCCAAGACTATCCTCAGTTCAAAAAGAGATTCAGAGAACTTCTAGATTTGCCACAACATTGACCTTTAGCAATACCTCCAGTTCTAGATGTTGTGAATGATGTCTTTATGGAATCCAGTCTAACTCCTGATACTTTACCCCTGCTCCAAGAAAACCAGACAGGTACTACAGAGTCCCTGACTCTCACACATTTCTTTTCAAAAATCCTAATGCTGACCCTGAGGACATTTCCCAGGGTCCTAAAGGTATAAAAGCAACTACAGCTAAGAATCCCACTCCTTTGGACAGGGATTCCTGAGCTTTGGACAGATGGGGTGAAAAAGTATACACCTCTGCAATGCTCGCCATTAGGGCATTGAATTGCCAGTTTCACATGCTGAAATACCAGCAACATATTTATGGACCTTAGTAAGCAAAAATTAGCTACCATTACAGACTGTGCAGAAAATAAAGAATTACAAGAGCTTATGCATTCTGCAACCCAAGTCATCAAGCATACTTTACAATGTGGTTTTGACGCCCTAGAAGCATCTTGCAGGGAAGCAGTCACTGGTCCTGTACTGAGAAGACATGCATGGCTTAAGGAGCAGAACTTGCCAGACCATGTCAAGTCAAAATTATTAGACGCTGCTTTGAACAAGAACAATCTGTTTGGCACCAAAGCAGAAGAGGTTCTAAAAAAGATGGAAGAAAAGGCTAAATCTATGCAGACAGTCAAAGATTTCTTGCAAGTGCATCCTCCTAGATTCAGTATGCATTGCCCCTCAAAACATTGGTCCTTTCCAGCTCCCTCAAGGCCATTTCAAATGAGATCCAGGGAAAACAGACCCCCCCCAGACTTCAGTCTCAGTGTATGCAGAGATCTAAGCGATGGAGTGCTTCCACTTCAAAAACAGGGAGTTCTAAGCCACCCCGTTATGGAAAGAATTCACAATGACTTCTCTATTCCTCATCTCTGCCCAATTGCTTGTGCCCCTAGGAGGAAAACTTGCCCATCATGCAAAACCTGGACCCCCATCACCAAAGACTGATGGGTCCTCAACATTGTATTCCAGGGGTACAAATTTTACTTCTACTGACTGCCAACTCCAAAAGGGTTCCCAGACCTACCACCAAACCAGTGGGCAGAGGCACAAAACCAAATTCAATCCCTGCTCTCCATAAGGGCAATTCACCCAGTTCCGGCAGAACAGATAGGTCAAGGTTTCTATTCCAGACTTTTCCTGGTACCCAGAAAAGAGGGCACTTGGTGCCCAATCCTAGATGTTTCCACTCTAAACACCTTCCTGGTGGTACCAAAATTCAAAATCCTCACCCTTCAGCATCTTCTTCCTATGCTGTCCAAAGATGCCTGGTTAGCCACCCTAGATCTAAAAGAAGCCTATCTATACATCCCTATCAGGGACTCATGCAGGAAATACCTACATTTCAGGGCAGAATCTATGCATTATCAGTTCTCTGCACTTCCCTTTGGCTTATCCACTACTCCCAGAGTATTCACAAAATGCTTGGCTCCAGCCATTGCTTATTGCAGACAGAGAAAAATTCAAATTTACCCATACTTGGACGATTGCCTGATTCAGGCAGACAGTCAGGAACAGCTGCTGCAGCACCTGACATTTGTAAAGAACCTTCTAACCTCCCTGGGGTACACAATCAATGAAAATAAATCAAAACTAGTCCCCAGTCAAAAGATTGTATTCCTGGGAGCAAGCTTGGACACAACATCCTAGATGGCATTCCTTACTCCAGAACAACAAGCCTATCTGATAGGCTACTTCGCTCAAATGGCTATCCGCAAGGAAAATCCTGCAGGCCCTAGGGTTCATGGCTTCTTGCATCCTACTAATTCCATATGCCAGACTGCATATGAGGAAACTTCAATGGTACTTAAAAAGTCTTTGGTGCCAACATTCTCGGGACCTGGAAACCGTCATACCTATCATACCTTGTCTAAGGACAGAGTTCCTTTGGTGGGCAGGAGCATGCAACCATAACAAGGGACTTCCCTTTACTCAACCCCACGTTCCCAGACCCTAACCACAAATGCATCAGACTATGCCTGGGGGGCACACCTAGATGACAAGTGCATTCACGGCCACCGAAGACCAAGTCAATCTCATCTGCACATCAACCAAAAAGAGATGCTAGCTGTTCAGCATGCTCTTACAGCTTTTAGGTCCCTACTCTCACCAGGACCCCTGCTGATAAAAACAGACAACACCACAGTTATGTGGTACATCAACAAGCAGGGGAGACACACTCTTACCCTCTTTGCAGGCTAGCCATGGACCTGTGGAACACGGCCTTGGACATGCAGATTCATCTACAAGCTAAATTCCTGCCAGGCAAACACTCTCTGGCAGACAACTTAAGCAGAAATCTCTTAGACCCACATGAGTGGCAATTAGACCCCCAGCACCTTTAGTATTCTAATCCAGAAAAAGGGGACCCCAGAGGTGGACCTCTTTGCCTCCCCCTGCAATCACCAGCTCAGCAAATTCTGCACCAGGACACCTTACTGCAGGGCCTGGAAAGTGGATGCCCTATCCTTCCACTGGGAAAACCTCTCAATATATGCATTTCCCTCTCTGCCTCTTCTCTCAAGATAAGACGAGACAAACCGAGAACAATCCTGACTGCCCCAGACTGGCCACACCAGCACTGGTACCCACTACTGTGCAGCCCGTCACCGGTGCCAGCCTGGCACCTACCCCAGATCTCAACCCTCCTCACTCAGCAGGGGGGACAGATCTTGCATCCACACTTGCAAACCATGAATCTTGCAGCCTGGCTTATTCCTTAAATTCTCCCCCCATTGACCAGCCTAAGCATGCAGCTACGTGACGTCATTCTTGAAGCCAAAAGACCCAGTATAAGGAAATCCTATGCTGATAAGTGGAAAAGGTATTGTTCCTGGACTCAGTCTAAAGGAGAGGACACAGCACTGCCCTCCTTACTTCTAATCCTGGATTACCTTGCAGACCTACTCCACAGAGACTTATCCTTCTCCTCCATTAAGATCCATGTCTCTGCCATTTTGGCACATTACAACACTGTGTCACCTCTATTCTCTCACCCTCTAATCAAACAGTTCCTGAGAGGGGCAAACAACTTAAGGCCACCAAGGAGAGCACCCACCCCTGCTTGGGACATTAACTTTGTACTGGAAAAGCTCATGCTACCCCCTTTGAGCCTGCAGCATCAGCAGAGTTAAAACTCCTCTCTTGGAAAACAGCCTTGCTTCTGGCCATCACTTCAGCTAGAAGAGTCTCATAGCTACAAGCACTTAAGGGTGTGGAACCCTTCATTATTTTCCATGCTGACAGGGTTTCCCTCAGGACTAACCCTTCCTTTATGCCTAAAGTGGTTCCATTGTGGTTCTCAACCAATCTATTAATTTGCCAACCTTCTTCCCTAATCCTCAAAATAAAGGGGAAAGTATCCTGCACTCCTTGGATGTGCACATACAGCTCAGATTCTACCTTGATAGGACTAAGCCCTTCAGGAAATCTGACCATTTACTAGTCAGCTTTGCACCAGGGGCAGAGGGCAAGGCCATTTCAAAACAAACGATCTCCAAATGGCTAGCACTTTACATCCATTTCTGCTACAAGCACCATGGGAAACCAACCCCTCAGGGGGTCAGAACACATTCCACTAGGGCAACTTCTACGTCTACAGCATTCCTCAGGGGAGTCCCTATCAGGGACATCCTTGAAGCTGCTATCTGGAGTTCTGTACCCACCTTCACCAAGCATTACCACCTACCTATCTTTTCCAAATTCAGGGCAGGTTTTGCAACAGCAGTCCTGTAGGGCATACTAGCCAGCCCCAACTCTTCTTGACTGCCTCCACCCTTTCTTCAGCTTTGGGAATCAACCCAAGTGTGATGACTGCAACAGTGAAACACGAAGAACATAGTACAGTTGTGTACACATCATAAATGTAGATGTTTGAGTGTATTAACTGTTGCAGTCCTGGTTTCCCTCCCTCCAGCCCCCTTGTCTCTATCTCTCTCCTCTCTATGTTTATTACTCACCCCCTTCAGGGGTATCGGTATCGGTATTTACTTTTTACTGGTGGTGTTTTCCCCACCTTGACTTAGCTCCCTATTGGGGGGCTCCTGACATTTGGAGCAAGAAAAACTGATGTAATGGCGTCAGTTGTCTGTTTTTATACCCCTGACAATCTGACATCAGTCCTGGAGCAACAGCAACTGATGCAAAAATACTATGTCTCTGGTATTCGGGCCGACTGAGGGCTACCTGCAGGCAGATAACCCAAGTGTGATGACTGCAACAGTGAACACACTCGAACATCTACATTTATGATAAGCGTACACAACTGTACTTTCCAGACAGGGCTAGGGCCTGTTCTACAAGGACTTTGGCTTCCTTGATGGCTACAAAACATCACGGAGTGGATTCATTTTCCAGATTCAGCAAGCTTTGCTAGTGCCATTCTCTACAGGCTTCTGGAGTCTTAGTCTGTTGGTCTCCCCGTTTTGTTAGTTTTGAAGCCATGGTAAATCTACCAATATAGCACAGGTTACTACAGTATTGATCTATGCCCTGAGCAAAGCACAGCTGTATAAGTAAAATTACCATAACAGCAGATCTTATAATAAATAAATGCTGCAGTAGCCTCCCCTCCCTCCAGCCCCCTTCTTTGTTTATTTTTCTTTTGTGTTGCCAAGTTGTGGATGTTTCACCCTTTTGCAAATATTTTACAGCTGGGTTTGGTTCCTGGCATTGTTCTTTCAGGGCTCTTGACTCACTGCTGTGCAAAAAATGCTCTGAAGCTTTTTGCACTCCATCTGTCTTTATATGTAGCTCTTGATAGTTATCTAAAGGTGCTCTTTAGCTTTGTAAGCTGGTTGGTCAGAGGGGGTAGGACCCATATACCTTAGGCTACTGCAATGGTGATATATTAGAACATCAACTGAAACTCGCGGTGGTAGTGCTGCGGTAGCGTTGTCGCCTCACAGTAAGACGCTGTCCGCTTTGATTCTCAGCTAGAGCATAATGCGTGAATGGGCGTACCTTCATTGAAGGTTGTGCGTCAGGCCTGGCAAGCCGGTGCATAAAAAAATCAACTGCCAATCATTAGCGGACCGGAGTTCCGCTGTGGCGACCCCTAACCGGGAAAAGCCGAAAGACACAAACAAACAAACTGTTATGGTAAGCTTACTTACACAACTGTTCTTTTATTCATGCTAATAGAAGCTGTGTCTTCCTGGCCCCATCTAAGGTTTGTTGACTAATGCAAGGCAGATACAGAACAAATCCTGCATAGTTTCTGATGTATTGCTGTGTGCAGAGATAGTTTTATTCTCATTTTTTGTATGCAGTTTCTTTACTGGATGAGTACACTGGTATGTTGACCATTTTCAGTGACAACTCAAGCTCATAAGAGAGGAGAAATACAGATAGAAAATATAAAAGTGTAAATGGAAATCTTACATGCATAGGTGTTACTAAATACTTAGAATAGTTAAGAAAAGTACATACAGGTACACAGACCAGTAAGAAACATGCCTGCAGAGATCTTAATATAATGCCAAAGACTATAACAATAACAATAATTATGTGTTTACCATAGGAAAATGCAGACTATACAATGACTCCCTATTAATATTCAAAAACGTGCACGCTAATTGGCCAGCCCAACCAGCGTGCCCATTGTAAATCCCACAATATACCAAAGGAAAAAGGTCCGGTCGCTGGGACTTTTTTCCGTTGGTATAAACTGCCCCAAAACCTTTTTAAAAAAAAAAAAAAAAAAAAAGAGAAAATGGTGCATGGGAGACTTTCTTTTCTCTGTTGTTTCTATTTCAAAGCCTTGATGTATTGGGTATGCGTGGGAACACAAGTCCCATACGCATGCGCAGTACATCAAAACAAAGAAGCAGTATACCACAACCGGCGGAAGAACAGCAATCCACCGTTATACAAAGACATTACTTAAGAAAAGTAAATATTTTTTTTCTTAAATAATGTCATTGTATAATAGCAATAACCGACTCCGTGGCTGTGGTATATTGATGATTTACCCACGGTTGCCTTTGTTTAATCACTTGGGATTCGCCATCATGATAAACCACACCAACCGTGGTTAAATCTTCAATATACCACACCACGTCGTTAGTTGATGCTTAACTAACTGAGGAATGCGAGCAGTAATCTTGCAGTGCTGGCCCATGTTACACAGGGGAAAGAGTTACACAATATATACACATTTACAATACTTCTGCAGAGAATTATGCAATTAAAGGTTAACATAGCTTAATATTTTGATTAGATGAAAGGAAGGAGGGAAGTTATTAGCTATAAGGATCAGAAATGTTTTGTGTGTAGCTGGATGGTTATCGAAGTTTTACTGTTTCTAGTCAGTATCACTGAAGCACGTACAAATACATTCATTGTGAAGATGCTGTTTTAATTTCAATTTGAATATGTTAAATTCATTTTGTGCTCTAATTTCACTAGGGAGGCATTTCCAAGTAGCAGGGCTGAGTTTGCAGAAGTTTTGTTTTCACCAATGGCTGTCTTTAAATGAGGCCCCGGTGGCAAAATATTAATATTTTATAGCTATATGGGTTGATGAGAATTTTGGCCTGATTTGATTAATGCCATGTCACCATGTCATTCTCTAATTCTGTAACTGGGCACTGTTAATGGTGACACACCTCTCAATTGCCCAGATTTTCAAAGAATGACCAGATTTTTGCATCATGTTTTTGGCCTATTCCTCATAAAATGTGTGGTTTTCTGGCAAATGACTGAGGACTGACATCACTAAGTAATGATACACATTTCAGTTTTAAACTTTATATCCTTCAGAAAAGGCATGCTATAACAAGACTTTTATTTTATCAACTTTCTAAGTTTATAAGAGCAATATTTAAAATATGTCCCTATTTTGGGACTCCCCCCACAAGATATTTTTGACTTTGTCCTGATTTCTTGCACTAAGAGGTTGAGAGGTATGAATGGTGATGCTACCATTTTTAATGTACAAATATGCCAGCATTCAAATATCATGTGGGTTTTCCAACTCTTTTGAATATGTCCTTGGCGGAGGTGTGAAGTACAGATAAAAAATGTGTTTGTTCTGCTAAACTTGACAAATCTCATTGTAAACACATTACTGGTTAAGGAAACGTTGACTAGTTTGGGTGATTTTAAATTCTGGGTTGACTGCGACTCTGCTAAAGTTGACATTGAAGTTCTTCCAAATTGTGTACATGCTTGCCTTTGTTTAGATTGTTTCATCTGCTATACTTGCAATGCATTCAGTTTGACCAGTGATATTTTATGAAATTTAGTTGTCCAAACAAAAACCACTGAAAAGGGTTTACTACAAGTGCTTGAGTCTTAGGTGCTTGATAAACCATTGTCTTGAAGCTTTGGACTCAAGTGACTTGTAGTTGACACAGAATATCACTCACACTTTAACGTAAACTGATTTTGGCCATGGTGCAGTAACTGTGCAGAAAGTGTAGAGCTGCCACACCTTTCCCATTCACATTATTCGAATTTCAGTAACCGTGCAGAGAGCGTAGAGCTGCCACACTTTGCTCATTCACATTATTCGAGTTGCAGTAACTGTGCAGAGAGTGTAGAGTTGCCACACCTTGCATATTCACATTATTCAAGTTGCAGTAACTGTGCAGAGAGCACAGAGCTGCCACACCGTGCCCATTCATATTATTCAAATTGCAGTAACTGTGCAGAGAGCGTAGAGCTGCCACATTTTGCTCATTCACATTATTTGAGTTGCAGTAACTGCAGAGAGTGTAGAGTTGCCACACCTTTCCCATTCACATTATTCAAAGTTGCAGTAACTGTGCAGAGAGCAAAGAGCTGCTACACTGTGCCCATTCATATTATTCAAGTTTAAGCATGGTAAATGCAGCAGCACTGGGGAAGGAAAGGGAGTGGGTGGGAATGTAGCCTAGTGTTTCGGGCAGTGATTGGGAGGGGGATTTAGGGTTATGAAGTGGAAGAGAAGTTTAGGTTAGGAACCAACATGGGAATTTTATGATTATGGAAGAGGAGGAGAGATTTACGATTACAGAGTGGGAAGGCAGTTTAGGATGAGGAAGTGGAAAAGCAGTTTTAGGTTTAGGGAGTGGGACGGGAGCTTATACATTGGGAGAAATCAGGAAAATTTAGGTTTAGGGAGGAAGGAGTTTTAGATTTAGGGAGAGAACTGGGACTAGGGAGGGAAAGTGAAATTTTAGGTTTAGGCAGCAATTAAAGATTTTAGGTTTAGGAAGGAGGAATGGAGTTTTAGGATTAGGCATGTGGTCAAAACAATAGGATTAAGTACAGAAGTCCTTCCTTCTGACAGCCTGCAGGTATAGCCGTATCACTCCTAGTTTCTAATATCTGCACTGGATGCCTGTTGAGTATTAAAATACTTTTAATATTCTAAATGAACTGATAGGAACGAAGTGAAACAGGATAGTAATGCCAATAAAAACATAGTTTATTCACAGGTGTCTAGACATGGATAAATGCTTTCACTTAAAAAGCATCATCAGATCTTTAATACATGCACCTTTAAAACAAAATGCTATATATATGACTTCTACATATGTATAGCCCAATCGAAGCTTGCAACCAATTAAGGCTTTTAAAGTGGTACTAAAAAAACAAAGGAGAACACCTAAACTAATATATTAAAAACAAATCACTTCTATACAAAGCTCTTATTATAAAATTTATACATTATTTTAAGATGATACTATAGAGACAAAAACTCAAACTATTATGTTAAAAGCAAATCACTTCTACAAACTATAAAAGTATAAAAGGCCTGAACTAATATATTGAAAATAAGACACATCTATAGACTGCACTTATTGTGAAGTTTATACAAATATAATTGATGCTTACATATATAGAAAGCTACAAACTTACATTTTGACCTATACATCTATAAATGTATATATACAAAAATGTTATATAAAGCTATAAGTATATGGACTTATATGTGCAAAAAATATAAATGTACAAAAGACTTGGCATAAATAGTATATTGGTAAGTAAAAAATAAAGACTAATATCTTAAGGTATGTCATGGACATGCTATTGGACATGCAAAAAGGTGGAGTTATTGACAAAGAATTATTTGAATATCTGCTAATCAAAGCTCCCCTTATTCCTTATTCAAAGGTTGCACTACAGTGGGGTTAGGAAATTACCTTTTTCCCCCACTGTAGTGCGACCTTGGAGTTGGTATATTTATTTACGGGGGGTGTGGGGGGTGCAGGGGGGCTTGCCCCCCTGCATAAATGTAGTAAAAACTTTGTGGAATGTTATTTGTAGTTGCTTCATAGTTTTCAATGATTTGAGATTCGATGATATGAGTTTTCGATGAAATGAAGTTTCAACGATTTGGTCTCGATGATTTTGAAATGATAATTCAATGATATGAAGTGGAACCATATATATATATATATATATATATATATATATATATATGTGTGTGTGTGTGTGTGTGTGTGTGTATAAATATAAATACACACACACACAGACACTGGTCTACTCACTTTAGTCGAGTAGCCCATATGTCATCCTCCGAAACGTTGACCACAAAAGGTCGACAAACTAAACTTCAACACATTACCACACATGTACTGAGAAATAACATTTTTTTTTGGGGGGGGGGCGTCTGCACCCTCCACCTTAATATTCATTATAAATACTAAATCCAAGATCACACAATCTGCAGAGAAAAGGAATATTCCCTACCCAGGCATTGTTAATCTAGCACACCTGTCGACCATCTGCATATATCGTATGTATATGTGTGTGCATGTATGCGTAGGACTTTCTGTTCCACTTGTGACCTATATCATGGTTGAAAAGGATTCATGGAGAAGCCCAGTAACCTGGTTAATAAATGATAAATAAAAATGCGGCATCCCTTGTGCATTTTAAAAGGCTCTTATTTTCTACTGAAAGATTTGGGACATGATGAAAGTTATTAATTCCTCCTATGAAAACAAAATCACTGAAACAATGCAGTCTGACAATATGCAGGTATGTCTGTCCTTTTTTAACCTTTATGTAAAAACAAAACACTACAGTATGTTTAGTATGATGTAGGAACTATGATAAGAATGCCCATCCATCACAGAATAAAGATTTGCTTAACCTATTAGATTTTCTTTTCCTCTGGAAAGAGGACTTTATTTTTGTCACATTTTGCTAAATTAGCTGTGGCTAGGATCAGACATTCTGATCAGTTTAGTTATCCTTTTTCCTAAATTTTTACCATGTTCTGCAGACCTTTTTGGGATATCAAATCAGTGCAAGATGGATTTTGCTGTCTTTTTTTAACTATGTATCACAAGGGCATAAAAAAAGCTTAAGAAGAAATGGATTAAATCTTTTTTAAGCTAATAACTCTTTCAAAAGTTCTGCACAATTATGTCAACAGTTATGCTTTCTAAATACCTGTATATCAAAAGCGTCAGTTCAGAAAGTTCAAAAACTGACTAACAACAGTAAACATCCTTTACACTTTACACTTTGTTGACTGTATTAGTTATGCTAGACTAATGGATTCTTTTCAGGGGATAACGGAGGTAGTGTCCATTAATTGCAATCATTTTGACATCATCTGTTTCAGGGACATTGCCTAAAAGCAAAAAATATTTCTAAGACCCTAGATCAAAAGCTGGCAACATCAAGTTTTTATAAGAAGCTTAAAACTGCACGTGTAACAGACTGTTTTAGACATGAAAGGCATAGCTTGACCTCTAAGATATAATAAAATTAATTGAAAATGGGGTTGCATGGGGATAAAGCAATTAGCGCCAAGGCAAATATTTTCATATCTGTTTTGTCCGACTCTATGTGACTGAAATTTGAAAAAGTTCCACAGGTATACTATAATCCAGCAATTTTTTATGAAAATTCCTACAACGTCAATGGCAGTGTAAGAGGTTTATAACCAAATACCTGTTTTACTAAGATAATAGCAAGTTTACCAATAATATGTTTAAAATAGTTATAGGTTAAGCACATTTGAAACACAAACTATTATACGAAAACAATAAAAAAGCTGAACAAAGCCAAAAAGCAGGGAAGTAAATGTTGAATTCACACGGTGTAATTGTTACAATGAAACCTTTATATGGTGGACTGGTACTATAAATAAATGTAGCACACAACATTAATCATCCTTTGGTGAAAAGGACACCTTAAAGCTAAACTTACATCTCTTCTCTAATATTTAAAGCTTGAAAGTTTGAATCATATTTAATGTTATGAAACAAATTTCTATTACATCCAAAAAAACGTAAGTAGGATGATATCAGTTGTGTAAAGTACACACTGTTTACTTTCTGTTTGGCACAGTGCATGCTTTCTGTTTAGCAAACTTTTATGCTGAATTAGTGTTTGCTCTCTGTTTAGCAACCTTTTATGTTTGTTCTGGTGTTTTGCTAGTTTAAAAGTACATGAACAGCAGTCTTACATAAGAGATAATAACTCTCTGAACAGTAGCAGATGAAATGTAACCAATAACATAGCTGTAGGAGAAAAATTCACTGTTTATGTGGATGTTATATTTGCAAATTTTCTTGAATGAAGGTGTGTTAAATTTATCCGTTGGATGAACATTGCCTTTACAGTGCAACAGAAAATACAAAATATCTCTAGGTATCAATTCAGTGATGATGAGGGCAGCTTCCTTAACAGGCCTAAGCACACATGAGAATCATGTGCACTTAAAATGTTAACAATTGATTACTGTTTTATGTGGGGTAAGCTATAGGCTGACGCATTGTGACCAATGACTGTTTGTACCCGACTGCAACTCAATAATCAAGTAATGATGCAGCCAAATATTGGTAGGTTGAAAAGTGCGTGTGTGTGTGTGTGTGTGTGTGTGTGTGTGTGTGTGTGTGTGTGTGTGTGACTAATTCCAATGGGATCTGTCCCAGTTGGACTTTCCCAGTAAACAAATGTTAAATAAAATATAAATAAATAAAATAAATAATTAGCTACAATGAAATGTCTTTCTCTCTCATATGCATACCCTCTCTCTGTCTTTCTCTCTCTCTCTCCCCATATATATATATATATATATATATATATATATATATATATATATATATATATATATATACATGTACACACATACCCACATATACACAACTTATTTACATATATATATATATCTATATATATATATATATATATATATATATATATATATATATTATATATATATATGATATTATATATATATAATATATATATATATATATATATATATATATATATACATATATATACATATACATATATATATGTGTATGTATATATAGAGAGAGATAGCTGTATAAATATGTGTGTGTGTGTGTGTGTGTGTATATAGATATATATATATATATATATATATATATGGATCTATCTGAGTTCATCGACATTTTAAAATAAAACGAAATAACCGACACCAAAACAGCGAAACTCATATAACCGACGCCAGAAGATCGACAGTTCACAAACACGACATCGCATACACCCGACACAACATACCAACAAACAAAACACATCCCCTATCCAACACTCACACACACAACACAAGCACACCAAAATCCTTACAAACAAACACTAACCCATACATACACAACTATCCACAACCCTGACCCAAACCCTTACCCTAAGGTCCGTCACTATCGCACATTCACCTAACCCCTAACCCTAACTCACTTATCCCACCCCTACCCCTACAAAACACCAACATCGCACACTTACCTTACTCGACACTCACCTAACCCGCTCTAACCCTAACACACTTATCCCACCCCTGCCCGTACCAACCACCAACATCGCACACTTACCTTACTCGCACACTCACCTAACCTAACCCTAACTCACTTATCCCACCCCTACCTACTAAACACCAGCATCGCACACTTACCTTTACTCGCACCCTATCGTCCGTCACTACCGCAGACTTACATATCCTTTCCCCATCGCAGCTTCTCAGCCGGTGTCTTCTTCCGCTGGTCTTCTGCCTCGCCGATCTTCTGTGACGGATTTCGACATTCTCGTGTCGGTTAAACATTTTAACATGTCGATGAACTCAGATAGACCCATATATATATATATATATATATATATATATATATATATATATATATATATATATATATATATATATATATATATATATATATATATATATATATATATATATATATATATATATATATATATATATATATATATATATATATATATATATATATATCTTCAAACCATCGAATGTTTAAAACATCGAAGTTCAGATCATCAAGACCAGAACATCGAGTTTTAAAACATCGAAGGTTTGAAGAGGAAGAAAAAGGTAAGTGTAGGTGGGAGAATGTTTGTGCTTTTGCAGGACACCAAGGTGCCCTGCATACTGTATGTGTCTATGTGCCATCTGTGTGATGGCACTACAGATAGGGTACGGAAAATCTCCCATTTAGCGCTTCTACATATAGCGCTAAATGGGAGCTTTCCCTTTACTCCACTGTAGTGCGGTCTCGGAGTTGGAATATTAAAGTAGGGAGGGTGTGGGGGGTGCAGGAGGGTGTAGCCCCTCTGCATACAATTGTTAAATTTTCTTTTTCTTTTTTTTTTTTGGTTGCACTTGTAACCTTTGATGTTTCAAAATTCGATGTTCTGGTCTCGATGATTAGAATTTCAATGTTTTAAAATTTTGATGGTGAGAAGTGGAACCATGTATATAGATATATATATATATATATATATATATATATATATATATATATATATATATATATATATATATATATATATATATATACACACACACACACACACACACACACACACACACACATATGAGAGCTTCAGTTGAGTGAATGCTCAAAAGAGTGATGACAAAATATCAATCTAAAAACATTGAACAAAGAAAAAAATGAATAACAAGATAAAGAACGGCACTTAAGCAGGAGGAATAAGCCCTCCGACACCTGCCAGCCAGACCCTCACACCTCTTTACTAATTTTATAATTGTTAAGGTGTTTACATCACAGACACAGTGTACTGGATTTGATTCTCACCTTTGAAAGGGAATATTTGCTAAGGTTAAAATGGCACATAAGGGCAGCTAACCGAGTACATACATACAAAGCTACTAAATACTACAGCAGGAAAAGGGCAAATTCGCTAGACCTAGTTGTACAGTAATCTTGCACAAAGAGCTTCTGTCAGGCAGAAAAACAGCTGAAAAAGTAATTCACTATTATGAATATTCACTAATAGCTATTACAACCATATACGAGTGTACTGGAATGTACCAAATCTGTTCAATGTCAATGTCTCTTGCACACCACTGGAAGTAGCATATTCCCCAACCACAGGGATTGTTGATCTCCTGCACCTGTCAACCACAGCAGTCAATTAAGTTGAGTGCACCCATATATATATATATATATATATATATATATATATATATATATATATATATATATATATATATATATATATATATATGTGTGTGTGTGTGTGTGTGTGTATATGTATGTGTGTGTGTGTGTGTGTGTGTGTGTGTGTGTGTGTGTGTGTGTGTGTGTGTGTGTGAGTATGTGTTTGCATGTACTGAGGGGAAGGATGAGTCGGTAAAGGTAAAATATATTTGCTGTGTTTTAATGGAGGATGACTCCAGCACAGATTGAGAACCATGGAATGGGCTAATGCAGCTGTTTGTCATTTAAAAACAAAGGCTAGACAGTCCCTAAGTATGGGCTGTATATAGAAGGTAACAAAAAGTTTTTTTTTTTAACTATGGATTGAAGAAAATTCAAACTGGATTTTTTAGTCTTTGTTCTTTGTAGTAAGAGGCCTATGGCCTATTTTTTCATTGGGTGTGAACACACCAAGAACAGTGCTGCCATCCATGAGGCATATGGGGATTGTGCTATTTGGCCCAAATCCTCTTCTGTCGGTGCCCTTTCCCATGAGCTGCACTAATGCTGCACAGAAGGAAGCATGCAGGATTGTCGTCAAGCTCTAGACAGTGTGGTTCAGCTAGGCTGTGGCTGTTGGTGAGTCATGTGCAGTCCTGCTGGTGTCCCCCGTGTAGTTAAACACAGCCACCTCCCTCTCCAAAGGAGGATGCAAGTGTCATCAGATGCTCACTCGTATACTGTCCAGCCTGGGATTTCCAGCATACATACAACTGAATATGGGTTCACTATGGATTTATCCTTCTATACTATAAGGTCAAGCTCAATTCATACTGGAATAGTAGCTCAGTGCTATCCTCCCCTGGCTGGGATTTCCAGCACTCATCCACTAACTGAACACGGGTTCACTAGGATTTTATCCTTCTACAGTATGACACAAGGTTCAATCAGTTCAGACTGGATTCTATTAATTAACAAATCATGACACGATAAGGCTCCTAGCTATTTTCAAAAATGTGTTGGGCTAGTGAACTCATGAAGAGCATTTGGAAACCACACTATGTTACTAATCAAGTTATAAAGATGCACTGCAGTCATGCCAAATGAAGACAATTTCATTACATGCAAGGTTAGATTTATAAGTGAATTGTACATTTGTTACCTATCACTGCAGTAATACCTGCATGTACATTATGAAGTAAACAAATGGTCAGATTTATAAGTGAATTCTACATTTGTTACCTATCACTGCAGTAATACCTGCATGTACATTATGAAGTAAGTCTGCTTTCAAGTTAATACTTGCTATAGAAAGAGTCAAATCCCAGTCAGAGACAATCATTTCTGTCATGCTTCTATGGATATGTAGAGCCAAGTTGGCTAAAATTCCAGTAAAATACTATTTTAAATATGTAACCAAAGTAAACAGCACCAAAAACGAAGACAATGGTCACAAATCCCTCTGAAATCTTTTATTCCACAATAAATCCAGTCAGTAGTTAAGCACTTTCATCAAATAAAGTTTGACTTCATCAGAACAATGAAATACTAGAACTACAAGTTTAAAATAGCCAGGGAATGAGCCCAATTAGACAACAGTTTGACCAATCAACTATAAACAATCATTAAAAACTGGTCAATAATAAAGGTGTATAACCATACATATAATTCCTATTCATGCTAAATAGGAAATACTTGATATTAAAATATGTATGAAAAGATTACATGTCATAAAATAATACCTCATAAAAAACGATTGCACATTTTCATCATAAAAAATTGTGAATACTTTTTAGAAAATTAAATTTTGGCTGCTTTTTCTTTCAAGGTTGGTGCAATAGAAATACAGTCATTAAGCCCTGGATGTATGCTGGCAGCCAAATGTAATTGCTACATCATTTCTTTTTTATTCTACATATTTTTCCAATCCCCACCCCTCACATCATTGGATACCTCGTCAATAATACCGAAACTGTACCCTGTATAGTTTTCACATTCCTTGCTGTGCCTGTAAAGTGCATTTGTTTCCTTCATAGTCTTGATGTCATATAAGTGTTCATAAATCCTAAGTTTTAATGCCCTCTCTGTTTTACCAATATAAAAGCTGGTAGAGGTGTTGCACTTAGTAAGGTACACTATCCTTCTAGTAGCACAGTTCCCTTTTCTAAAGTAAACTTCAGTTTCAGCGTAGTTATTTAATATGACTAAGGATTCCTGTATTATAAACTTGCATTGACCGGACATTCCACATGCCTTTGTTTCTTTGTTCCCATTTTTTGTTGGAATTACAGGATGACCTTCTAAAATGTTTTTAATATTTTTACCAGCTTTAGTGGAAACAGTGGGTTTTTCCCCCAACTTTGTGAAAACATCGAAATTAACTCTAAAAATATTCCAGTTCTTAAGTAAAATGTTTTGAATGCCACTATAATGAGAACTATATTGTATCACACAAGCTTCTGTAAACCTACAAGTGCTAGCCATGCCATTATTTGAATGTACAAAGTGTACATTTCCATCAAGCTTTTTCCCTAATAGGGGATGATATTTCTCCCCCAACCATTGTATGTATCTTGCAAAATGTCATGGACAAGTGCTGTTGGATATCCTCGTTCTGGGAACAAATTGGATAAGATATCCAATTCTCTCTTTAAATCCTCCTTATTAGATGTCATCCTAGCTATTCTGATGGCCTGTCCTTTGATAATACCCTTTTCCTGAAAAAAAGGGTGATGGCTGTTGAAGTGGAGATAAGAGTTGCAAAAGTGTGTTTACGAAATACTTTGGACCTGAAATCATCTTTGTCTTTAATGATCAAGGTGTCTAAATAGCCAATCTCCAAGGGGTCACAATGGTATGTAAACTTGAAGAAATGAGCTCTGTTGTTAATATATTCAATAAATAGTGAAATTTTATCCAGATCTCCCTTCCATAAAATAAAAATATCGCCCAGGTACCTGTTGTATAATAAAATATCAGAATTAAAATCACTCTTGAAGACATGTTCACGCTCTCCCCCAACATGACAAGGTTAGCATAAACAGGTGCACAGGCCGCTCCCATAGCAACCCCTGAAACTTGTTGATAATATTGCCCTTCAAAATAAATATAATTGTATTCCAAAATAAGGGTCATTATTTCACAAATAAGTTTAACCTTGTCATCAGTGAGGTTGGAACTAGAATACAAAATTTCCTCAAAGTAATTTAAACCTTTGGTTTTAGGTATGCTGGTAAAGAGGTCCTGGACGTCAGTAGTGAGGAATGTAACGTCAGGGGACCAGAGATCAGGGGTAAGATTAGCAAGAAAGTCCCATGAATCCTTAACAAGATGGGGGACAGCAGCTGCCATGTTTCACCATCTGGTCAACAAAAAACACCAAATTGTGTGTTTTTGACCCACTACCTGCCACAATTGGCCTAAAAGGGTGATTAGCATAATTTTTATGCACTTTGGGTATACCAAAAAGTGCAGGTATTTTAGGGTGGGAATTGGTTAAAAAGTTGTAGGTATCAATGTCTGTTCTGCTCTCTGATACATATTCTTTCAGAAAACTATCAATCCTGTGGTATGAAATGTGGATTTGATTGATGGACACTTGTAAATAAGTGTCTTTATTAAAAAGTATGTTTTGCTTGGCATTAGTGTAGTCCTCAGAATTAAAAATCACTACACCCCCTCCTTTATCTGGGGTCATAATACGGATCTTCTTATCTCCCCTTAATTCACTAAGTACATTTTTCTCTTTTTCATTCAAATTGTGGTGCATTTTCTTATTGTCCACCCATAACTTATATATATCATCCTTGACTGCCCTTTCGAAGCTGGCAATCAAAGGATGTAAAGGAGAGAAGAATACACTATTTTTCTTGAAATAGTTGTTCTTGAAACCATCTATCATATCAATATCAGAATTAGGAAATAACATTTTAAAATTCGGTTTCCTGGTGTACAAATGTATATCCAGAAGAGCGTTGGCTATATCTGGTAATTTACTGGGAACAAATATGAATCCTTTTAAAAATAGTGAAAAAAAATTCCTCACCAATATCCCAATCAGTGTAATTGTAGACACTGAAGCCTTGAAAACTATGGATAATGTGGTCAGAAGTAACCATTAGTATCTCCCCCTGCCCCTCCCCCTGTTCATATATCCTTGCTGAAATTCCCCCTGTTTGTGGGTATAAGACCCCTTTGTATTCCTTTTTGCTACTCTCTCCGAGCACCTCACAGTATGAAAACCCTGTGACTCAAGTAAATCTTGTTCATCTACTTCAAGAAAGTGACCGTTGGATACACTTCCTCCACCTTCTACCCCTAACCCTGTGTCTAATTGGTTGGGGTGAACCTTCAGGTTATACCATTGTTCTCCATCAATAACTAACCTGTCAACTGGATATATACAGAATGCGTATTGTATTGTTTAACATCTCTGTCCAGTTTTCTTTTCTTTTTCTGAAACAAGCTGTTACATTTTTTCTCCACCCTATCGATAATTTTTTTCAAATAATCCCTCATACTGATCGAACAAAAGGTCTGTGGTGATATTTCAGTGTGAACATACAACCTCTTCCTGGATCTTAGTTTTCATATGTTCTAAATAAAAAACATTCTTGTCCAACAATTCCAACCCCCATTTATCAAACATTAATGAAAAATCATTAATAATATTGTTATCATAGAAACTTAAAAACGCGTAGCCCATGGGGGACAATTTTCAAACAAATACATTCTTTTGATATACAATATCAATATCTAAAGTTTTAAGTTTGAATATTTTTTTTCTCAAAAGAGAATATGGCATCCTTTAAGGAACGGTATGATGCCAAACCATCCTTTGAGTTAACCAGAGCCTTCGCAGATTTAGAAAAGTTGTCCTTAAAATTATATTTATGCCGTAAAAGCAAATCAGAATTGATTGATGTGAGGGGAGGGGATTGGAAAAATATGTTGAATAAAAAAGAAATGATGTGGCAATTACGTTTGGCTGTCAACATATATCCAGGGCTTAATGATTGTACTTCTATTGCACCGGCCTTGAAAGAAAAAGCAGCCAAAATTTAATTTTCTAAAAAGTATTCACAATTTTTTATGATGAAAATGTGCAATCGTTTTTTATGAAGTATTATTTTATGACATGTAATCTATTCATACATACTTTAATATCAAGTATTTCCTATTTAGCATGAATAGGAATTATATGTATGGTTATACACCTTTATTATTGACCAGTTTTTAATGATTGTTTATAGTTGATTGGTCAAACTGTTGTCCAACTGGGCTCATTCCCTGGCTATTTTAAACTTGTAGTTCTAGTATTTCATTGTTCTGATGAAGTCAAACTTTATTTGATGAAAGCGCTTAACTATTGACTGGATTTATTGTGGAATAAAAGATTTCAGAAGGATTCGTGACCACTGTCTTCGTTTTTGGTGCTGTTTACTTTGGCTACTTGTTTTTGCTCACAGCATCTACCACATTATTACTATTTTAAATATATATTCTGAATTGTATTTTATAAAGGAAAGCCCTTTATATGCATAATAGTAATAATAATAATAACAATAACAATACTGAGAATTGTATGTGCTCTGCATCTAAATATACTCTAAATTCATATGCTATGAATTAAAGGCATTTTTGTTTTCTTAAAAGGATGACATACAGAATGGATAATATAAGGCTAGTAAGCATGCATGTTTTTTCTATGTAGACTCATGGAGGAAGTCATTATGGAGTTTATCCAGAATTACACTGGTACTTCTATTGACTGCGGTGGTGGTGCTGCGGTAGCGTTGTCACCTCACAGTAAGACATTGTCCTGTTCGATTCTCAGCTAAAGCATCTTCTGTGTAGAGACATGCATAAATGGGCACACCTTCACTGATGGTTGTACGTCAGGGCTGGCAACTCGGTATGTAAAAATCTACTGCCAATCATTAGCGGACCGGAGTTCCGCTGTGGCAACCCCTAACCAGGAAAAGCCAAAAAGATACAACAACACTGGTAGTTCTATTAGATATGGAACAGTATGTTGCTAAGGCCAGATATTTCCTTTTGAATGTTCTGTCTTTCTTTGAAGAGGAAACTACAGCAGTTAGTGAATGGCTAATGGACCATACTGCTTATCTTCAGCTTGATAAGGTTTTTATGTGTTTTCAAGTAAAGGAATAACTGCCACATCCCAAAGACATGGTGAATTGGACACTCTAAATTGGCCCTAGGCATGAATGTGTGCATGTGTGTGTCTTCTGTGAAAGCATGGGTGCTGGGCTGGCAACTCAGCACCGTAAAACTCTACTGCCAATCATGAGCGGACAAGGTGATCATCTGTAGTGACCCCTAACCGGGAAAAAGCCGAAAGAAGAATAAGAAGAAATATGCATCAATGTGTAAGTCAGTGGGTGAAACACAGGTTAAGCAACAGGACACAAAAGGTCAGGGTGGAGTGATATTTCTCTTCTAAAAGGGTTACAAGTGACATCTCACACAGCTCTGTAAGGCAGCCACTTCTTTTTGGACTATTCTGCTCAGATAAAGATGGACTGAGGCTATCCAAGTATGCTGATAATGGCAAACCTAATAATGTAATTACCTCAGTGGAAATTGTCCAACTGTTATATGAAATAACATCTGGTGAAGTAGGAATGAGATCACTTTTAGTGTCAGTAAATGCAGCAACATGTGATCTGGCAAAAGGACATAAATTATGTTCACAAAAAAAATCAAATTAATGATTGCAGCATTACAGATTTAACTCTGATGGTGCATATTTACCAAAGTCAGTATATCTGCTGAAAAAAAAAAGCAAGCTTCAAACTCTCTTCACAATCCTCTTCTCTTACACTGTTGCCTAATTAATGTACATAACCCTACCTTGTATCATTATGCCATCATTTTCACTCTTAAAGCGTCAGTGGCTCAGCAGGTAGCACACTCACCTTTGGTTCAGAAGGCTGCTGGTTCTATTCTTACTTCTGTGGTATATGGGTTTATTCTCTCAGCCCTTATTTGCTTGCTTTGTGAACTTGAGTAACTCACTTAACCACAGTATGCTTGGGAGTAACTAGGAATTTGGCTAGAATCCTTAAAGGTCATTTGGACTACAAGCCTGCTAACAACCTACAAACAGCAGTTCACCTACCTCTTCTTATATCTTCCTTGTTCCTTGCGTTTGTTTTCTCTGTGAGCAAGTTACTTCTGCATTTTGTAACCATATTATTCCACTATACAAGTACTTTCTTAAAGAGTGGCACAGTGGTGCAGCAGTTAGTTATGGCCGCCTCACAGCAAGAAGTTCTCAGGTTCAGTTCTTGGCTGGGGTGCCTTCTGTGCAGAGTCTGCATGTCCTCCCTGTGTTTGTATGGTTTTCCGCTCACATTCCAAGATGTGTCTGGAGCATTTCTCCCCAGGCCTCCACTGAAAATTGGCTCTGTCCCAATTGGACTTTCCTGGTAAACAAATATTAAATAAATAAATGATATTTGCTGTTTGAATACATACAGAAATTGTTGTTAGATAAATGACTATAATAAAAGTGTGTATTTTTTTTTTTTGCCTTAACTGCTGCTTCCTGTAAATTGCAACCAGGGCTGGGCCTGAAATTGGTCAGATAATCAGAGCCTTACCTTGATAAACACATGTCAACAAATAGCTAAATAAAGGTCAGAAAAGCATACTGAATATAGTGGTGCATTTTGTAGCTTTTAAGCAAACCATCACAGAGAGAACTTGAAAAGATACAATGATTCTTAAGGAGAAAGAAAACAGGGCTGGAAAACATGAACTCTCTGAATACTGGCATCATAATCATCATCCTCCTCATCTTATATTGCGTTTCTTATAACTTACTAAGAGGTGGTCTCTGTCTGCTCAGTGAAATAATGTCTGATCTAATTTTATTTAAATCTATGCCTAGAATGCAGTAATGATTGGGCTAATACCAAACCAGAGTGTCTAATACCAGAAAACAAATATCAATAACAGAAAAATGAGACTGATAGATTATCCATATGAAATGCTTAGACCCACTTCAGCAATTCCTGAAATATAGAGATTGAATGGGTGAAATACAGACTTGTATGTACCAAGTTTAAGATAGACGTTTTTCAGAATATTCGCTTTTCCTTGAGGTATAGCTATCTTGGAGTTGGTCCCTGACATCATGAAACATGTTTAAGGAGAAGACTGATATTTGATATTCACTCCTGCATTTTTGGCCTTTTTTTTCATTTTGCCATCACACGGCGTTATTTGTGCCAATTATACCTCTCAACCTCTTAGCTCAAGAAATCTGGACAAAGCTTAAACTAATGGGGGACAAAGGCCCAAAAACAGGGACAGATTTTAAATATTGCTTTTATAAATGTAGCAAATTGCTGAAATATCAGGATTTGTGTTAACATGCATTTTCTGAAGGGTGAGAAGTCTGAAAGGAGTTTTGGAAGCTGAAAGCCCTCCACTTGCATCCTGCACAGAACTGGCAGCCTCTATAGGCAATTTGACTGCCTTGATTCAAGGCCTTATTCAGCAACTTTCAGTGGTAACCAATGGCTGAGTGATTGACGTGTTTACATGCCTTAACAACAAGTGTAATGTTCCTCTTTCCACGTGGGGATGGACTACTCCAGTACTACACTGGCCAGAGATCTACTACCCTCCAACAGAACAACAGTAATCCTGGTACAACGGGCAACGGATGCAACATCTCAACCAATGTAACTGCCCCAAACATAGGGGCGGTTTATTCTGGTTGCTTCTCTCTCCTTAGGATTGGCTTCATCAGGGCAATGATTGGTGTCTTGGTTCGGAGACCCGTGAGGTAAAATTTGGCTCTATGAATAAACAGTTAAAAACTTTACATGACTATACCTTAAAATTTTGCAAACTTCAGCTGGAAAATTGTTACTTAAGAGAATACCTGAGGAAGGAACAAGTTCCAAAATGTTTAAGAACTTGGAAGTATCCTACAGGTCTAATAAAAGACTCAGATTTGTACCATAACTTGATAAATCTTTTAACAGACATGGTTGTGAAGTGTTGGAAGTGTTAATCTGTGTCAATGATAGGAAAATTACTGTTTTAACAGACTCTATTACTGTGTTTGATGCCCATATTCAAACTGATCTGATTTTTTAAAGTAAAATAGATGAACATAGGGCTATGTTTTTCTAAAACTGACAATACTATTTCAGAGTTAGTGCTAAGAAAGCCAAGAAATTACTTAAAGATAAGCAAGATTATGAGTCAGAGACATATCCCCCCACCAACAGATATGTTTATAGCAATACTAAAGCTAATAATGATGCTTTTGTTAACCTTGAGAACAATAATGTACCTAATGATGGTGATGAAATCATAGACACGGACCCTTTAGAGTTTCCCCCTGTGAAGAGGTCAGAATGTCAGAGGAATCAGAGGGAGAGAAACAGGAACACCTTTGCAAAGGGATTTTACCAAAGGAGAGGCAGACCAAGGGGAAGAGGCAGAGCGAGGGGGAGAGGCAACCCATGGTAAACATTTCTAGAGACACTTGCCATATTGTGTTCAATAGTGCTGGAGACTTTCAAATTTATAAATCGAGTGCCTTACAGGTTACATGCTTATGGGAAGACTTGTTTGAGAAGGGTTTAACCTATGTACCAGTTAGGACAGCCAAAATTGAGGATGCTCTTGTTAATTTAAAAGTTTTTGTTGGAAAGTTCAGTTTTGGGTTTTATTTTAATAATGACAACAGTACTTCTTCCAGTACATATAATGCATACAAAAGACTCAGTGTGCAAACTGTGAATATGTACTGAGTTGAGAGAGATCATTTGGGAAGGCCTACCCCCTTAGTTTCTCAACCTTAAATTATTGTGTTTCATCCCTTCCCACTTGACCTGAAAAAAATTGCACTTTATTCATCTGCTTTTACTGTATTTGTGTTTCTTCCTACTTTATTACTTTATTTTGATTTTGCTGCCTGTTCTTAAAAGTGCTCAATTTCATTTATTCTGCTGCATTTATTACTGCTTGTTAGTAGCCTGATTAAATTGTAACTGTTATTCTAAGCCTTTTGGTTTAAGCACTTGGACTTCAGGCCAGTTGTTTTACATTAAGAAGGTTTGTGGTCTGCACTTTTTTGGCAGGAGAGGTAGCTTACATCCTTCTAAGTTGGGAGTTCCTAGTTGAAGGCTTAGTGTCTGTTATTCTAAAAAACGTCTTAGTTATGGTTTAAGCACTTGGGCTTCAGGCCAGTTATTTTACATTAAGTAGGTTTGTGGTCTGCACTCTTCTGAGCTGGGAATTGCTGGTTAAAGGCTCATTTTGCCTACTTATTTGAACTGTTTCATTCTGAAGTTGGTGCACCTTGTTTGCTGCAGCATAGACTAGATTCAGACCTGCTGAATCTGGCTTTGTTTGTATAACCTGAGCACTAATCCAGGCCATCTTTTTTTGGAGAGGGTTCCCCTGCAACCTAGTGGCAGGAGTGTGCAGTAAGAACTTGTCTGATTGAAGACTGCTTGAACAGGGCTCAGTTTTGAGCTTTTTTATTGGTTAATTGGTTAATTTGTTTAAATCAGTTTGCTCTTGTTCGCTACTGTTATATTTAAGGGTGTATCTGTTCTCCTGTGTTAAATTGATCTAAACAGAGTTTAAATACCTTTAGCATAATCTGGTTACATGTTTTGCTGTATTCATATCTGTTTGTGTGATTCCTGTGTTTCCTGCTATACCAGTGTTGGCCAGGGCCTGCCTTCACTTAGTGGGAGTAAGTGAACTGGTTGGAACTGATCTGGCATACAGTGTTGAGCTACGAGCTCAGGGACAAAGGTTGATTGGTCAACTCCAGTGTTTCTATTTCACTTTTGTTTTTGTGGTATTTAAACCCAGCATTTGCATGGGTTTGTGCTTGTTTGCCTGCTGGCACTGCCGCTGTGCTGTTTAAACCCTTTGTGAGGTATCTCAGTTGCATTTTTTCCCTTACTGGCACTCCTGTGTGAGTGAGGCCCTCGCCTGCAGCTACTGTATTGATTTTATCCAGCCCTACTCACACCTATAGGTGCTCTCCTCAGATAGTACCCACTCTACTATTCCTGACCTCCCTTCCACAGATTCTGATAACCATGGACGGACAATTTCCTGTGGTTTCTCCTGCTAGCCTGATTGATATGGGCATCCTGAGACAGTGTAGCAGCTGCCTTATGTACACAGACAACCTTCTACTACTACCACCTAGGAATACAATATGTGAGAGATGCAATCACATTAAGAACCTAGAATCCTTGCTGTCTCAGTCACAAGGCACTACATCTGGCACTGAGAAGGTTGTCTGCACAAACACTATGAACGCCACACCTCTAACACCACCCACATCTATACAACACTCTCCTATATATGCAGGGGTTCTCAACAAAGACATACCTAAACAAAAGAGACTTCTGAAGCAAAAACATACACGCACATCACAACCCACAGGAACAAGCATCACACATAGTACACACTTCTGTGTCTCACAGCCTCTAAGGCCCAACCACAAACCCAACATACTAGTCATAGGAGATTCTATCATGAGACACACAGATGTGCCCCTCACCAGGCTAGACAAGGAGGAAGTCACAGTAAGTTGCTTGTCAGGTGCTAGAATCTGCCATATCACGCACACACTCAAGTCTCTTAACAACAGGTATTGTTATGACTCTGTCATAGTCCATGTTGGTGCAAATGACTTGAGACATACATTTCTGGACGATATGAAGAGAGACATGACTGAGCTTGCTGAATATGTGTCCCAGGCAAGTAGGTCTCTAGCCTTAAGCAGCATCCTATCATCACCCAGAATGATACCTCAATACAAACAGAAAATGATTGACCTTTGAAAAATTGGCCTAGATTCTGGTGTCATTCCAAGGGGATCCAGTACCTGACAGCCTGGGAGAACATGATTGACAGACCATGATGCTTTGCCAGAGATTGCCTTCATCTGTCTCCCCTGGGATTTAGGCTGCTGGGAAAGGCTCTTGCCTACCCCATAGTGCCTTTTTTAGTCAAAGTCATGAGCACAAAATTACCAACATGAAAAATTATTATAAATGAAATTTAAAGGTCATGCTGCTAAACGCTAGGAGTCTTAGCATGAAACTGCACTCATTGCAAGCATTCCTTGCCCTGGAGGATGTTGACATTTTTGGAGTCACAGAAACCTGGTTCAAAGCTGTGGAGAGCATCCTAACCTTACCAGGTTACTCATCCTACCATACTTTCAGACCTGAAATGGAGGGCTACAAAGTCAAAGGAGGTGGAGTTTCAATATTTACCAAAGACATACACACCTCCAGTCTGGTCAGATATTATGATGAACAGGAGATGCTCCAAGTGCAGTTAACTGTTGAAAAAACACCTATTCAAATAATAGCTAGCTACAGACCACCAACCCTGTCTCAGGATGCCCATGCCACCTATCTGAATTTACTTGAATCCATCAAGATTCAACCCTCCACCCTGATCCTGGGTGACTTTAACTACCGAACCACAGAGTGGAAGACCTATTCTAGCCCAAACATGAATTCCCAGAGATTCCCTGACTTCGTCACTGCCAATGCATTGGATCAGCTGGTCAACACCCCTAAGAGAGGTGAAAATATCCTGGACCTGGTCTTTACCAACATGAGTAGCCACTGTAGCACTCCTACAGTGTTATCCTCCTTGGTAAGATCCAACCATAAAGAGATCACTTTTGAAGTCACCATCTCCCCTGACCCCCATCCCCCGCCCCCTGTCAGGGTCAAATGAAAAAACTTTTCCAAAGCTGACTACAATCTCCTCAGAGCAGGTATAAGCAGCTTCACAGCCACCACCCCCTTCAGTTGGAACTAGCACTAATGTCCTAGCCTACACCAAAAAAACTATATGAGCACCTACCTGACAGGACCAAATCATCTTCCTCAAGGAAGAGTAAACCTGTCTGGTGGACAGCAGCAATAAATAAACTTTATAATAAAAGGAAAGAATTGTTGTCCAGGGCCAAGAAGGAGCAGGTGTCAAGTTGGAAGCAATCTCTCCTTTGTCTGAACAAGCAAATAAGGTCACTGGTGAAATCCTCTAAGGCTAACTTCGAGTTCAAATAGGCCACATCCACCAAGGACAATCACAAGACCTTCTTCACATGTCTGCAAACTCAAAGGCAACACCCAAATCTGCTCTGAACTGGTGGTCAATAACACAACATACACAAATGCCACAGATATAGCCAACCTGCTGTTAATCAGGTTCAGTGAAAACTTCACCCCCCATCCCCTCCATCAGTAAACCAGGACATCCCCAGCACCTGACCCCTCCCCTCATCACCAGGGAGCAGGTCCTTAATGCCCTCTCAAAGGCAAAAAATACAGTCTCATGGGACCTGAAAACATCCCTGGCTGTATCCTACATTAACTCAGACATGAGTTCTTAGCTCCATTAGACACCCTATTCAACCAAAGCCTATGCACCGGCTTCATCCCAGCTGAATGGAGGACAGACACTGTCATCCCTCTACACAAAGGTGGAGCATCCACTGATCCAACCAATTATAGGCCCATCAGCCTAACTAGCCTGATCTGCAAGGCCATGGAACATATTATCATGGACCTTATAAACAAGGACATTGGCAATCTTCAAACGCTTGACCCCACACAGTTTGGTTTTGTCAAAGGGAGATCATGCCTGTTAAAGTTGGTTGACTTCTTCAAAACAATCACCAAAGCCATGGACGAGGGGAAGATGGTGCACACCACCTACCTTGACCTAGCCAAAGCCTTTGACACTACTCCCCACTCGGGCATAATAGATAAACTCTCTCAGCTAGGCATCAACCTGCATGTTACCAGATGGGTAGCTAACTGGCTCACTGACAGAACACACTCAAAGTAGGGGAAGCCACCACTAGTAGTTCATAGGTTCATAGGTTGGTACTAGGCTATCGACCCTAGGGCCTGTACAAGCCTAGCAATAACAGTTGTCCGGGTATTTCTACCCAGGGCATTTACTTCCGTGGTCCCCTGTCTAGCAGGGTGACTGACCTGATCCACAGGGTGAATTTCCTATCTCCCATCCATTCGTCAAGGTTCCTTTTGAAGAGGGCCAAACAGGCACTCTGTTTGACATGTATGGGCAGTCTATTCCAGAGTATGGGGAGTCTCTGGGACAGGAACCTATCCCTCCAGCATATTTTGTTCATTGTGATGACCAGGTTTAAATCCCTGGAGCGTGGCTCTGAGGGAATGGGATTTCTTTAAGTGTAGCATGTCCAGCAGCTCTGGGTTTGACATGGCCTTGTATGTTAAGCAGAGGTTGCCTCTGAGTAGACGATATGGGACAGAGTATAGCTGGAGTTTTTTTAGATGGTCAGCATAACGTATCTGCTTTAGGCCTGTGATTCTTTTCGTGAGATATTTCTGTGGCCTTTCCAACTGTTGCAGGTGTCTTGTGAGGTAAATACCAAACGGGAAGTTGTACTCTATAATGGGTCTAATGAGGGATGAGTACAGTGGGACAATGACCTCCTTTTTTCTGGATGAAAAGCCCTTAGTGATGAGATGTGCCACATAGAAGGATGTCTTGACTGTTGTGGCAATGTGGTTATCGAAGGTGAGACCACTGTCCACCTGTGTCCCTCAGTCCCTTATCACACTTTCAATGTTTAATGTACTGCCACTTATGTGGTACTTCATGGTACATGTTTTTTCCCAAAGGGGCTAACTATACATTTCTTGGCATTGAGCTTGGGCCCATGGCTCTGGCACCAAGCATCTGTCTCTGTAAGGCCCTTTTGTAGTATATCCACATCACTTGGGAATTCGATAATGGCTCCCAGTTTGCAGTCATCTGCAAACTTTGTTAGCCACAGTCCCTTGGTGTTGGCCTGTACTTCGGAAAAGTAGATACCAAACAAGAGCAGTCCCAAGACTGAACCCTGTGATACTCCACTTTCACTTGTCTGGAGCTGGATTTGGAATCGGCTGCTTTTACAGTGTGGGTTCTGTCAGTAAGCCAGTTTGTGACCCATCGAGTGACATAGGGATTAATGCCCAGCTTAGTAAGTTTATCTATGATTCCAGAGTGGGGGATGGTGTTGAAGGCCTTGGTGAGGTCCAGGTAAGCTGTGTGGACTGTCTTACCCTCATCCACAGCTCTGGAGACTGACTGAAAGAAGTCAGTCAGGTTGAGGAGACAAGATCGGCCCTTCACGAAACCAAACTGGGTGGGGTCCAGTGTTTGAAGTTTGCCAATGTCTTTGTTTATAAGCTCCATGATAATGCGTTCCATGGCTTTGTAGATCAGGCTCGTCAGGCTGATGGGGCGATAGTTCCCGGGGTCCAAGGTGGATCCCCCCTTGTGGAGTTGGATGACTGTAGCTGTGCACCACTCACTGGGCATGGAGCCTGAGGTGAGGCTATGATTAAACACGACACTTAGATGAGGTGCCAGTTCATTTTGTAGTTCATGTACACACAGCCCGGGATGTCATCTGGTCTTATGGATGCTGTATTTTTAGCTTTGGAGAGTGTGTTTTTTACCTGTGTGGCCATGATTGCCAGTATTTGGCAGTCTTTTGGTATTGAGATGGGCCCTTTAGGGGGTGAGGGGGGTGAAGTTGGCACTGAATCGATCTGCCAGGATATTGGCCATATCCTTGGGATCAGTATATTTAGTGCCATTCTGTTGTACCTCAGATCAGATCTGAGCATTATCATTTAGATTCTTGACATAACTATAGAATGCCTTGTGGTTGTCCTTAGAATCTTTGGCAATTTTATTTTCATAACTAGCTTTGGAGGATTTTATGAGGAATCTCAGCTTCTTACTGAGGCTGGTAAGTGAGTTTTTTGTATCCTGGGATTTTCCTCTTTTCTGCAACAGTTTCTTCCTTCTGTTGTACAACTTGTTTATGGCAGGGGAACCACCAGATTGGCTTCCTTTTTTTGGAGGAGAGCATCTATTTGGAATGGCATGATTTATGCATGCATGGACAGTGCCTTAGTGTAGGATTTGGCAGTCGAACTTTCAGTTCCCATCTGCATGGGTGTCATGAAGTTTGCCACTTCTGACTTAAGTAGCATGAAGTTGGCTTTGGAAAAGATTTTATGGAGATTTCCCTACTGGGGGGTGGGAGTGGGATGTGGATGTCAAGGGTGATTAGCTTATGGTCAGACCTGACTAACGAGGGGGTGACCACTGGTGTGGAGCATCAATCTCCCATCTTGCTAATGACCAGGTCAAGGATATTTGAGCCCCTGGTTGGACTATAGATTAGTTGAGCCAGGGCGTTGGAATTTATGAATTCCAAGAACCGTTGGGCAAAGTGTTGGTACCCGAGTAGTTTTCCCAATTAATGTCCGGATACTTAAAATCATCCAGTATTAGGGTGTTAGGTTGTATCTTAATATTTTCCAGTATGTTTAGAAAGGTGTAATGAGAATCCTGGGGCGTGGTGGGGGGATCTGCATCAAACTACAATTTGGATTGCAGTCTTACCTAGTGTTAGTTGCACCTGTAGTATTTCAGATGCAATGTGTTGGGCAACCAGCCTGGAGGTGTGAATATCCTTAGTTAATATGGACACTCCACCACCTTTAGCATTTCGGTCCTGGTTTGGTGGCCGAAAAGTGTGGTAAGATTTGTAGCCTGGTATTGTGGGGGTGCTCTCTGGAGCCATGAATAAGGTCTCAGTTAATGCACAAATATCGATGTTCTCCATTTTTAGGAGTGCCTCGAGAGAGTGCATTTTGAGGTTTAGACTTCTAGCATTGAGTATCATTACCTTCAGATTTTGCATGCTTTTATCTGTTACGGTGGTAGTTTTATCATTTGAGCCTTGCCTAAAAAAGGCACTATGTGGGTGGCAAGAGCCATAGCCAGTAACCTAAATGCCAGTGGCGACAGATGCAGACAATCTCTGGTAAAGCATCATGGTTTGTCAATCATGTCGTTCCAGGCAGACAGATACTGGATCCCCTTTGAATGACACCAGAAGTTTAGCCAATTGGTGAAGTCAATCATTTTGTCCTTATACTGTGGTATAATTCTGGGCGAAGGCAGGATGCTACTCAGGGCTAGGGTCATACATGCCTGGGCCAAATTATCTGAGAGCTCCTCCATTTCTCTTTTCATGTAGTCCAGGGAGGTACATCTCAAGCCATTCACTCCAACATGGGCAATGACAGAGTCGTATTTGTACTTGTTGTGGTGTGACTTGAGTGCATGCGCTATGTGGTGGATCCTGGCTCCCGACAGGCAGCTGACAGTAATTTTCTCCTTGTTCAGCTTGGTGAGTGGGACATCAGTGTGCCTGACTATGGAGTCACCTATTTCTAAAGTGTTGTCTTGCCTTAGGGGCTGTTGTTGGGTGGCACACTGATATTTTGAGCTATGTGTCACTTTGGTTGTGATTGGTATTTGTTTGCATATCAGCTTTCGAGGTCCTTGTTGCTTGGCTAGGTTAATGTTAAGGGCGTCTGCATATGTGGCTTTAGTGTTACTATGTGTTGGTGTTGGTGGTGTGGGTTTTGAAGGGCTGTGTGTTGCTTGAGGTATAGTGCAGGTGTTAGTCTTCTCCTCTTGACTGCCTAGCACAACCTTGGCTGGAGAGAGCTTTGCTTCCACTTTGGTTATGTAAGTGCATCTCTTGCAGGTTATAGTGTTGGGTGGTAGGTGGAGAGGGTTGTCTATGTATGTGAGCAATTGCTGCATTGCCCCAGTATGCCCACATTCACCAGGTGGACAGGAGAAATCACCAGAAGCTGACCCTTGGACATGCCTGGTTTGGCATTTTGTTGCAGAGTACAAGAGCTGTTTTCCCTTACCTTGGCAAGGTACTTTGGAATAATAGGCTGTTTAGTGCCTACAATTAATTTATTTTTATATACAAGGAGAGTGGAGTGCTTGTATCAGTCTCAGACTTCCTAGTGCTTTCCTGCAGGTTACAGAGCAAGTGCTAGTCACAGGGATTCAGATTTTAGTGCTACTACTGAGAAATCAGCTAGTTTTAAGGGAAAATTTGAAGAGCAGACTTTCTGGCACTGGGAATAGTTTAACCTTAGCCTTGCAGTGCTGCAGGATGTGCAAAAACACGCAAACACGTGTTTTTAAGCCAGAAAGTTGAAAGGGATAGAAATCAGCCCTAAATGGCCAATATAATTACAATTTCAGAGCTGGAAACCACTCATCTAGCATCAGATAGGCTGTACAGTGCTTACCACTGGTAAGCAGTAGGACCTCCCTCTACCACAGCAAGGTTTGGATAGCTCTGGATACAGAAACTGAAGTCCGGAAACCAGCAAAGTCTGGGATCTTGACTATACTAGTTATAAAAGGTGGGAAATGAGCAAAGAAGATAGTAGACCCGTAACTAATGGTGTACCCCAAGGATTGGTCCTGGGGCCTCTACTGTTTGGGCTATACTTTTCTGAGGTGCAAGCCTAAACCAGTGGTCTGTAGCTGACCAAGTTTGTAGATGACTGCAAGCTGGGCACTGTCATAAATTCCCCTAGTGATGTGAACATCCTCCAAGAGGGCCTTACCCAGACTAATGACTGGTGCCAGAATCATGGCCTCAACCTGAATGCCAAGAAATGCATCATTATCCCCTTTGGGGAAAATGTCATCCCCACTAATTATCACGTTAATAACAATGTACCAAGCATGCAATCAGTCGTGAGGGATTTGGGTACCCAGGTTGATAGCAACCTGACTTTTGACCACCACGTTGCCTCCATTATATGGAAGGCTTTCTACATGGCCCACCTCATAAATAAGGGTATTTCATCGAGGAACAAGGAGGTCATATCATCCCTGTACTCCTCCCTTATCAGATCCATTATTGAGTACAATGCCCCCTTCAGCATGTACCTTGCTAAGCACATGCAGCAGTTGGAGAGATCACAGAGGTTCCTGACCAGGAAAATCCAGGGTTTTAAACACCTATCCTATGCAGATAGGCTAAAAGCCCTGTCCCTCTACTCAGTCTCATACAGACTGCTCAGAGGTGACCTGTGTCTGGCATACAAGAACATTTCAGACCCAGCCTTGATGGAGTTGCTGCATATCCATAAGACAAACTCCACTCATGCAACCCGCATGCAAGGACTTAACCTGGTCTGTGACATTAATAGAACTTGTTGGCAGGATAGCTTTGTGTCCCAAAAACTCCCCATCTGTGAAATAGACTCCCCCTCTATGTCAAGCAGAGTACCTCTCTAGCCCTCTTTAAGAGGAACCTAGATGACTGGATGGGAAACAGAAAATACACACCTGGGATACCACCTGTGTCCCTGCTGGACAGGGGAAACAGGTGCTGACTTTGAGGGAACATGGGCAAAATTCTTAGCTAGGCTTATAACGGCCTCCAGGCCAATAGCCTAGTATCATGCACCATTGCACCCAGTGGTTAACATTTATGAAAGAATGTGTGAATATGACATTAGGAGGTTACTCTCCCTCCCCAAGAATCACCCTTCCAATTTAAGTACTACTGAATAGGGGTTGTTGAAAGACATTATGAACAACAGACAGGTCAAGGTTACGAAACCTGACAAGGGCGAAGCCTGGTGATTATGGGCACCAATGACTAAAACAAAATGTTGGTACTATTATATACAGATACCTATGAGGAAACTTCCATCAATTAAATTAATATTTCCTATCACAGGATATATGTGACTCTAGATGACCTTTTGTTGAATGAGCAGATCAGTTTAGCTGAATATAGCTTTCTCAAGGTGCTCCAGCCTAGGACCCCCACCATTTTAGGCATACACAAGATTCATAAAATCATCAGTGACCTCCCGTTCAGTCCTACTGTTGATGCAAAAGCATCCAAGACATTTCCATTGTCTTGGTTCACTGACCATCACACTAAGGGGGTCCTCGACAACCATCCATACCTATATAAGGACTCATGGGATTTTCTTTCTAAAGTGTCTAATGATTTGTACACAAATTACTTGATCTTTTTTACAATTGATATCCAAGATCTTTTCTTAGTTATTCCCCATGAGGAAGGGGTCGAGTAGTTCCATTGCTTTTTGTGTAATAATTCTGAGTTTGACCATGCCAAAATACTTACCCTCAGAATGCTCATGGAGGCTATATATTGGAAAACAACTTTATTATACTTGAAAAAGAGTAGCATAACAATGGGGGCAGTGTGTGCCCTGGTCTTTGCTAATACAGTGTTAGCTCACTGGGAAAAGAACATGTATTTACTTCTGAATTTACTGGATGTTGGTCCTTATATGGTCATTTTTTGGATGACATCATAATTTTTTGGACCGACTTTAGAGCTAAGTTAGAACAGTTTTTTCAGTTTTTGAATACTACAACCCACTTTTTGAAGTTTACTATGGATGCACAACTTGAAAGGATAAACTGTTTGGATATTTCTGCTGTCAAGGACAGAATGCTGAGTCGACATTGTACAGAAAACCCACCCATTCCAAGTCCCTATTAAATTTTAATAGCTGGCACCACCTCCACCAAAAAAGTCACTGGTGAAGGGGGAATGTGTGAGCTTGGCCAGTATGATACCGCTTTCCAGGAGGAATGTGATAAACTATGAGGGATGTTGGGAAAAAGTAGATATCCTGATTTGTTTCTGAACAACATTTTTAGAGAAGTGGAGAGAAAAAGACAGCAGGGGCATTTTTCTCATTTGTTAGGGACTGTAAATAACGTCCCATGTGTAACTAGGGTCTGTGACTCGATTGCAGATGACTGCCAGGGCCATTTTCAGGAAGCATTGGTGTTACCATACAACCTGCACTTTTGCAATATTCAAACAATTATATGTAAAAATTGGAGTCTTTTTGGAGCTGACCAGGAGTATTTTAGTAAGGTGGGGGAAAAACAGTAATAGTATATATAAAGGACATTTGTTTCAAAACCCTCATTGAGTGACCCCATGTGACCAAGTGTAATGATGAAATGGTGAAGTGTGGCCACTGTTCACAATGCAGATATATTTTGGAAGCATCTTGTCTTTTCCTTGAATGCTTTGGTGTAATCAACTTAACCACGAGTATTACTGTGACAACAAAAGGATTGTACATGTTGCTAAGTGCCAAATGTGTGAATGTTTTTATACTGAAAAAAACTGAAAGGGCATTGAGAAGTAGAATTTATCAACATCAATATGACATTCACAGAAGGGATGAAATAAATGCCCTGTACACACATATTAAAAACCACCCCTCTCGTTCTTTCAAGTACATTACCTTTGACCATGTTGATTTAGGATCCAGGGGTGGCCCATCTGATGAATTCCTTGAATACAAGAAATTCAGGTGGTAGCTGAAATGTAATGCGACTGTTTTCCCAAGAATAAATGGCATGGTCTCTATTACCATTGTACTGAAATTAAAAGCAATGTTTGTTATATAAGTTTTGTTCCACTGCTAATATTTAGTTTGAAACTGCTGTAATAAAGGGGACGTTTTTTTAAAACTGGGTTTTTACCATTTTGCTTTTCAGTTATGTGTCAAATGCTTTTAAAGATGTGTTTGTTGTGAATTTGTTATTAAATGCAATTTTTTTTTTAATTTCTTTCTTAACTCACTAATTGTTGTGGTCATGTGGTTGCTAAATGTTATAAAGCTGGGTGTTCCAGACTTGATCTTATTCTCATGAAGTCCAGTGTACGTGGACAAAAGCACTACATTTGTTTATTAAGGTGAGGTGCATCCATTTCTGATTCTCCTTTCTTTTTGTTTTATCAGTTTGCAGTGTATTCTGAGATTTTCTGAAAATGTCGTCATTTAGTAACTTCAAGTCTTCAGTGATGTGCCAGGAAACAGCAAGTTTTATGAGGAACAGATCAAAAATGAGGAAAATCTGGACATTATGAGAACATCTGGACAGTTGAAAGGTATGGTGCCAACATTTCAACAGGGAGCCGACTGATACATTACACACTTTCTAATATTATAGAATAAGCTACTTCTTACAGTCAGAAAAAGTCAGATGTCAACATTCTTCAAAAATGTATTTATTTATTTATTTAAAGGCATTAATCAGGGTAGGGAAATGATCACAGATGACGAATTTCAGTCCCAGCCTGGGTAATTTTGATATGTTTAAGATAACACTGATATGTTTGTGGGATATAGAAACATCAGCATGGGGATATAAAAATGAAGCTTCTTTAATTCCAGTAGGTTGCAAACTTGACAGTTTAACGTTTGCGTTTAGCTACCAAAATGTAGTAGCTGAGGGGAAATGGAGAGCATAGCAGCAACAGTCATTAAGGTAAATAAGAGCAGATAAGTGCATTCAAATCAAAGATAAAGGCTTAAAAAGATGCTTTGATGATTCTCATAAGCAAAATATTGATAAAATATAGTAATAAACATGTTCATTAATAATAATGTGTAATGCATTTATAATTAGTAAAACCTTTCCTCACCAAATATTACTCAGTCAGTCTGTTAGCTTGGATTCTGCTTAACCTCTAACTCCTGGGTGCTTCGTCTCACTGAAGGTGGCTGAATATCCTTGATCACTGAGGTCATCAGTTTTGGTAGTAAGGATTGCCAAGAGAAACATGCTCTGAGTGGGACTAATAAATTCTGGTTATGTTAACTAGTTGTTACCTAGGCAGGGCTCTTTGTACCTCAAACATTTACACCAGATGTCAATAATCCAGCCATGACAGACAGAACGTATGCCATTATAGCCTTCAAAGCCTCACTATACTCTATTAGGTGATTCTGGGTTAATACAGAGCAACCCTGGCACAGATGGTTAATTTAGCTTTTAATACAGTGGAATGGCTTGGGAGAATGTTGTCTCTTGTCTCATTCCTGCCATGCTACCACACTATTCTGTTTCCAGTGCTATGGGGGTACTAGGTGGGGTATTACAATCTGTTTTAGAGCTAGTTATGATATTGTTCAGATCATATGAGGGTCTGCCACCTTCTCTGCATGTGTCTTCAAAGAGAGAACAAACTGGAGATACCTACCAGGAAATCATCTGAGTTTTGCAAGAGTTCAGAAATGTCCTTGTTGACCCAGTAATGACCAATTGATTAGCTTTAGGTGCATCTGTGTTGCTGACAAATCTGTTAAGTTCACCTTGTAGTTATTCATTTTTATTATCTACTTTTATTTCAAGATCATAAGAAGCTGTCATATATCCTCTTAAGAAATGAGCATAAGCTGCAGTCTTTTTTTCTCTGGATCATTGTGCATTGTGGCATGTGTGTGTGTGTGTGTGTGTGTGTGTGTGTGTGTGTGTGTGTGTGTGTATATATATATATATATATATATATATATATATATATATATATATATATATGTATGTATACATTATATATATATATATATATATATATATATATATAAATACATATGGTTTACTGTCACATGGTCATTTGCACTATGTGCAATCAACCAATGTGTAAAATAACTGCAGGTAACAGAACTGGAATTCACATGCATTGTCAAAAGGCATTGTCAAGCTCCCCATTCGCTATAGCAAGGTTCGACATGCACTAGGACATCAGTCTATAGTATGACTGGGAAACATACCCTTCCCCTTCCTGGTGGTCTTTAAAAATCTGTATAAGGCATATATATAAGTAGGGTGGGTGGAGGGGGGGACCCCCAAGCAATTGTGCTGTTGTGAAGCAGAGAATAGATCTTTCATGTGAATGCTGATGTGTATGTTATTAATTTCACTGAAATGGACTGAACAGTTTGATACAGATTCAGGAAAGTGTTCAGTGTTCTGATTTCTGAACATTTTTGTTCGATACATGTACATACTGATAAACGTATATATGTACATGTGATAATAATATATATATATATATATATATATATATATATATATATATAAAAATATATAAACTTTTCCTAAAATCACCTAAAATATGCAACTCCTACCCCCTTTCCACCCCCATTACCCACCACTACCCCCATCCAACCACTACCTTTCTTTCCATTTTCTACTACAATACAGCTTTCCATTGACCAATTACAGCTCATATAGCAAGCTCTTGCTTGCCAGCAGTTATTGTAACATTTGTTAATGTCTGTTATGTACTTCATCTGTAAAAGATTCTAGATGTATTGCTCTATTATGATATATATTCTGTAAATATGTTGTTGTTAAATTAATATGTAATGTATGTATATATTAAATAAATGCTATGTAACTACTGTTTTAATTTAATCCTCGACTTCTTTTCCTCCCCTTTGTTTATTAGAAAATAAATAAAATGTAATGCCTCTTAATTAATAAATAAAATATATATATATATATATATATATATATATATATATATATATATATATATATAATATATATATATATATATATATATATATATATAACACACACACACACACTCACTTCCTAAGTAAACACACACACACACACACACACACAAATAAGACCTCCCACACTCCTCACAAACAAGACAAACACACTCATACATTATACTGTGTGAACATTAACACACACACACACACATCCAGACTACACACCATAACAACACAACAGAAAATCAACCCAGACAGATAGATACTGACAATAAAACCCAACCACTGCTGGAGAAGAAGAGATTGAATGAAAAGATTGAAACACTCAAAGGTGAAATGAGAGGGACACTGGATAGCAAAATTGAAAAAAAGAACAATGGGAGAGCAGAATGATCCAGACTGAAATATGTTGCATCTCATTCATGAAATGATGTGCTGTGCCATGCTGTTGCGGGAAAAGCACAATCAACAAATAATGCATCATGTGTTACTCCTGTACTTCCATCAAAAATAATGATCTTATGGAGGAACAAGTATTCTTATCTTTTTATCATCCTTTCTATGCATTTGGATTTTCTCCTTAATTCTTTCACATCCCCAAATCTCCTAACTCCACAAGTTTTCTTTAATTTTTTACTTCCTCCAGTTCTTAACTTATTGTCTGGTATTCATAATGTGATTAGATCTCTTCCTTGTTATGCTATTTACTGTAGGTGATCTCAAACTTCAGGTGCAGCTTTCAACTATTTCATCTGTGTATTTTTTGTTGTTGTCATAGTAGCATGGCAGTACATTCATAAAGTTATCATGTACCCAAAGTTTGTAAGGAAGGTGATAGAAATTAAACCTTACTGCAGGTAAGCTTAAATTGGTGTACAGAACACAAACCATCAAGTCAAAAAAAAGTTGTAAGGAAGGTGATAGAAATTCTCATTTACTGCAGGTAAGCAAGCATTATATTGTGGATACTGGATTTTCCACAATTAGTAAAAAGTTACCATTTTATTTTAAAATCTTAGCACCTGTATTTTAAATTATTTAGCAGATTGATATTGATTATTTTTTTAGTGGAAAATCACTACACAATTGTAGTGGATTTTAGGGTTTGCAAGAAAAATCTATTTGCAATAGGATGATGACCTTCTTATTTTGCTGGCTAATGACCAATGCTGACCCTCTTGATTGTAAGCACTATCCTGCTGAAACAAGGTAAATGGTATTATATCTGGGCTTCTTCCAAATCTTATCCTCCAAGGAAAGTGATATTAACCACATCAGGATTCCTTAAGAGTATTTTCCTCATCATCTAATAAGAGGACATTTCCTCATCCTTAAGATCAAGGGACATTTTTACTTCCAGTCATCAAAGTAAACATTTCTACCTGTTCAGACAAAGGAATCATTTTTCAATCTACTAAATATACACATTAGTCCTCTGTTTTTGTCACTGCAACATTGCATCCTATACTACCATTTCACTGAGAAGTGTTTTTTATATATTATATAATCAAAACTGCAGTCATGCACTTATCTGGTTTTATGTTATTTTATATTATTCTTAATGTATAATTTAAAAATGTATTATCAAAATACAAATCAAGGACAAACATGGGAATGATGTATCAAAACAAAAAAACATGTAAACAACAACACAGAAAAGAAATAATAATTAATATAAAAAACATTTAAAATCTGAATGAAGAATTATATATAATGTCAATACAAAACTACATCTACGTGTATATCTATCATATATCGGCGGGAGCTTGGCATAGTACTAATCTATGAACCTATATATATCTATATATAATATACAGATATATATATATATATATATATATATATATATATATATATATATATATATATATATTACAGCTGTATAGATGGTTGATGTTTGTTTGTTTTTTCCTAACAAAACAAAAGGTTGCAAAAAAACTGATCGTAGATACCAGGTTTTATTTCTGTGTGAGACTGCAGTACAGCAGGGATAAGGGAATTTACCTTTCCTCCAGTGTAGTGTAATCCTGGAGTTATATTTTTATATTTATATATATATATATATATATATATATATATATATATATATATAATTTGAATGGGGTTTGTGGGGGGGTGCATTAGGGCTTGCCCCTGCAAAAAATTTTTAAATTACTTATGTTATGGTTTGCAGTGGGCTTGTACTCTGTAAAAAAAAGTGGTTTATATTATGTTCTTTTTTTATAGGTTAGTGATCGAGCATTTGCTTTGATCACATTCAGTCTGATATTATAAACATCCATATGTATCCATGCAGAGGAAGAGGTATAATATTCCAGCAAAGCTGTCACTTGTACATGATGTCTAATTTAGACAATGTGCACGATCTATTGGAGAAGGGAAAAAGGACCAAGTGGGAAGCTGTGAGGTATGATTGATAGTTGCTGAAATAGGCAGAGAGAGCATAAAAGATCAATAGGAGGGGAGGATGGTGAAGAGATACCTGTGGGTATTCTTGATTGACTTAATCAGGACATTAGTGGTTTAGGGTGAAACAGTACTTCTATGTGATTATCACATTTAGATATAATTTAAATTAATAAAGTAACTTCTCATATAAATGCAATGTAAGTCTTAAGTTTTGATGGAGTGTAAGGATGTTGTTTGCTTAGGGATAGTACCCCATATTTTGAGATGGAAAAGGTATGATTGGTTAAAATTAAATTAGTTTTATGGTGTCTGGAGATTTGGAATGGACCTTGAAACAGGTGGACGGGGGTCTTTCTGCTAATCTGCTGGCAAAATGTGGGAAATATCCCACTTAATGAGTTTGAACAGCACAGTTCCTAGTATTATGGTTCTTTGTGGAATTGGCAGCAATTTGGCTTTTTGAAGTGGTGGCTGTGCCTTGCTAGGACAGAAAGTGGGAAATGTTTCTACTTCAGAAGATTAATTTGTTAATTTTGGATTTGGTAACTTGAATATGGTTGTGAAAGGTAAGTGTTTGGTCTAAACACATTCCTAAGTATCTGTACTTTTTAAATGTTTGTAAGTGTTCACTGTTATTGCAAAAGATTGTCCATATAGTGACAGCTTTATTACATTTATGTGGGGTACCAAACAGCTTTGGTATTCTTTACATGTAGGATGTTTGTATTGCATAAGCAAAATATTACATTTTAATTAGTGTGGGGAACGGACCAGATCAATAAATGACCATATCACCAATGTAAAGAATGATAGACAGTGGGAAGAGGTCAAAAGGTAGTTTACTGATAAACAGGCAGAATAGTATGGGTGACAGCACTCACCCTTGTGGGTAACATTTTGATATGTGTGCCATTCATGAGGATTTGCCTCCAAGTTACAGTTTAAAATATTTGTTAGATAAGTTGTTTTTAAACCATATGGAAGCTTGCAGGCTTTTTCCAACTATAAAACAATTAGTTTATCAGGAGTGTGTGGTCAACTGTGGTGACTTCTTTATTTGGTTACATCAATAACTATGGTCCCTATTAGTCGTCATCTCTCCCTTGTAGAATATCACTGTGGGCAGAGAGCAATCATCATGTTTCCTCCCATTCAGAAACAAGGTTGGTGTTGTGACAGTATTTTCTATTTTTGCATTTAATGGGCTTGTTGGATGTAAATTTGTTTTAGAGTAATTTACATAAAGTAGGGAGACATACAACAGGCCTAAAGTATATAGCTGTTATGGTGGCATGAAATTACTACTGATGCAGAGTGTAAAGCTGTTTCAAAGACAGTACAAAATGATCTGTACAGAAAAAGAGAAACAAGGGGTACAGGTATCTGGTGAAGCATCTGAAGAAATTTTGTAATATTCCTGTTTTATGTTTTTGGTGGAGATTCTTTTAAAGTAGAATAACGATACAGATGGGGTATTGTTGAAGGGGAACAGAGGAGTGTGTTGTGTGGAATTTGGTAGTGGTGGGTAGACTGGAAAATTAATTTAAAAAGTCTGATTATGTGATATATCTACATGGGTTTTTAGTAGCATCTGTTTGAAGGAGATCTTTGGGGGCATGTCATTGGCTATATTATTAACTAGTTTCCATAATTTCTTTTGGTTGTATTAAGTGCAGTTTTGGACATAAGTCTGAGAATTTGGTTTATGCTGTTTAGTGACCTTTTTGGCTAGACTTTTTTTAGTAGTATAACATTTTCTCAGTTTTTTTGTGAGACTGTTTTTCTGGGCATTGTCTCTGAACTTGTAGACAGAGTTTAGTTCTTTAGCTTTGTATGAGTTCCTGGGAGGCCTTTAAGAGTCCTCTGACTTTAAAGAAATATTTGTCTTGTATTTTGAGATGCAAATTATTAAAAGAAATAGCTACTGAGGGGGAGTCATTGATTGGTAAGAGGTTATCTTATTGAAGAAGTAACAGTTCTTTTTTAGTCTTGTTATGTTTTACAGACATTTGTGGTGAATTGTTTGAGAGTTCTAATGGAAAAGGTGATGGGGCAATGATCACACTTGGGGGACACCTTTATTCCATTAATTATCGATGGTTCATTAGTGACAAGAAGATTAATGAGGAAGTGGTTCCCTGAAGCTATGTAAGGTCTGGTGAAATCCTTGTATATCTGTGTGAGGCCGAGTTCTGCTGGATGCCCTCTGCGTTTGCATTTTTGAGATTTAGTAGGTTAATAATAAAGTCACCTAGGATTTTCTTTCTTGGTTTGTTGTTGTTTTCTGTGAGGAAAAGTAAAGTGATTTCAATTTTATTAGAAGAAAAAAAAGGAGATTATTTCTGTATTGATGTTGATATGATGAGAAGAAGCTGGGGGGGGTCAGACTGGGAGAAGAGAAATAAGACTGTGAAGCTTTGGCTAATGGTTAATGTAATCAGTTGGATGGGTCCACTTCCTGCTCTTGCTCCCTGGTCTTTCCCCTAGGTTGTATTGGAGGTGAAAGATGAGAAAGGTCTTTGCTGAGAGAGTCTTTGCTAATCTAGGATTCTGTAATAGCAAATGTCAGGGTTCTGGGTTCTATTAAAATAATGCAACTGTTCCAATCCTTTTAGCATGCTTCCTGCATTAATCATGGCTATGTTTGGTTGCTTTAAAACCACAAACAGAGGTCCAAGTCCACGAAGGTAGCAAACAGTTTTAATCACAAACAGAATGAGCGCTTTTTCAGATTCATCAGATGTTTGTGGATGCTGACTTTTTTACACTGACATGGACCTTATGGACCACAGCTTTTTCAACAGCAGGATTTGAATAAGTGGATTTGAATGAAGTTGAATGGGAGGGAATTATTTGGGAAGTGTAATTGGAAATTTGTGGTGGAATGATAAGTAGTGGAGAGAGATGTGTGTGAAAGGTGTGTGTTGGGTCAGTGTGGTCTGGTGGGGGGAAAGAGGTGCTGGAGTAGAGAGAGGGGAGAGAAAGTGGAAGAGAAAGAGAGTAGAGTTGGAGGAGTGAGTGGGTTGGAGTGAGGGAGATAGCAAGTAAGCACTAAGAAAAGTGGAAGAACAGATAACGTTAGCTAAAACTTAGCTTGTGCATGGCGTAAAGAGTTAGTAAGTAAGGTGGTGTTGGATTGAATTGAAGAGTAATAGGGTAAAAGGGTGTGTTTGGATTGATTTTTTGAATTTTTGGTTGATGTGGTTGGTTGCATGTTTTGATGGAGTACAAACAACACCTGATATGCCTGCATGAGAGAGAGGAGATACAACACCACTACAGACCATTTCTATGTAGAGACCAGACCTGTATGGACCTCATGAGTAGGCTGAACATGTGAAGACTGTGGGGGTATGTATGGTGTGCATATTCCTGTGGATGTGTGTGTATGAAAATGCTAAACCTGGTGTGTGCATGGTCCTTTCAACAACCTACTGAGATATATAAACATTTATAAACGTCTCTTCAAACATACTAATACAAAAAAGTGATGCAGCAAACGCCTTGATATAAACAGGAAAAAGTATGCATGCTAATAAAACCCCAACCATCCCCAACCTAATTCCATGACCAAATGATCCATAAATCAAAAATTGGATGGTGGACCATGAATAAACCCAGGGTTGACAACCTTGCCTCCTGTCCCCATAAGCTGTCAATAAAAAAGTATTATCCTAACTATCACCTCCACACACAAATCCTTTAGTTACCTCCCTAATGACATGCCCTCCACCTCAGTGATACTAAATATTCAAATGAGTTTGAGGTACACAGCTGGGCTTTTAAGGGCCCTAGTGGTCATTAGCCATGAACAACCTATGAACCTATTGCAGACATCAGCCTCATGAATACTGAACTATCCCCTCATTGTTATTCGACAAAACGCAGCAAGGCATGTCTGGTTTGCCAGGATTACAGAGGAGAGAACCCGCACCATGCAGACATTGTATGACATTGTCCTCTTCCCCGAGGTTCTGGACACCACTGACTGTCATCAACGTCTCACCCAGTGAAAGATTGTGAAATATCAGCAGGAAGGGATTCCCCCTTCTTTAACTGTAATCCACATGGTATTATTTACAATGTGTCTGCTTGCCACCTGGGCAGTTCCAATGATTCTCACACTTGACACACATCTGATACAGACCATGGGCTCTTGATAGGGAATTTCCCACAGGATCATCTTGTTTGTAGGTACACACAGGCAAGATAAACAGGTCTATGAAGTCAATACACATGGGTAGTATGCATGCACAGTGCAGGCCACATATAATATTTTGCTTTTTGTATGCAGCTGACATGGTTGGACATGCCCTAGATGATGGACCTCATATGCAGCCTCCAGACCATGCAGGAAATGTTTTTTATGCAGCACATGCTGATATATGGAGCTTCTGTGGAGTGGGTGTTCAGCCAACTCAATGGATGCTTCCATTGCCCAGATATGCCAAGAGGGACACCTCAATACAGTCCTGGAATGTGCAGCAAGATTTATGTTGAATGTACCATGCTTCCCAACATACATTGCCCAAACAGCAAGGAACAGGTGAATCTACTGGAAGGCCCTTCTTAACAGTTGTATCAGCAGCAGCAGCAGAAGAGCAAGGTGGTCATCAGGTGAGGAACATGCAGCATCAGTATTACAGCTGAGGCAGAAGTGGGTACAATATATTGCAGCACTGGCAAAAAAGCAGCACCTGGTCCACAACTGTGGGCTATGACAAGAACAATACAGAATAAAAAGTGCATGGATTACCAGTGCATCACGTGACTGTGCTCTGTATCAGATGTAACCACAACCCACACAGGTTAGAAGGTGAGCATGACCCAGTGCACATCCCCTACCCAAGTGGCTGTGGGGTGGTACAGTGACATTTGACTGCAACACTATGAGATGGGGTAGAGTCTATAGAGTGGAAAATAGAAGACGTACTCTAAGAGGTTGGGAAGAGTCAGGAATCAGATCCTGCAGTTCTGGTGTCTGGCTGTCATGACAACACTGTTGGTTTTGTCCATTGGGTTGCAGGAGCTGTCTGGTCTTCATGTGGTCTGTGGTAATGATGACATAGAAGTATGTGACCATGAGCATTCACCCTGGTGGAATGTACCATTTATTGATCCTGATGACTTTCATTGACCATGAAGTAGTCGCTGAACATGAACATGGGTCTGTCAGCCTGTATGCCTACAGGTAAGAGGGGAGGGGTTGAATTTCATGAATGTGTCCTTGCAGATTGATGAGAGATATTCCAAGTGTTCAGTCAGAGTAGTGTCATCAGTCATGACTTGGATAATGTGCTTGAGTAAATATAGCAGTCTGAATGCCCATAAGTGACAGCCAGGGTCTCTATCAAATCCTCAGCAGTCTGACATGGAACCATCTGTTTTTGACCTCCCCACATGACTGCACAAAATGGCCCTCTGTGCCAGTGGAGGAGAAAGAGACAGCACTTGTTACGCCATCAGCTAAGAGGAGTGCTACCAGCTGTAACCTTGGATAATGTATCGTTTCTGTGTTTATGACAATATGAATGCCCATATGTGCGTAGAGAGTCTCTATGACCCATCCACAGTCATAGAAGTATGCCCTCTGCAGGCAGATCAGACAGCAGTAGCAGTTTTTTAAATAGCGGCACTGTTGCAGGCAACAGCCTTGTCTGCTTCCTATCCCTATTCTCCATGATACTGGTCACTTGTTGCACATCATACTACAATCCATGGAGCAAATCATATTGACCATCTCCACAATGTTGTTGAGAGCAGCCATTTGTGCCTGAATCACCATCCTGCATATCTGCTATTTAATCCTAAGTGTTGCAGCTATATCAGAGATGGTTATGGAGTAATAGTGACACCTAAACTTCCTGCATCTATGCCTGTGGTGAATATGTACACCTCAGATATAATGCACATTTCAGATGTTGTGTACACTAGAAATGTAGGAGGACCCTGCACAGGAGTTCTCAGGTAGATATTTTCTATCATACTCTAGTGAGGCTGTGTGCTCAACCTGTACCTCTATAGGGACCTCTGTCGTGCAGGATGTAGGTAACCTCTCCCTCCACAGTGTTGGATACAGTGTGTCTGTGTCATTGTATCATGTCATTTGAAAGCTGTTATCATTGTTGGTCACAGGTGTCTTATGAAGATCAGCCCTGTGTTGTCCTGTTGTGTAGGACCCTCCACTAGCAGAACCTCTGAAAGCAGTGACACACATGACAACTTTGTCAGCCCACACCTACACCTCTATAACTCTTTGCGATGAGTAGTGCCACAAATTAACATACAGTTACTTTTATCCAACAGCTGACATAGTTTTGTACTATTATTGTCAGCGGATATTGTGGACCATGGATCTTTCTAGTTTGGTGACAGGATTATCTGCAGACAGGGAAGACCTTAGAGCTTTTGGCTTGGGTCCCATTTCACAAGAAAATTCCACTACCATGGATCAATCTGATTCAGAATCGATTTGTGCACTAGCATTTGAACAATTACATACACATCTTAGATCACTTAGATCAAATATTTGGCATTCTAAGTTGTTTAAGGCCTATATGGCTAAGGGGATTACCCCCAGAGGTTTGAGAATACGTATTCAACCCCATGTGGGGGCTGCTGACCAGGAACTTACTGAACAGTGGTCTTCAATACAACAACAAGCAACTATGTCCTTTGTGGATGCTTTATCCAAGTTTTATGATAGAATCATTGATTTGGAAATAGACACAGTCAACAAGCTGGTTGGTGATGTGAAACCCTTTGAGAGTGAAACCTTTTTCAACAAACTCAATAAGGTAGCGACAGACCTCAATATTTTAGAGAATCAACTACGAACCAGGAATCTCAAAAAATTTCAGAGGGATCAGGGTGACTACAAGAATGCCAACCCCTTTGCAAGTTACACCAAACAGGTCAGATTTACACCCAATTCCACTAGGACTCCCAAAAGAAAAAGACCTCGTTCTATCCTCAAACAATCGAGCCTAGCATCTGGCTCTTCAACTGAAGATATTTCATCATGCACTGATAATGAACTACAGTCAGTATCAGGATCACCGTCCCCCAAAAGGATACTGGGTCCTATCCCTTTAGGCCCAGATACCATCAGGGGGGTAGGAAACACAGGAAGCATAACCAATATACAATGTCTGTTGAAAATGGTCATGCAGAAATAAATGCTAATGTTAACAACAATGTTCTAAATCTGTCGGATGTTGTTCTATCACCCATTCAATTGTTGGTTTTGAATAAAGGACTTTCTTTTGTACCTGGCTTCATGATTTCTGAGGATATATTGGCTCAGGATGTGGTATCATTTTGTAGAAATCTAAATCTTAAATTGTTTTTTGGTGATACTGATAACTATAGTAGTGATAGATTTATATATCATAAGTCTTCATTTAATCCACCTATGCATCCATTGGTACATCAGTTACAAAATAGGATTCTCAAATATCTTCATTTTTCTAGATCTGATGTACGGTTCAAATCCAACAACATTTCCCTGGTTGAGAGGGAAGCTATTCTTGAACTACAGAATAACAAAAATATTGTTATTATTTCTGCTGATAAAGGTGGGGCTGTTGTTATCCTAAACTGGTGTAACTATGACAAAGAAGCCATTAGGCAATTGTCGGATCAGAGATATTATTCACCTATGGCTATCAATCCAACTTTCAGGTTCCAAAAACAAATTGAGGAGTTTTTACTTTGGTCTAGGGATGAATCTATCATTACTAATGATACTGTACAACAACTTATGGTTCATGACTCAGCAACGCAATATATTTATTTTCTACCCAAAGTTCATAAGGACCCCATCAATCCCCCAGGTAGACCTATTGTTACAGGCAAAGGGTGTATCACGGAACCTTTGTCATTATTTCTCACCAAACATCTCAAGCCTCTACTTGGTTTGATACGGTCTAGACTACATGATACTACCAACTTTCTACAAATAATCTCAGATAGTTAGTTGGAGCAAGATTGGTTGATGTGCACCCTTGATGTTAGTTCTTTATATACCAACATTCCACATCAAGCTGGTTTGGAAGCTCTGTCCTATTGGTTGGATAAGGCGGGTTTATACCAACATTCCTTCAATTGTTTTCTGGTTGAATTAGCCAAATTTGTCCTCACAAGTAACGTCTTCTTTTATCAGAATAATTGCTATTGGCAAGTGAAGGGCACCGCTATGGGAGCTTCGTTTGCACCCATTTATGCGGACTTATTTATGGCCTTTGTGGAACAACAAATCATTTATGATTGCCAAAACAATTCTTTTCTGGAATATATTGACATTTGGAGACGTTACTTGGACGATTGTTGGATGGTATGGAAAGGTGATTTACATGGTTTACATGAATTTATATCTTATCTCAACAATAACATCTGGGGTCTACAATTTACTGTTCATTATGATAGGAACATTATAACTTTTTTAGATGTTTCCATCACTAGATTACCCGACCATACATTAGGTACAGAAGTGTTCAGGAAACATCCTGAGTATAATACCATTCTTCAAGCCTCGAGTTTCCATCCACCACATGTTGTACGTAATATCCCTAAATCACAATTTATTCGGATAAAACGTATTTGTTCTCATGATTCTTCATTCCAAACACAGCGGAAGGATCTTACCGACAGATTTAGATCCAGGGGTTATGGCATGGGTTATGTTACAAGTGCCAGTAATCTGGTCAATTCCTTAGATAGGCAAAATTTATTGGACTACAAGGAACATGCCAAAACAAATTCTGTACCCCTTAGGTTCACTACAACTTATGCCAGAAATTCTGATCAATTAATACAGAGTGTACATAGGCACTGGAATATTTTGCAATGTGACCATGAAGTAGCAAACATAATACCTGATAGATGTTTGTTTTCATTTCGGAAAGGGAAAAACCTTGGTTCTTTTTTTAATCACTATAAACATGGTACTATGGATGGACATTCACAATTTCTGCAGACAGCATTGACAGGTGACCCATTGATAGGCTGTTTCCCATGTGGTCACTGTACCAACTGTGATAAGGTGAACAAATCCAAACAGTTTTCCAGCAGAAATTGTTCGTTGGTTTATGATCTTAATTTCTTTGCCAACTGTAGCAGTGACTGGGTGGTCTATCTGGCCACATGTGGCTCATTCTATATTGGTCAAACCTCTAGACCATTCAGAATTAGAATTTCTGAGCACATTAGCAATATCAAAAACAAAAGGGCTAATAACGTACTCTACAAACATCAGCTGATTCACAAATCTGCCAAGTTTACTTTCATGATTATTGATATTATACAAGGTAATCGATCCAACAAGACAGGGTGGCACTCTATTTTAAATACCAAAGAGAAAAAATGGATTGTAAAACTGGGTGGATTATTTCCACCTGGTCTGAATGAATATTTTTGACACAACCAATGGGATTGTAGATGGGCTTATTTAAGCTGCAACAATTGATGTTTTGTTTTTTACACTGATGAAGGCTATGATTTGATCTGGCCGAAACCGGTCTGTTTCTTTTGTTGTTTTTTATGGTTTTATACCAATAAAGTATTTTCAGGTCACTGTATGCTGGCTCTGTTGGTTCTTGCTTGAATTGTCTTGGTTTGAGCCATGCATTTGCTCAACGTGCAGGAGTTCTCTTTTTGACGATACATTGACAAACCTGCTTTGTCATGCAAGTTGTTACAGCCTGGAAAGGCAGATATACAGGTTTGCCTTTATCAGTTCTTATCTTCAAATGCATAAAAATGAGCATTTCTAATGTGGTATGTTCAAACTAACACAGGGCTGGTTGATTTAATTTCAGTTTCTATATCCAACCCACCCCAAGTATTGGGGATGTGCTACCTCTGGCAGGTGACTGACAATAAAAACTCCTCAGTTTCACTGAGACACTTGATGATGTCCCCATTGATTGGTGGACCTATGTGCTGAACTGTTTTGTGTATTTTCTTTTGCATGGAATATCATATCGGTAACTCTTCACTGAACCTGGTGCACATACCCATTATACCACTCATAACATTTACATCCTACAGCATTCCCTTCTAAATCTGGTTCTGTACCTGCTTCACTCAGCAAGTGCATCAGTCTGCACTATCATGTCATTCTCCTGGCCTATGAACTTTTTCAGTTGTTGCCTCCTTTAGGTGGCCATGCTAGTGCATGTACATCTGTGGGGAAATACATCAGTCAATGTATGCTCATGCCATATCTATGGTCACCTTCCCCCTCCTTTACAAACCTGTTTATGTGTCATTAATTGATGCTTTGTGCAGCATCTTCCCATCATTTCAGTAATGTACTCATGACCAGAGTTCCCCACACCACTATATGCACCTGTTCTTCAACTGCTTTTACAGCTGTGCACAGCAGACCTCTCAACCAATCAGGGACAAATTTCAACAGAATCAGGGACAAGTCAAGAAAAAATCAGGGACATTCAGGGACACTTCTAAAATATTAGTACTATTAACTTGAAACACTGACAGAATCAGAGCATATGAATTAATACACATTTTCTGCAGTAAAAGAAGTCTATAACTCTTAATTATTGTCATTATTTATTAAATGTAATTTACCACCTTTCCTCCAAAAGTGACGAGTTTTAGGAGGGATTAAGAGAGATAGATCTAAAATTTGAGTTAAAATCAGGGACGTCCCTGAAAATCAGGGACAGTTGAGAGGTATGAGTGCACAGGCTTGTACCTACTCAGCACAGACTCCACGTGGGCCAGCAGAGTAATCCAGGCTGCAGAGAGCTGAATAAGCGACTTTTCTTGATACTAAGTATATTTTTTGTTGCTTTCCACATCTGAATACCTAGCGACTGTATTTCGCCTGCCTTTCTGTTACATTGAAGCTGTTTTTACTGCATTTAACTTAATATTGCACTTGGAATCCTTGTTTGTTACTATTTGACTGTATTTGTTGCAAATTCTTCTGTGTAAGCTGTAGTAGCTGATTCATAGCATTTATAAGTGTTTGCTGTACCTGTTCTGCCTGTTTTGTGAAAAAAAAAAAAAAAAAAAAATATCTCTTTTTTCCTGCTTTACTAGTCTAGTCCAGTTTCAGAGTTGCTGATTCCTGGGCTTTGGCTGTAGTTCCTGTGTACTGTTTCCTTGCCTTATTTGGGGAGAGGAAGTTACCTTGCTTACCAGTGGGAGTGGGAAGCATTGAGCTGCCTTTGTCCAGTTTTGTGAGGTTTCAGCCAGTAACTAGTAGTTTATTGGTCGTTTTGGGCCAGTTTCTAGCTTTTCCAGCCCCTGGTATAAACGCATGTAACGCTTAGTTTTAGCGAAAATTTAGCGGAGTTGCCACTGTTGCACACTAGGGCAGCGTTAAGCAGGTTTAAACTATTCGGCTACCTAAAGTCCACTCTTCAAATTTTCCCTTAAAACTACCTTCCTCGAACTATACTACTGATCTAATCAGCATTTCCTATAACTAAAAAGATCATCTCCACTTGACTCCAAGTAGACTATTCTCTATCTGTTAAACCTAGCACTTGCTCCTACAGTACTTATTACCTTGATATGGCACTCTTGTCATAGATAGTACCCCAAAAGGCCCCATTTCTCGTCACCCACGCCCCCTGAATCTTTTTAAAGTTTTTGTCTATCCTTCTAGCATGTCGAGGGATCAGTTGCTAGTGTCCTCTCCTGCTCAGCTGGTGAACCTGGGAATACTGAGGCAATGTTACAATTGCCTCATGTACACAGAACCCTCTCCTCCTCCCACAAAACACAAATACATGCAAGAGATGCAACTATACGGCCAAACTGGAGGCTGAGCTCTCTCAACACAGGACTGGCAAGACCAGTCAGGAGGAGAAGGTTACCACACACACTATAGACCCAGTCTCACATAGCACCATTACAACCTCAGATCATACACATAAACACACAAAGACATACTCGGAGGCTCTGATCAAAAATCTACCAAAACAGCAGAGGCCACCAAAGCAGACACCCAAACAACCACCACCTCAGAACACAACACCTGCAACACATAGACCTCACAGTCAGAGTGTCAAACAGTCACAGCCCTTAAGGCCAAACACAATGCCAGACACACTAGTCATTGGTGACTCCATAGTCAGACACACTGACGTCCCGCTCACCAGACTGAGTAAGGAGAGAGTTACAGTAAGCTGCCTGTCGCGCGCTAGAATCCGCCACATAACGCAAGCACTCAGGTCTCTCAACAGCAAGTACAAATATGACTCAGTCATTGTCCACGCTGGTGTAAACGACCTGAGACGTACCTCCTTGGACTACATGAAAAGAGACATTGAGGAGCTCTCTGATTATGTAGCCCAGGCAGGTATGACCCTGACCTTGAGCAGTATCCTACCTTCACCAAGAGTGATGCCACAATACAGAGATAAGATGATCAGCTTTAACAATTGGCTTAAACACTGGTGTCATTCAAAGGGGATCCAGTATCTGTCTGCCTGGGATGACATGCTGGACAAGCCACGCTGCTTCGAGGGATGGCTTGCACCTGTCACCCTGGGATTCCGGATATTGGCAAAGGCTCTTGCCACCCCATAGTGCCTTTTTAGGCAAGGCTCAAATTCTAAACCTACCACCCTAGAACACAAAAAGGAAAAAACTAAGGTAATGCTGCTCAATGCCAGAAGTCTAAATCCCAAAATGCACGCACTCGAGACCCTTCTCAGTATGGAGAACATCGATGTCTGTGCTGTGACAGAAACCTGGTTCAAGGCTCCTGAGAGCACCCCAGCTATCAGGTTTTACCTCATATCATGCGTTCGCCCCAAAATCCAGACAATACCAAGAAAGGGGGGGTATCCATATTCATCAAGGACACCCACACCTCAAGACTGGTGGCAACGCCATGCATCGGAGACCATCCAGGTGCAATTAACCATAGGCAAGACTGCTCTGCAAATTGTAGCATGTTACAGGCCACCCTCACAAACTCAGGAACCTCACATGGCCTTCCTGAAAACACTAGAGGGATAAATGTATCACCAAACACCATCATACTAGGTGACTTCAATTACCCTAATATAGACTGGGAACACTACTCAAGCCCAAACACCCTAGCCCAAAAGTTCCTGGAATTCATAAACTCAAATGCCATGGAACAACTAGTCACCATCCCCACAAGAGGAGATAACATACTTGATCTCATCATCATGAACATGGGAGCACAATGTTCAACACGAGTATACCCCTCACTAGTGAGATCAGATCACAAACTAATCTCGCAGGAGGTCCTCATCACACCCGCACCTGAAATAAAAAGAACACAGTAAAGAACTTCTCAAAAGCCGACTTCACACTTCTAAAGACTAGTGTGGTCTCCTTTAAGGCCCCCGAGCTGGCGGAAAACAGTACTCAAGCCGCTGAATCACTTACAAACACCTTCTACCAGCACCTGCAGGACTGCATGGATAAGGCAATCCCAAACAAAACAAAGACTCTTAGTACCAAAAGCGTCCAGTCTGGTGGACCCCAGCCATAAACAAACTCTACAATAAAAGGAGGAAGCTACTACAAGATAGAGCAAAATCCTTAAAAGGTAAGACACCCTTGATCACTATAAGTAAAAACTAAGAGCTCTCTCATAAAATCATCCAAAGCAAATTTCGAGAGAAAAATAGCTAAAGACTCAAAAGACAATCATAAGGCCTTCTTTAGCTATGTTAGAAACCTAGGAGGAAACTCCCAGATATGCTCAGAACTAGTTCAAAATGATGTGAAGATTACTGATCCTACAGACATTGCCAACATACTGGCTGACAGGTTCAGTGCAAACTTCTCCCCCTCCCTCCAAAGGAGAGATATCTATACCAAAGCGATTGCAGCCCCCAAACATCTCCAGCCCAAGTGAGAACTGCTCTCTCCAAAGCAAAAAACACAGCATCCATGGGACCTGATGGTGTCCCCGGCTGTGTGCTCCACGAACTCAATGAGGAATTAAACCCACAGCTAGGACAGCTGTTTAATCAAAGTCTTACCTCTGGATCATTGCCAGGGAGTGGCACTGCAACTGTGGTCCCACTTCACAAAGGCGGTGCCTCCACCCCCCTGGAAATTACCGCCCATTAGCTTGACAAGCCTTATCTGCAAAGCCATGGAGAGGATCATAATGGACCTCATAAATAAAGACATAGGGAATTTGCAGACTTTGGATCCAACCCAGTTTGGCTTTGTCAAAGGCAGATCATGCCTTTTAAACTTGGTTGACTTCTTGAAACAGTCACCAAAGCCATTGGCGAGGAAAGGCAGTCCATACAGCCTACCTCGATCTGGCTAAGGCCTTCGATACAATACCCCACTCGGGTATCATTGAAAACTCATCAGCTTAAATGTTAACCCATACATCACAAGATGGGTTGCAAACTGGCTGAGTGACAGAACCCACAGGGTCAGAGTTGCTGGCGCCATGTCAGACTCAAAGCCTGTCACAAGTGGTGTCCCACAGGGCTCAGTCCTGGGCCCACTCTTGTTTGGCATCTACTTTTCCAGTACAAGCAAACACAGGAGGGTTATGGCTGACAAAGTTTGCAGATGACTGCAAACTGGCCATAGTAGAAAACACATCTGACACAGATATCCTTCAGAAGGGTCTCACAGAACGGATAACTGGTGCCAGAGCCACGGCCTGAAGTTAAATGCCAAAAATGCATAGTCATACCCTTTGGGAAAAACAAGGTTACCCCTAGCTACCAAATAGGTGGCAATCCACTGAGCACAGAAGAAGTTATCAGGGACCTGGGGACCCAGGTTGATAGTAGTCTGTCATTCGACACTCATGTAGCTAAAGTAGTTAGGAAGACCTTCTACATTGCCCACCTTATCATGAAGGGATTCTCATCTAGATCAAGGGAGGTCATAGTCTCCCTTTACTCATCACTCATCAGACCAATGATTGAGTACAATGCCCCATTCGGGATGTATCTGACCCGACACTTGCAGCAGCTGGAGAGGCCACAAAAGTTCCTCACCAAAAGGATAAAGGGTCTCAAAAATCTGTCCTATGCTGCCCGACTGAAAGAACTCCAGCTCTATTCAGTCGCCTTGCTCAGAGGTGACCTTTGCCTAACATACAAGGCCATGTCAAACCCAGATTTGATGAATATGCTTCACCTCAAAAATCTAGATCCATCAGAGCCACAAGGGCGGGAGACTTAAACCTCGACACGGCTATTAATAGGACGTGCTGGAGGGATAGATTCATCACCCAAAGACTCCTATGCTGTGGAACAAAATCCCGGTACATGTGAGGCAGAGCACCTCGCTGGCCTTGTTCAAGAGAAATCTTGACCAATGGATGGGAGATCGCAGATATACCCCAGGGATTACCTCAGTGTCACTGCTCGACAGAGGCACAGCAAAATAATGGGTATAGTTCCCCATACTAAAGGGGTGGCGTAAGCCACAAAACGATGGGCTAGGCTTGTAAATGCCCTCGGGCAGATAGCCTAGTATGAACCTATGAACCTATGAACCTATGATCAGTACTGCCTCCAACCTGGCAGACCTCACTGCTTCAACCCAAGACACCTTCAACCTAATAGAAAAATGGTTCTCAAGTCGTCAACTAGTTCTCAACCCCAGCAAAACAAAACTACTTACTTTCTCACCCACTAACAAGACTCTTCCCCCCACCTTCTCTATTACATCCTCCAATGGAATCACTATATCACCAGAAGCTCACACAAAGCTATTAGGTGTTACCATTGATAACTCCCTTAAATTTGACACCCATTTCAATCTTACCATCAAAACCGTCAATAAAAGCTTGGCTCTATAAAGTAAAACACTTTCTCACTCCTCACGCTAAAATTACAATTGCCAGCACACACCTACTATCAACTCTTTTCTATGCCTCCCCTCTTTACAAACCTAAACAAGACAACCCTTAACAAACTTGCTTCTTGTTACAATCACATAGCTAGATTTGCCACAAATTTCACCTTTAGAACGCACCACTGCACTAACTTGAAGCAACTAGGGTGGTTAGAGTTTTCCAGCCAACTCCATTTCAACCAACTCAAAACGGCTCACCAGATACTGTATCACCCAGAGAAAACACCAGCTCTGAAAACATCATTCACCCCTATATTAACCTGCAATCCTTACGCTCCTCCAATAAGATCTTAGCTCAAACTACCAAAGCCAATAATTCTGCTGGGGATTCTCTATTCTCAAACTTTGTAGGTAAAATGTGGAACTCCCTACCGACCATGCTCACCTCAGAACCTTCACTCCTACAAAAAAAAAGCTTAAACCCCATCTCAATACTCTCTGGCAATGTCCCTGTTCCAAACCTGATTAACCACTATCATTTACCCTTCTCTTACCTCACTATCCTTAACTTTTTAACAAGGCTACCCTTTGTAACTGACCTATGTTTCTTTTATATGCTGCTGTTATTTTTTTCCCAAGATGTGATGCATCTTTATATTGTATTTAGAACTCAACTATCTTCCTTTTTTGCATTAACAATGTTCATATGTCTGTTATGTACCTGGAGCTTTTCTCCCCGGGCCTCTGCTGAAAATGGACATGTATCCAGTCGGACTCTCCCGGTTAACAAATGTAAAATAAATAAATAAATAAATGTCTCAACATGTTAGCCTAGTTGCAAAAATCAAAGCGATAGAGGCAATTTGTTGAATAAAAAGTTCCAAGAATTCTTGGAACTTTTTATTCAACAAATTGCCTCTCGTGCTTTGATTTTTTGAAAATAATTCTTGGGGACTTGCTCACATGTTTTGGGACTATTTTTACTGATGTTGGCCTAGTTATCTAAGCCCCTGTGCATGCCTTTCATACTGTTTCTACTTTACACAATTGCCATCCCTCCCCCCGAAACACAGGCATACAGTATAGTACATTGCTAAGTACATCTAAATAAGAATGATCTGTCTCTTCAGTGAGTCTTGTTTATTTAAACCATACCTCTCAACCTCTTATTGCAAGAAATATGGACAAAGCCATACAAAATGGGGGGACAAAGGCCAAAAATAGGGACATATTTTAAATATTGCTCTTATAGACTTAGAAAGTTGCTAGAATAACAGGGTTTGTTTTAACATACATTTTTTTAAGTATTTAATGTCTGAAACTCAAATGTCAGTCATTATTTAGTGACTTCAGTCCTCAGATCATCATAATGATTTGTTAGAAAACCATACATTTTATGGGGAACAGGCCAAAAATATGAACCAAAAATCTAGACAGTTGAGAGGTACGATTTTAAAACATTAGTGTGGATGTTTGTAGAGATGCTGTTTTTGTGAAGAAATAGAAGGTCAAATAGCACTGGGTCTTTCATGGCATGAAAAGCAAGACACAGGTCACCTTGCAACAGACTGTAGGCTACTGAGTATAAAGAGAGTCGTGCTAATCTACTTGAGTAGTTGAAGGATTTAAGATCCTTAATTACCTTGGATAGAAATCTCTGCAGCCTTTCTAGTTGAGCAATATGCTTGGATTTTTGCATTCCAAAGGGGACATTATATTCAATGATGGAGCTGACAAGGAAAGAGTAACAGAGGTAAGATGACGACTTTGGATCTTGAAGATATTCTCTTGAAAATTTGGCTGGGTAGAAGATTTTCCTGACTGTGGTGGAAATGTGATGATCAAAAGAGAGAAAGCTATCTATGCAAGTATCTAGGTCTGTTATGGCTGTATTTGTCTGAAGAGGAGTACCTTTTACTACATATGAGGAGGGAAGAATCTTTCTGTCAAATGATACTAAGCTGCACTTTTTTCAGTTAGTTAGTTAGATATTATTTTAGATACATCATATATGTGCATATTCCAGCCCTTGCTGGAGCTGCTTTGTATCAGTGGATGAGCAGATGACAGTGCCCAGTTTGCAGTCATCAGCAAACTTGATCAACTACATTTCTGGGAGATTGGCTTCGATGTCTGCAAAATAAATGTCAAACTGGAGAAGGCCCAGAACTTGTGGCTCACCACTAGTTACAAACTGACATTCAAGAAGGGAACCAGCAACATTCACAGCTTTGGCTATACAATCTGCAAGACAGCAGAAAATGTTGGGAGTATTAAGTTTGTCTAATTTTTCAGTAATATCAACATGGAGGATAGTATCAAAAGCCCTGGCCAGGTTGAGCTAAGCCGTATGCACAAAATGACCACATCCACAGCTCTTGCAACCTTTCAAAGAAGCTTACTATTTTCATTAGACAGGACCTTCCCTTCACAAAACCATTGAGATCTGGATCAGTTAAGTTACCTATGTCTGCATAAATAAGTTTAGCAATGATATTTTCCATGGCTTTGCATGAAAGGTTGGTGAGGCTGATGGGTCCATAATTACATGTGTCTTTAGATGAGCCATTCTTGCATAGGGTAGTCACAGCAAACCCTGTGGACAAGCAAGACAGTTTATTATCAACATAGGTTCACAGACTTCTAACTACAGATCAGTTCTCAAGGGGGGTGGTCAATGTGATAGTTACAAAGGAAGCCATGCTTGCTGATGGATACAATTACAAACTTCCTGATATTTAGTTGCAGTCCATGGTTTTGGCACCAACTATTTCTTTAGGACAGGCCTACCTTTGGCATCATAGTGTCCTCTGCTGAGTTTATCATTACACCAAGTTTGAAGTTATGTGCTGACTTGGTCAGACACAGCCACTTAATATTAGCATTGCTCTCCAAGATGTAAAAGACAAAGAGAAGTGGCTAAAGAAATGATCCCTGGGCACTCCACTAGTAACCGGTCTTTTGGAGATGGTAGAGACATCTGCCCTTACTTCCTGTGTTCTGTTTATAAACCAATTTGCTGTCCATCAAGCTATTCATCAAGTTACATTGGAGATAACATTTTAATGGGAGAGTTCATCTGTGATACCGGAGTGTGGGATGGTGTCAAATATGTTTGCAAGGTCCAAATAGGCAGTATGCATTGATTTGCCTTCATGCACTACATCAGCAACTTTTTCAAAGAAATCAACCAGTTTGGTTTCATGAAGGGCCGATCTTGTCTCCTGAACCTGATTGACTTCTTCAATTCAGTCTCCAGAGCTGTGGATGAGGGCAAGGCAGTCCACACAGCCTACCTGGACCTCGCCAAGGCCTTCGACACCATCCCCCACTCTGGAGTCATAGATAAACTTTCTGAGCTGGGCATAAATCCCTACATCACTCAATGGATTGCCAACTGGCTTACTGATAGAACCCAGACTGTAAAAGTAGTCAACTCCAAATCCAGCTCCAGACAAGTGACAAGTGGAGTACCTCAGGGTTCAGTCCTGGGACCGCTCTTGTTTGGCATCTACTTCTCTGGTGTACAGGCCAATACTAAGTGACTCTGACTAACAAAGTTTGCAGATGACTGCAAACTGGGAACCATTACTGAATCCCCAAATGATGTGGATATTATACAAAAGGGCCTTACAGAAACAGATGCTTGGTGCCAGAGCCATGGGCTCAAGCTTAATGCCAAGAAATGTATAGTTATCGCCTTTGGGAAAAAACATGTACCCATGAATTAACACATAGATGGCAGTACACTAAACACCGAAAGTGTGATGAGAGTCTTAGGGACACACATGGACAGTGGTCTCACCTTCGATAACCACATTGCCACACCAGTCAGGAAATCCTTCTCTGTGGCACATCTCATCACTAAGGGCTTTTCATCCAGAATAAAAGAGATAATTGACCCATTGTACTCATCCCTCATTAGACCCATTATAGAGTACAATGCCCCGTTTGGTATGTACCTCACAAAACATCTGTAACAGCTGAAAAGGCTGCAGAAATACCTCCCTAAAAGAATCACGGGCCTAAAGCAGATGCCCTATGCTAACCGTCTAAACAAACTCCAGCTATACTCTGTGGCATATCGTCTACTCAGAGGCGATCTCTGCTTAACATACAAGGCCATGTCAAACCCTGAGCTGTTGGACATGCTCCACTTAAAGAAATCCCAATCCCTCACAGCCACATGCTCCAGGGATCTAAACCTTGCCATCACAATGAACAAAACATGCTGGAGGGATAGGTTCCTGACCCAGAGACTCCCCATACTCTGGAATAGACTGCCCATACATGTCAAGCAGAGTACCTCCTTGGCCCTTTTCAAAAGGAACCCTGATGATTGGATGGGAGATAGGAAATTCACCCCGGGGTTCACATCAGTCACCCTGATAGACAGGGGTCCAGGGAAGTAAATACTGTGGGAAGAAATATCCGGGGAATTGTTGGGCTAAGCTTGTATAGGCCCTAGGGCCGATAGCCTAGTACCAACCTATGAACTTATTAGCTCTGCCCAGTGCTGGGCAATGATTGTGAGATTTCTACAGTTAATGAATGAAGGCTTTGTGGTTATATTTTGCTTAAATGGCTATTTTGCCTAACATCTGAATTTGGTTGATTTGATTAGGATTTGTCGTTCCTCATTTAGTTTGGTGACAATGTTTTTGGCTTCTTGATAGTTGCATTTATTTTTGCATGCAACGCTTTTTGTTTTCCTTTTACTATAGGGTATATTTATATTAGGTTCCACAAAAGGGGCTTATTTTTGAATTTTGTCAACTCCAAATCCAGCTCCAGGCAAGTGACAAGTGGAGTACCTCAGGGTTCAGTCCTGGGACCGCTCTTGTTTGGCATCTACTTCTCTGGTGTACAGGCCAATACTAAGTGACTCTGACTAACAAAGTTTGCAGATGACTGCAAACTGGGAGCCATTACTGAATCCCCAAATGATGTGGATATTATACAAAAGGGCCTTACAGAAACAGATGCATGGTGCCAGAGCCATGGGCTCTAGCTTAATGCCAAGAAATGTATAGTTATCACCTTTGGGAAAAAACATGTACCCATGAATTAACACACAGGTGGCAGTACACTAAACACCGAAAGTGTGATGAGAGACTTAGGGACACACGTGGACAGTGGTCTCACCTTCGATAACCACATTGCCACAGCAGTCAGGAAATCCTTCTTTGTGGCATATCTCATCACTAAGGGCTTTTCATACAGAATAAAAGAGGCAATTGACCCATTGTACTCATCCCTCATTAGACCCATTATAGAGTACAATGCCCCATTTGGTATGTACCTCACAAAACATCTGTAACAGCTGAAAAGGCTGTAGAAATACCTCCCTAAAAGAATCACAGGCCTAAAGCAGATGCCCTATGCTAACCATCTAAAAAAACTCCAAAACTCTGTGGCATATCGTCTACTCAGAGGCGATCTCTGCTTAACGTACAAGGCCATGTCAAACCCTGAGCTGTTGGACATGCTCCACTTAAAGAAATCCCAATCCCTCACAGCCACATGCTCCAGGGATCTAAACCTTGCCATCACAATGAACAAAACATGCTGGAGGGATAGGTTCCTGACCCAGAGACTCCCCATACTCTGGAATAGACTGCCCATACATGTCAAGCAGAGTACCTCCTTGGCCCTTTTCAAAAGGAACTCTGATGATTGGATGGGAGATAGGAAATTCACCCCGGGGTTCACATCAGTCACCCTGATAGACAGGGGTCCAGGGAAGTAAATACTGTGGGAAGAAATATCCGGGGAATTGTTGGGCTAGGCTTGTATAGGCCCTAGGGCCGATAGCCTAGTACCAACCTATGAACCTATTAGCTCTGCCCAGTGCTGGGCAATGATTGTGAGATTTCTACAGTTAATGAATGAAGCTTTGTGGTTCTATTTTGCTTAAATGGCTATTTTGCCTAACATCTGAATTTGGTTGATTTGATTAGGATTTGTCGTTCCTCATTTAGTTTGGTGACAATGTTTTTGGCTTCTTGATAGTTGCATTTATTTTTGCATGCAACATTTTTTGTTTTCCTTTTGCTATAGGGTATATTTATATTAGGTTCCACAAAAGGGGCTTATTTTTGAATTTTGTATTCTATTTAATTCTGCGGGAGCAGGTGCATTTTGCATATATTTATATGTGCATAGAACCTGGAATTAATTTCACATAAGCAGTGGGACTGTCAAGATAGAAGGGGCTTTGTTTTATCTGGTCAGCCCATTTGGATTAATCTTGTTTTCAAATGTTTAGGGCATTTAAAATTCTGCTGATCATAGTATGGTCAATATTGCTGCACAGTGTTTCTATTTGTTTCTCAAGAGCCAAGTTTAAATATACATATTTCAAAAAACAAGGGGCAGCAGGTTTCTGGTATACTCCAACCATATGATGCATAGGCAGGAACTTCCCTATTATGTTTCTTATAAACTGCAGCCCTGCTTCTTACAGACACAAATTGCTTTCCTCACTGATGCACATAATAAAATAAAGTGCTGCTATAGAGCAAGTATATTTAAAATGCATTTAAAATTGACTGCAAAATACTTTTTGCCTAATACCAATGTATCTTGCTTGGGTCGAAGTAGTGAATGATTTACGTACTTATGCCTTAAGGATTTGCTCTTGGGGCAAAAAGTGTCAGTCCCAGGTAAATGCTACATAATTTATACTCAAGGGTGACTTTTTGCTTAATTATCTACCTGATAATCTAACATGCACCTTCATTAATGACATATAAAACATATTTACATAACCATGGTATGCAGCTTTAACCATAGTAACTTGTTTTACAAAAACTCAAGCTTTTCATTTGTAAAAATACTCATATTATAGTAAAAGAAACACCCAGGTGCATTTTGGTAGCAGTAAATATAAATACAAGCTATACTGTGCATTCAAAATATCTTTGTCAATCGCTCATATTTCTGAAAAAAAATGCAGATAATATTTTGATTACAGATAATAGCAGGTTTGTTAGAAAAAATGCTAATATCAGGTACATGTAACTCCTATATAAAAATGTAAATGCCTTACTGGGAGTTTAAATGATTCACTTGGTCAATTACTTCTGCAGAGAAGACCTGGTACTCCTATATCTAAGAACTTAAACATTAGTCAACAGATGCTCACTTATATTAGATTCACAAATCTCCTGCACCTACCTTTGGAATAAAATATCCTCTAAGATAAACATTCGCTGTGGTCTCGTGTGGTAGATCCATTGGTAGGATATTTGCTAATCTTTGTGTTTCATGGATTACAGCATCAGTGAATGGCATGTGCTTCCGATGTTCCGCTCGGGGATGTGCTGAACCAAGGACACTGTCAATCTCCTCCTGTACTTTTTCTGCAAGAGCAAGATATGTTTGAAATCTAGAGATGTCTAACCTATTGATTACCTTTTTGTGCAGAACAGATGCCAATGACCTTTGATTAATAAAAAAAATTTAGAGATACGAGTTCATATAACCCTCAATATACTTGGACACAATGTGGATAAGTATTTACAGTGAGGTGTTAAGCTCATGGAAATAAGGATTTTTGCAATTTTTGATGCTCTTGTTATTTTGAGAACGTGTCCTTTCCTAGTAGATGTCAATAGATGCTGATACTGTTTCCCATTAATATTTCCTCAGCTCTCTCCTACTCTGTATCTGCTCTATTTTTCTGTTTTCAAAGAAACACTGAAATATAAGCATTAGTTAATATTCTAGGCAATCTGTTCTGCTTCATGATTTCATAATTTACACCTATAGTGTTTTAGGCTTTGTTTTAATTATGCTGCTCCAAAAAAACAGGTGCTATTGCCTGTCTGCTGCTTTTCCATAGGGACATACACAGTAAGTGATCACAGGGACCATCAGGCACCTAACTCTATATACCTTAAAGCAGACAAATTTAAAAGTTCTTACTGCCATTTTCAAACAATAATGTTCACCTACCAAATCAAGCAGATTCATACATGATAATCCTGACGCAGGTTTGTGTCTAACCACTCAGCCATCAATACTAGCCGTACAGGTAGCACAATGTTAACTATAGCTGTACATTGTTGACTGTAGTTGACAAATACATTCTCCACATACAGTCTTGTTATATTTAATTTATTGTACAATGATGTCATCATGTACCCCCATGCCCTAAACACACTTTTTTCTTGAAGGTTTACACCTGTAATTTATTCTTCTCTATGAACTCATAAAACATTTTCTTTTTAGTTTTTCTCCCCCTCTCTGCTGTAGTCTGTTGAATACAGCATTAGTCATTTTGACTTGATATTCAATAGATACTAGCTGTTAAATTTTGAATGTGAACTAGAATGGTAGAAATTAACATTATCTGTATGGTACATTATTGCTTTTGTCAGTATCCCTTGTAAATGCCGAAAACTGGAATTATGGTCCTAATCGCTGCTACTGTATATGATTACATACTGAAGAGCTCATTCACAGTGCTTTACATGGATCCTAAACATCATAAGGTGGATATTACTGGCAAACAAGGATTGCTTGGCCCATCTAGATTGCTTATACCACAGCCTACTTGGTAAGTTAAAGAGACTATGCAACCTCACTCTTCCCTTCCTTACAAAAATTATTTTATGTCTGTTATATATAACTTTTTTTATACATAGTTTTTATTCCCTCAGTGACAAAAGAAAACTCTGGAGACATAACATATTAAACATGGTGGTACCCACTATTTTTGTGTTAGAGATGGTCTTACATAAAAGGTCAGCAAAGCCATTGTACAGGATGATGGCATTTTTGCTATACAGTATATCTGACTACCCCTTATGAGTGTATGTGTGTGTGTGTGTGTGTGTGTGTGTGTAGTACAGCATGATTACATTGAACCCCTCCCCGTAAAGTGTGAGTATATGTGTGTAAAATCCTAAGATACTTGTTTGACTGTATGCCTTCTTACCTGGTGAGGCACAGAAAAAGGGTTTTTCTAAATATCAGTTTAAAATGGTCAGTCCATTGCCATCCAGTCTTCCGGGGGGGGGGTCACTAGAGTGAGGATTAACTCCCTTCCCCAGAAAGGGAATGTGCCCTTATTAATTGTCACATAAGCAACTCACCCTCCCCCATACGTTCTTTTCACAGGTGTGTGTGTGTGTGTGTGTGTGTGTGTGTGTGTGTGTGTGTGTGTGTGTGTGTGTGTGTGTGTGTGTACAAAAACTAATTTCAAAAAAAGAATAGTTTTGCTGCAGATGTTAAGCAGGGTAAGGCCACACAATCTAATGTCTGCTGGGGTGAACAATGTAGATAATGTAGTTATATCAGAAATGAAGGAATATGTGAAAGTAACTTTACCTAAGAACATCATGTATGCCTGCAGACATGTGAATATACACGATTGTGTATATGTGTTTGCATTTATTTAATTATGCATACGAACCAGTATTTTGCAAGCATTTTTTTTAATTCTTTCACAGACTTTTTAAGCCCTCAGCTGTATCATATTCCTACACTATCAGATAAATCACCCGGTATCTGGTGTGCTAACCAGATGAAAGTTAAGAGATAAGGGATGGAATGCGAAAACACTGAGCCAGTGAGGCCCACTTGTACATTTACTGTTATGGTTTGCATCAGCTTAACTTTCATGTCTGTGTAAAATTTTCTTTACTTTGCTGATTTGTGTCTGACAGTACATGAGACAGCCAGGTATGGTATTACATTACAGTGCTAAAAGACCAGTGTGTAGAACATACTGTCTGAATTGTACAAAATGCTTCATACTGCTGTTAACTGTCTATTCAATGTACTATCTACAGAAACATGCAAAGGCTTAGCCAAAATTGCTTGTATCGCTTGAACTCAAGCTTGCTTGAGTAAAACAGCTTGAGTCTCCAACTGCTCATAGACTTTTCATTGTGATGCAGTTAAGCGAGATGCTGTTCATATATGTGCTATACAGCTGAGTGGTCCAGCTTTGCAGCTCATGGAAAGAGGCATGCTGTATACTGCCTGTGAGGGATCATGCCTTCTCTGGGTTGTGGTGACAGAGTGAGAAGGATGTGATGCTTACTGTACACATGAGGATACATGGAGTGTTTACCCCTGCAAAAATGAAATAACATTTTTTTAATTCTAAATTTGTGCATACTGTTTACAAGCTTGTATACATGTGGTACAAGCTCTTGAGTATTAGACATTAAACTGAACAAATAAATATTACTGAGCTTTTATGTTATGACCTCAGTATCGCAAAGAGATGTAGAAGTGTAACCGAAAGGAATGCAACATAAATCACTTATCCATATAGAGGTTTGGTAATGCGTTTGTAGTTCTCTTACACTGCTTCCTGTATCATAATGCAGGGCCCTTATTTAAAAGAAACCAATCAACTATGCAGTTATCTGATGAGGATTTAAAGTCACTTAGAGATGTGCTTGATCTTATAAAGAATGAAAATTTATTTCAGAATATTTATACATGCTTTGTAACAGATCTGTCCTATTTATTTGTGCAGTTATATTATGGTAAACCACTAGATGCAAGTGTCACTTTTGAGCCCATTAAAGTTAATTAAAATATATATGTCTTACCACAGTACAAATATGATTCTCTACCAAGATGCTTCCCTTTTAGTGCTTGAAAGTTTAATTTAAAAAGTTGTTTATTGTCTAAACAAGCAGCTACATCTTTTACTAACTGTACCTTTTAGATTGTGCTGCCATGTAATTAAATGTTGTCATGCTGAGCCTTGCCAAAGTTGACAATAATAATTAAAGTCAGTGCTCATAAACTGACATCATTGGGATACGGAGTTTAATGCATCTTCAGTATTCGTAATGTTAGCAAAACTGCTTATAGTAGTACTCATGCTGCCATCACCAACAGATTTATAGAAGCAAACATGAGATTTTGCCTCAGTTTGTACAAAGATGATTGTGCTCTGGAAGGATAGGTGGTGTCTGCTGTCACACCACAGAACAAAGTCTCAGACATTATAAATGATATGAAGCACTGATTATCTGAAGGGGTGCTGTTGTGTAGACCCCCTCTTATTTCCTCTTGATTCCACCTTTGGCCTTTTCCTGTTTTTTGCTTAGTTGTATGTTTTCCTTGAATTATGGTGTTTCAGGTGTTTGTTGGACCTAGGTTTGTTTCATTATTCCTATATGTAAAACCCGTGTTCTACTTTCCATAGTTACCTTTTTAGTATACAGGCGTATAAAAAGAAAGTGCCATGTTAAGGATCCTAAAGGAACCATCCGGATGCTACTAGCCATTGTCCTACCACTTACATAACATACAGGTTTGTCTTTATTTATGTAGACTTTGTGCCATGCTCATATATGGGATGCTGTCAATGACCTTCATTAGCTATAGGAAACTAACGGCTACTAGCATAATCATACTGAGTGCCACGTTCCCTGACTCAAAGTCCACCAAGGATATTAGGCAAAACATCTCTCCATTGAAACTAAGAATTCAGATTCATAAAATGTATATGAAAGTTACTTTCTGCAAGCATTTCCAATAGTCAATTTTGAAACATCTTCTCTAAAACACTAGTAAAAATCAACGAGTTACAGCTTTTTGTACACCTTTTATTTTTAGGACTCTCAGTAAGCTTTCTTCTGAAATGGTATATGACCATGTGAGAAAGCATTATTAAAAATATCTTTAGGAATGTATGCATTATTCACTATTTATTTATTTACATTTGTTTTGTGAAAGTCCAACTTGGCATTACATAACCCCTTTTCAGCATAGGCTTGGGGAGAAAAGCTCCAAACCCAAAGAACAATCCACATTAGCAGAACATTTTACAAAGATATTGCACGAGAATATAAAAAGACAAATAAGGGAGCAGACATTAATTAAAATAGTAGTATAATGCAGTGCATCAAATAGTTATTAAATTATAGTAGCATTTTAACATTGTGCATCAAATAACTGGAAGAGAATATTAGTTTAAGCAAGCTAAGAATTTTATTATCATTTATGTCAGAATACTCATCAGGCATAGTGTGATTTTGAGTAAAAAAGGTTGAAGACACATTTAGGTGAGGGCAATGTAGGCGATACAAGAAAAGATCAGTTGACATCTGTTAGTAGGAGCAACAATAGTTTGGTCAGATAGTGATGATTAAGAAGGTTAGTTAAAAGAGAGAGACATTGGCAGTAGAAGGTCATCAATACAAATACAATGTTGTGCAGACTATTGTGTATAGTTTTACATGGCATTTTCAAAACTTCCAAGCTATCCTGTCATGAAACATGCTGATTTTGGATTTTATATGTGAAATAGCCCTTTAATGTCTTAAAGGAAGAAATTTAAATGTTTATTTTTTGTGCCACATAGACTCAATGACCACCTCTGATACAAGGGCCTATGCTCCTATTTGAAGAGGCCTTATTGCTTTTCTAGATAAGGAACATCTTGTTAATATAGCTAATAAACTGTTTTCCTATTTATATTAGATGTGAAAGGTGAGTTTTCATGTCTAATATTTAAATACATTACTTTTGCCTTTAACTCTTAGGTTTCATTTGTTTCTGTCATATATTGAATATAGCCTTTGGCAAAGTTCATTATCGACTGTATTATTATATGTGTAATGTGTATTATGCAAAACCTGTTACATAGAAAGAAAAGCAAATTTTTCATGGGTAAAAGAATTATAAATCTAATGATCTCAAAACCTAATAGCATGATATGTAGAAAAGTATGGGGGTAAAATATAGGAAGTCTAGATTTTACACCATTAAGTCTTTTACATGAACATCAGAAACAGACATAGATACAATTGCTTCTTACATTATTGGAGCAAACAAAATCTATGTAAGACAAATACAAGTGACATAGTAATGAATTACTGTGAAGAGGGCAAATATTGTTTAATGTCAAGGAACTTCCAAAAGAGAATTTGCTTCTGGCTCACAATAAAGTATACAGTGAGGACAACATGCTATATGATGACATATGGCATACACTGACAAATATTTCCTCTCCATACACCTTCTGCATGCACATGCATTCTCCAGTTTCTCCTCCACATCTCCAGGATATTAATTAAATGATAATGTGGCAGTACCCATCCTGACTGGCCTTCACTCTACCTTAAAAAATAAACTAGAGGCTTGCTTCTATAAAACAGCTATGTTTACATCCAACTTACCAAACTGTTCACACCACTGCCTAGCACTAAAACACTTACACTGGCTACTTACCTTAACCACTCCAAACTGTTTAGTGCCAACAAAATAATACACAAACCTGACACCTGCCCATCACTACAAAATATCATCAAACACTACTTCCCACCTAGGAATCTTCACACTCACAGAGCAAATATCTCCAAGTCTCATAACAGTGCAGGCAACTCACTTTACTCAACCGGTGTTGCTAAGCATTGGAACTCCATCCAACCCACCCTAAAACAAGACATTACCACAAATTTCAAACACAACCTAAAATAGCTAACTTCCTCATGTCTATGCTCATGTTCTCTCTATCAATCACCTTGACTCTTTCACCTCTCTTATCCCTGTCTCTTTCATCCCTATTACTGCTCCTCCAACTAACCTGTATCCTTAATCCTCTCCTAAAAATACTCACTTCTTACCCATTTCATCATCTTATCTACTGTTATCTCAACCTCTCCACTATGAGATCATTAACATCAATATACCTATACCGAAACTATGTGCATTACCACTGCTCTTGTATCTCCAGCGATTACATGTTAACATGTCTTTGACTTCATAAAGTATATGATAAATGTTTTTACTATTTGTCTCAATATGACCTGCAAAGAAATGCTTAAAATGTTTATGATGAACAATAATAAAAATTAAACATGTATTGTATGTGGAGCTTTTCCCCCCAGATCTCAGCTGAAAATAGGACTTTTCGGTAAACAAAAGACAACAAACAAACAAGCAGGCAAATTAATTAATTAACTAATTAATGGATTAATTAATTAATCAATTAATTAATTATTTATTTACATTTGTTGACCGGGAGTGTCCGACTGGACGTAGGTCCATTTTCAGCAGAGGCCCGGGGAGAAAAGCTCCACAGTTAAAATAAACAGACAGTAGTTACATTGGATTACATAGTGATTAACAATTTAACATAGCAATTAATTACAAACATATTTACAGATGAAGAACATAGTACATCAGTAGACAACTAGAATCTTTATCTGTGAAGTACATAACAGACATTAATAAATGTTACAATAAGAAGTTCCTCTTGTATAATAAGTACTAGGCTTATGAGCATCTGAGCTTGCTATAATCAAGGTAGTTAGTGGGGTGGAAAGAAAGGTAGTGGTTGGATGAGGTGGGTGATATTAGGGTTGGAGTTGCAAGGGCATAGCCAGCATGTTTTTAGGCGCGCTTTTAGTAAAGTTTTGAAGTGGGTGCATGATGGTACGGAGGTAGTTGTGGGTGGGAGGGAATTCCATAATTTGGCTATGGCGCAAGAGAATAGTGCTTCACCAGCAGAGTTATTGGCTTTAGTGATTTGCAAGTGATTTTTGTTGCTGGATCTTAGTGGTCTGGTGGTGCGATAGGGTTGGAGTAGATTCTGGAGGGATGGAACATTTAGTGGATGGTTTACTAGTTTGTGGGCGAGTGATAGTTGACATCACTGAAGGAGGTGAGAATTTGGCGATTTTGTTGTAGCAGATCTCTAGCTTGTTTAGATCCCATTGCCTTAAGTTGGTATATATTGGACAGGCATAAAGTAGGGTGGAGATAAGGTGGGAATTTGCTATTGGAATCTTTGCTGCTTTGGTGAGAAGTTGCTTATTTCTGTATAACGCTCTTAGTTTTTTGTGGACTTTTTTATGGTCATGGATATATGAATGTCAAATTTTAGTTTATTGTCTATTTCCACTCCTAGCAATTTGGCGTGTTCAGTTGGGTATATAGTGGTGTTGTCTTTTGCTGTGATGTTAAGGTAAGAGTTGTTTTGAGTATGTTTGGTGGGTTGGAAGATGAGTAGTTTAGTTTTGATTAATTAAACCACAGTAGCCAAAAGTCTTGTTCCATGAATCATCTACTTTCCTCACAGTTCATGCCGGATAGTTATAGTAGGAAGCAATATGTGGAAACACAGCAGTTTTGCAGTGTTTTTTGTTGCTTCTTTTTGACTGACTGTAGATATTTAACAATATTGTATTATAATGTGTTTTAGCAGAGGTATATATATATATATATATATATATATATATATATATATATATATGTATATATATGTATACATATATATAAATGTTTTTCACTTTGCATGTTCATGTTTGTGTACAGCAGCTTTTCTGGCATTTTTGAACAGTCTCCCATGCTAAACCGAAAGGGTCACTATTGATTCTAAGATCCTTTTCTGAAAAATATCTGGCCCAAGAAGTATGCAGGGACTGGAACTGTTATTAGATAACTGTTAAAAGACTTCATTCCCAAATGTTATACATAATCTGAACAGTAAAAAACAAAGCAGGAGGTAGCAGCCACGGCTATGTAGAATAACAGCTTTATTAGTAAAAGAGGTGAGCGCTTTTGTGGCATCAGCCACTTCATCAGACAATCAAAGAAGAGTAAAGCACAGCATTTATACCAAGCTTATCATTGCCATCAACTGCCCAATTAATCCTTAAAGCCATATACTTAGTGTAAAAACTTTTATATCTAGTGTGAAAAATTTTAAAAGCTTAAAATTAAAAACAGCTCAACAATAGAAACAGCATATTACATCATGTAACTTAATACATACAATATAAAAGTATAAATATATATAAAAGTGTAAAAAAGTATAAAAAAGTATAAAAGGTCGAGGGGGGAGGGGGTACTACCTACTATTTCTTTAAATCTCTATTTAGAAGAATGGGTTTAATATTGATTTTGTCATTCAAGCCTACCCCAATGTTAGCTCGTAGCCTTATAATTCATTCTAATTCCCTAGTTTCTACTCTATTCCTAACATCTCCACCTCTATTGTTGGTATAGACTTTATCTATTACTAAAAATAAAAATTTGTGTGTCTCATCATGGTCCCTCACATGCCTGGCTAAGGCATTTGTCTCTATTCCTCTGGTGATATCATATACATGCTCCCTCATCCGGTCTCTCAGCCTTCGCGCTGTCATTCCAACGTAGAAGGCAGGACAGACTGTGCAGTGTGCCAAGTATATAATATTCATACTGTCACAGTTAGCTAATATTCTGAAGGTAAACTCCTTCTTTAGATCTGAATGTAGAAATCTATGTCCAGTGTCAACGAAGGTGCAGTAATTACATTTATTGCAGGGGAAGGTTCCATATCTGACTGCATTTTCTATTCTTGTTTCCATGGGTTGTGGTCCACATAATAATCTTTTTATAGATTTTTTATTCTTATAAGCAAATCTCAGGGTCTCACCTACCAGCCTTTTAACATCATCATCAGCACATAGTATATTCCAGTTTTTTCGATATACTTCCTGTAAAGATCTAATGTTACTCGAGTAGGATACTTGCACTCTCATGTGTTTCTGACTAACAGTTCCTCCATCTATGATGGTATCCATATCTGAAAAGTATGGCTTACCTGTTCCTTCCCTTGCCTCAGATAGACCCACTAATGACTGTTGTATCTCTTTTTCACTGTACCCTCTATGTATGAACCTTTCCTTCAAGTTCTTGATCTCTTCCTCATACTTAGTTTGATTAGCTGTGAGTCTTGATGTTCTCAGTCCTTGGCCTCTTACAGTGTTCTTAAATATATGTCTCGGGTGCATGCTCTGTCTATGGAGATGGCTATTCCTATAACATTCTTAAGGAAGCTGGTACTATTGTCTATTTTGTGGAAGAATGATAGAAATGAGGCTACATCACCTCCCCATAGAATAAAGAGATCATCCACAAATCTCCTGTAGAACTTCAGATGCCTTCCAATCTCAGTCAGTAGAAGTTCTTTCTCCCACATAGCCATAACAATATTTGCATACCCATTTGCACATGAAGTGCCCATGGCCACGCCATCCTTTTGTCTATATAAATTTCCTTCAAACAAAAAGATATTGTTCTCTAATATCAGTTCTATCAACAGTGATAATAAATCAATAACTTGTACATCATATGTTTCGTCTTCCATTAAATACTGTTTGAAGAGCTCAACACCTTTACTATTGGGGATGACTGTGAATAGAGATTTCACATCCAACGTAATCATGAGCCATCTATCCTCCACAGCTATACTCTTACAAAATGCATACAGATCTTTTAAAAACTGTTTTGTATCAGTTAATATATATACATTCTTTTTCAACACAGTTTTAAGGTGGTGCTCCACAAAAATGGACAAAGGTTGAGTACACCAGCCCCTCCCTGATACAATGGGTCTCATGGGGGGCACTCTGGGATGTTTATGTATTTTAGGAAGTCCTTGTATGATGGGTAGAACAGGTTTGTCTACTATGAAGTACTTGAATAGCTCTTGGCTAATAACTCGACACTGTAAGCATTCAAATAATACATTGTATATTAACATGCTGCTTATATGCACCTGTTGAATATCTACTTTCTGATAAGAGATGTCATCATTCAACATTGTCAGCATAGATTCCTTATAAAAAACATAATCCATCACCACTAGAGAACCACCTTTATCAGCTGGTCTCACTGCGATGGAACGATCATTGCACAAAACCTCCAAAGCTTCTTTTTCTTCTCTGTTTAAATTATTGAAGCATTTCTTAAAAATATCACTATCATGCATCTTATATATTTCTTTTATACATGCTTTTTCGAATGTCTCAAAAGCAGCATTGTTTACAGGAATATAGCTACTTGGTTTCTTAAAAATGTTTACGCAGCTATTACTCATATTATTGTCATCAAACTGAGATTTAAGCATAAGATTCCTAGTAAACATTTTAAGTTCTATAATATTGTCAGTCATATCCATTCTACTTGCCGGTACAAAGGATTTCCCTTTGTTCAATACACTTATCTCAGAATCAGTTAAAATCCGCCATGATATATTCCATACTAATGGATGTTGGATTGTTGCCACATTTTCTTGAGTGTCAAAGATTGTTCCTCTTCTATGGATGCTTTCCGTTTCATCCTTCCTCTGCTCGTGGAGCGGTTCCGAAAATTTGCAATTCGTATAGGATACGGTGAAGAAAGAGCCATGCTGTCAGATGGAACTGATGACATACGGCTAATGTTAAAGTTAGTAGATACATTTCTTTCTGCAAATTTGCTGCGAGCTCCTCTCTCAAGCCTCTGTATAGCACTGCTGCTTGTGGAATCAGAGGGAGGTGTGGTAGGAAGTGACATTACAGCATTGGAGTTCTCTAGTGTATCTCTAACAAGAGAATTGGCAGGCTCAATCGGTTGCTTAGGAACCAATTGAGATTCAATGGGCTGGGTAGAGCTACTGCTATTCACAACATTGTTACATTCTTTGGGCCAAGCAAAGACACGCCCACTAGAGAAATTTTGTAAGTCCCTTTGCACTTTCTTTTTCTTATAGCCCATCAGTTGCTGATCATAAACAGATATTAAGTTCCAAGACATAGTCTAATTTTAAATCGACAATAGCATGCGGATATTTTTCATAGAGTTCTGCTTGCAGTTTACAGACATTGGATGATATAGGGAGTTCTTCTGGCTTAAAGAAATCTATTAGTAGCTGCATATAATTGCGACTGATTTCTAAGTTAATCTGCTGCCACTTTAATAATAAATCTTTGTACATAGTTCCATAAGTGGGCATTTTCAGTACCCTTAAGCTCCGAGGGACTATATTAAGCTTCAGACAGGCTTCAAAATAAAGTCTCTGTGACTGAAGCCATTTCAATTTCCATAAATCATTCTCAATTTTAAACAAGTCTTTTCTCATTGCAGCAACAACATACTCACTGTTCTCTTCTTGCTGCCAATCTTGCACTAGAGGCTCTACCTCTAGCAAGGGATTGTTTTTGACCTCAAGAAGTTCATGCAGGTTCCTTTGTATAAAATTCCTTCGATTTCCCTTTTCAGGGGCATAATCCAGTTCAATAACAGAGACATTTCCCTCTGCCATGTCCAGCACCACTCATAATGTAAATGAATCCGCAGTAAAAACCAAACGGTGCTGGCAAGAGTTACCTCCAACAACAATAAAATGAACAGTAAAAAACAAAGCAGGAGGTAGCAGCCACGGCTATGTAGAATAACAGCTTTATTAGTAAAAGAGGTGAGCTTTATTGGCACCAGCCACTTCATCAGACAATCAAAGAAGAGTAAAGCACAGCATTTATACCAAGCTTATCATTGCCATCAACTGCCCAATTAATCCTTAAAGCCATATACTTAATGTAAAAACTTTTATATCTAGTGTGAAAAATTTTAAAAGCTTAAAATTAAAAACAGCTCAACAATAGAAACAGCATATTACATCATGTAACTTAATACATACAATATAAAAATATAAATATATATAAAAGTGTAAAAATATATAAAAAAGTATAAAAAAGTATAAAAAAGTATAAAAGATCGAGGGGGGAGGGGGTACTACCTACTATTTCTTTAAATCTCTATTTAGAAGAATGGGTTTAATACTGATTTTGTCATTCAGGCCTACCCCAATGTTAGCTCATAGCCTTATAATACATTCTAGTTCCCTAGTTTCTACTCTATTCTTAACATCTCCACCTCTATTGTTGGTATAGACTTTATCTGTTACAAAAAATAAAAATTTGTGTGTCTCATCATGGTCCCTCACATGCCTGGCTAAGACATTTGTCTCTAATCAAATTCATGTACATCATGTTTTAACAGCCATAACCATTTTTGTCTAACTGGACATCAGTGCAGTTTAGGGTTTCTTGCTAGTAGTACTACTGCTGACCCATATTGAATAATGTTATCTTATGCAGTGGATCATATTACCAAATGACTGCGGTACTTAAAGGTACTGGTCCTCGGAGTTAAAGCGGTAACTAACCCTGATGTGGGTGACCCACTTTCTCTTTAGTATTACTTCTCTTATTATTTTTCTGTCATATGCCATTTCTTTTTTGCATTTCTGTCGCACTCTTTTAATTGTGTAAAATCAGGATATCATCAATTCTAGACTGTAGTCACAGGAATGTTGGACCTTGAATGCCCAATATGACTATGGAGCTCATACTTGTAGTGACCATTTCCATTGTTTTATTTACTTTTCTGTCTAAGATTTGTTCACTTTTCCCTATTTCTTGTTCTTTATCTTCCTTCTCTGATATATTTTATGTGTGTGTGTCCCACTCATGCTTTAATGGCTTTCCCCTTTTACTAGACTTATAAACGGGAAAGCCATGAAAGCATGAGTGGGACACACATAACACGCCCCTGTTGTGGGCCACCATACCTACTTGTCACCTCCCATCTCTTATCTGTTTTCCTAGTTGTTCTTTGGTTTGTGTTTGAATCTGAACTTTCTGTCATCTCTTACATTTGGCTTATTTTGAAATACAGGATATATTTTTGCCTGATTTCTTTAAGTAACTTTTCTGGGAAGTGCAAAGTTTACCAATTCAGCTATAGTGAACCCTAATGTATGAAACAAATGAGCATAGTATCAGCTTTCAGCAAGAATATCAGACACAACATTCAGCCAGTGACAGTTCATTTGTAGCAGGAATTCTAAAATATATCCCAATGCACCAGCCATTTTCTATTCTTCTACACTGTAATATAATAATATAATTTAAAGTCCTGAACTCTCCATGAAGAAAGCTTATTTGAAAAAAAATCATTAGCAAAAGCCATTTGCAAAGTTGCTGAAAGACAAAGGGCAGGATTCACGAAGGCTTGCATGGAGACTAAGAGTAGAGTAAGACTCCATGCCTTGATCATGTCTGCCGAGTGATCCAGGAACAGCCGGTAGGGGCGTGCAACAGAGCACCCAAAATGAGTCTTAAACGGACAGGGCTAGGATATGCAAATTACCTCATTTGCAGCTGAAAGCTATGCAAATGAGGTAAATGTGCGATCAGGGAAACCCGAACCTGTCCTAGTAAGAGTAGTATTATTTGCAGAAATGTACTCAGTTGACAACTGAGTACGGTTCTGCAAATAGCAAAACGTTGCTGTGACAGCCCCAAAAAATGGATGCTTACAGTGGAGGAAGCATGCCAATGGCCAAAAATACGGCCATTGGCAATGGTCATCGATGCAAATTAAAAATAAAATACATATTTTTTTTTATCCTGATTGCCGATGTTTAAGCGGAGCGCAGCGACAAGCAAACGTGGTGCGCTCTAAAAACCAGAAAAACAGGAATTAAAATCCACAAATGTGGATTTTATAGCAATTCTTAAATTTTAATGCAATGGAATGGCAGTCCGAAGACAACATGGCTACCGAGTAGAGGTTGCTAAGGGGGGAAGTTCAGTCTAAGATATGTAACCAAGCATTAGTAGGCAATCCTATGCAAATGAGGGTAAGGATAGTGAATCCCAAGTTTACATAGCAAATGAGCACAGTCAGTGGAGTGTAGGAGTAAGATAAGGGGAGTATCAGAGTAGAAGATAGGTGACATCACGAGAGGGTATGTATGAAAGAAGTGAAGCTCATTGGAGCAGAGCGTCATGTGTATGCTGTCAGTTGCCCATCTCTGGAAGAGGTGTGTCAACAGGTATCCCTGCTAAAGTCAAGAAATTGAAGGTGTATGCTGTGGATAACACCAAAGTTTCTTGAAGAAGTGCCTGCAATGTGTATGCGCATGTAGAACTGAATAAGAATGTGTGCACGCGTGTGTGCCTGTGTGCGCGCGTCTAAGCCGGAGTAAGCATGTGCAAGGTTGTTTAAAGTTGTGTAAGCACGTTTGTGCCTGTGTACACACGTTTTAGCAAGAATAAGCAAGTGTTAGTGTAAGCATGTGTGCGCGCGTGTGAGCTTGTGTGCGCGTGTTTGCGCTTGTGTGCGCGGCGCTGCCCCCCTGAAGAAACAGAAAGGGAAAAGGAAGCACAACAAATAGTAGGAAGTTAACCAGGGAGTACCAGCAGAGTTAGCAGGTGAAAACAATTAGAATCAGGCAATTACACAGGCAGTACACTAGCCCAGCCCAGCCCAGCCCAGCACTTTAAACTCTGCAAACAACATTCCACTATGTTTCTCTCGGAGACACTGCAACACTGCAGTAAGCTAATAGAAGTGAAAACTGAAAAAGCTTTACTGAGACAAAGAAATGTTAGGGGCTGCCATTGCTGTTATAAGGCGACATATGCAACATGCTGAGGGTGGTGACAATGCAAATGCTGCTGGACAACCCACAGTGAGGAGATGGAGAAGAGTGTACAGGCCCAGGGTAACCTATCAGGGGCTACATGAGCTGGAGATAGTGGAGCGCTATAGAGTGGACAGAGACCTCATGCAGCAAATTGTTGAGCTGTGCAGGCCACGCCTCACACACAGAACCAAAAGAGGGGAACCCATCCCAGTGGAAACCAAGGTATGTGTTGGCCTAAGAATATTAGCAACAGGTACCTTCCAGAGACCAACTGGTGATATGATGGGGATATCACAGGCATCAGCATCCAGGGTACTGCACCAGTTCCTGGATGCCATGTCAGCACATGTCGGTGGTCATGTATACTTCCCCAATTCCCATGAGTACTGGCCAGCAATATGCATCACTTCCAGCAAATAGCAGAATATCCTGAGGTAGTGGGTGCAATCGACTGCATGCATATACACATCAAAGCACCAGCCGGTGAGCAGGGTATGGTCTGCTTTAACCACAAGGGCTTCCCCTCCATCAACTGCTAGGTTGTGTGTGATGCCCAGGGCATAATACTGAATGTGTGTGCTGGCTGCCCTGGAAGCTACCACGATTCCCATATTTGGCATCTGACACAGCTGTACCAGACATTTGCCAATGGGGACATCCCTCAAGGTCACCTAGTGGGGGATGCTGGCTATGCACTGGAGCCGTGGCTGATGACACCCATCAGAAATGCACACACTCCTGAACAGGAACACCATAATGAGGCACACGCACAAACACAAAATGTAATTGAGCGGGTATTTGGGCTGCTCAAGTCATGGTTCCGGTGCCTGGACACATCTGGTTTAGCCTTGCAGTACTCACCAACTACATGTACCCAAATTGTCATGGTATGTGCTATGCTACATAATATGATGCTGCAAAAACAGCTGCAGCAGGACCAGCATAGGCCTGGGCCAAACATCCCCCCACCATTGCCAAGGCCATCACAGGCAGAGCGTGACTCAGAGGAGGAACAAGCTGAGCCTGCCCCAGTAGGCAGAAGGAGGCATGCCCAGTATGCCCTGGCCTTGGCAAAGAGGCAACGCATAGCACATACACTGGCCCAGTAGGAACCCTGGAAATGATACCTCTCTCCAACATGCACAAAGAGTAAAAGGGATGCCTAACATGACACTACCTGTCCTCAAACACGTATAGGGAGTGTAGTATATGCATCCGATGTAGGCAGCTCTGCAGCACCACCCGAGGCATGATTGCCATCTGTTAAGCAATATAAAGCAGTGCTAAACAGCTTTCACCACCAATCAGTATATGTAAACAAAATTGCGCACACTAACTAGCACAACTGTGGTCAATGCTGACCAATATTGCCGAACGTTCAGCAATGTTGGTTAACGTTGAGCAATGTTGGACAAGCATGGTCTAAGTTGGGCATGTCTGAACAAAAGCCAACATGCTCATATTTGCCCACTGGCCTGTAAGCAGTCAGGTCTGCTCAGTATGAAAATATAAAGCAGTGACAGGCCTCGAACCCAGGATACTGTGCATTACAGTCAAAGTACTGAACCACTAAACCACGACAATATGTCAGTGGTCAGCCTGTATGAAGAAATGTTGATAGGTCTATGCAAAGTATCTCATGGAAACCATGCAGGCATAGCATAATCCCCATTGAGTTATGACACAAAGGTGAGCCCTGCAGTAAGAATAGAACCTGATGTTCATCACACAGATAGTATAAATGTCAATAATGCTCATGCTCACACACATCTACAAATGTAGTGGCCTCAGACAGCAACATAATGAAAGGTCACACTGGGCATGCTCACACACTCGAATAAATGAGACAAATGTCAGGCAACAAAACACTGAAAGGCAGAACTGGGCATGCTCACACACTTAGGCCATGACTGAGTACAGCAGTGGGCCACACTTTCCTTGGTTCATTTTTAAAAGGGAACTTAACCTCTGTTGTGCCCACAGGTTTTATGACCGAACCCTATTAAAATAAGAATTTTCCCCAAAACAAATAAGTTCGCAATAATTGGCTTAAAATGGGAAAAAAAGGGGAAACAAAACCTGTCTTCCATAACAATTGGACCCCAAACCTCTAGGCAGAGGTTGATTACCCCACTTCCCGGGAAAGGCAAGCCTTGCCAAGTGTTTTTGGCGGCTTAAATTTAAACCTTCCCCTAGAACACAAAAAGGAAAATAATAATGTGCCCCTCCCGAAAAACCAAAAATATCCAGGGGTAATAAACACCCCCCCTTTTAAGAAACCTGGTTAAAGGGGGTTAGGCCCCGCCTATGGTTTACCCATTCACATGGTGGCCCCAAAATCCGGCCCCACCCGAAAATTTTCCCATTTAAGGCCCCACATTTGGTTTGGGGGGGATATCCGGGGACCCGTCCATAATTTGGAATGCTTTAAAAACAGGACAGGCCACTTCAAATAGGGAAAATGGTTCTGAAAAAATTTAGGGATTTTTTCCCAATCTACTTGGTGATTAACTCCTTAAATTGGATTGGGAAATACACCCAAACATTTACAAGCCTGGGCCAAATAAGGGGAAAAATGACCTCCCCACAAAAGGGAAAACATTAATTTCTATATAGAAGGGTTCCAAATTTCAAGGATTTCCCCCGGTGAGAGACTAATAATCTGCCCAAACCCCCAAAAACCCCACTGAATAAAACCACCAGTGGAATTTCAGGATTCCCAAATTCTAAAACTAATGGGTTTCCCTTTTGGCCCTGGCCTGGACCCTTATCCCCCGTGAGACCCTTTTAATGCTTTCCAGCCCAAAATGATTTTGGCACCCCGTTGCACACCAAATGGGCCCAAAACCTCCGTTGGTGGACCCCAGAAAAATTACAACAAAGGAGGAAGCCTTTACCCGTGAACTTTGAAGGAAGGCACCTTTATATTTAATTGGGGGTTCCTACATTCCCAACATTTGGAAATTTTCCAAATCAAAAGGGACAAAAAAAGGGCCTGGGGATTGTTGAATGGATCCAGGTAGGCTTGTAAAATTTAATTTTGGAAACCCCAAAAATTAAAAATTGAAAAGGTTCAAAAGGGGAAATCTCCCCAAAAAGGAGGATCCCTTCCGGGTTTCCCAAACATTTAGCTCCATGAGATCTTCCAAGCAACCAGGGACAGGGAAAAGGGTTTCCCGGCCTTGTGGCACCACCTGGGAATTAAAACCCAGTGGGCAGCTGTTTATCTTGTCATCAAAAATCCAAATTTATCTGGTGGGCCCCAGATTCAAACAAGCTCTACCGAAATCAAAAAAAGAAAAAAGGAACCCCTACTAAACAAAAGAAAATGCCTTCTACCAGCACCACCTCTGGGACTGCATGGATCCAGAACATGATCCAAACAAAACTAAGACTCTCTTTGTACGCACCAAAGGCAAGCGTCCAGTCATGGTGGACCCCATGCCATAAACAAGCTCTACAACAAAGGGAGAAGCTACTACAAAGGATAGAGCAAAAAATTCTTGAAAGTACGAGCCACCTTTGATCATTATAAGTAAAAAGGCTAGAGCTAGCATAAAGTCATCCAAGGCAAATTTTGAAGAAAAATACATAAGGACTCAAAAGGAACAATCATAAGGCCTTCTTCCAGCTATGTTACAGAAACCTGGGAGGAAACTTTCCCCAGATATGCTCAGAATTAGTTCAAAATGATTAGCTTGAAGATCACTGAACCTCACAGACATTGCCAACATACTTGGCTGACAGGTTCGCGAGTGCAAACTCTCCCCTCCCCCGCAAAAGGAGAGATAACTGTTGCAGAGGATTGTAGCCCCCCCCAAACATCTCCCTCAGTATAGCTCCAGTGAACGAAAGCTCTCTCCAAGGCAAAAAACACAGCATCCATGGGACCCAGATCTAGGTGTCCCCAGTTGTGTTGCTCCACAGAACTCATCGAGGGAATTAAACTACGCAATTAGGGCAGCTTCTGTTTTAATCTTAGCCTCACCTCAGGATCACGTGCCAAGGGTGGCGTGCAGCAACTGTGGTCCCCACTACATAAAGGCGGGGTGCCTCACGCAGGCCTGGAAACTTCCCGTCCCATCAGCAATGACAAGCCTGATGCTGCAAAGCTATGGAGATGATCTCATAATGGAACTCATAAATAAAGACATAGGGGACCTGCCAGACATTGGATCAAACCCAATTTGGCTTTGTCAAAGGGCGTATCAACACCTACCTCTTGAAACTTGAACCTGACTTTTTGAAACAGTCCTGCCGGGAAGCGTGCCATTGACCGAGGGCAAGGCAGTCTACACAGCCTACCTTGACCTGGCAAGGCGATTCGACACAATACTGCACTTGGGCATCTGCTAGAAAAACTCACCAGCTTTAAATGTAGAGAAACCCAAACTGTGGGGTTGCAGGCAATGGATAAGTGACGGAGCCCACAGGGTCAGAGTTGCTGGCGCTTCATGTATGCTGGTTCCCAAAGCCTGTCACAAAAGCGGTGTCCCCACAGGGGTATCAGTCCTGGGAGCCCACTCTTGTTTGGCATCTACTTTTCAAGGAAGGGGCGGTTCAGGCAAGCACCAGGAGGATTATGGCTGACAAAGTTTGCAGGGATGACTGCAAACTTTAGGAAACCCTCATAGATTAACTACATCAGACACAGAATATCCTTCAGAAGGGTCTCCTTAAGAAATGGATAACTGGTGCCAAAGCCACTTGGCCCACAAGTTAAGCCTAAAAAAAATGCATAGTCCATACCCTGTGGGGAAAAACAAAGGTTACCCCCAGCTACCATATGGAGGTGGCAATCAACTAAGCACAGAAAGAGGGTTATCAACAGGGGATCTGGGGACCCAGGTTGACAGTAACCTTTCATTTGACTTTTGCGTTGCCAAAGTAGTTAGGAAGACCTTCTACATTGCCCACACCCTGATCCATGAAGGATTCACATCTAGGTCAGGGAGGTCATCATTCCCCTGTACTCATCACTCATCAGACTTGGACGATGATTGAGTACCAGCGCCCCATTGGAATGTCATCTGACGACACCACTGCAGCAATTGGAAAGGCCCCAAAAGTTTCCTCACCAAAAGGATAAAGGTCTAAAAAAATATGCCAGCCTATGCCTCGAATAGAAGAAGGGCTCCAACTCTCCATTTAAGCTCATTAAACAGCGCCTGCTCAGAGGTGACCTGTTGCCCTGACATACAGGGAATACATGTCAACCCAGGAGTAATGAACATGCTTCACCTCAAAAAAATCTAAAATCCATTCGATCTCTACAAGAACGCCGCAGACTTGAACCTTGACTTTTGGTCATAAATGGGGCGTGTTGCTGGAGGGACAGATTTATCTTTAGAGACCCTATGCTGTGGAACAAAATCCCGGTACATGTGAGGCAGAGCACCTAAGCTGGCCTTGTTTCAAGAAATGCTTGACCAATGGATGGGGAATCATGCCAGGTATACCCCAGGGATTACCTCAGTGTCACTGCTTGACAGAGCACAGCTAAATAAATGGGCACTCTTAGTATCCTTCAAACTAAAGGGGTGGCCGAAGTCACAGAAACTCTGGAGCTGGGCTTGATAAATGCCCTGGGGCGAGATAGCCACAGCCATGTGAACCTATGAACCTATAAGGGAAGGTTCGCCCGCAAAGTACAGTGAAAAAGAGATACAACAGTCATTAGTGGGTCTATCACAAGAGGCAAGGGAAGGAATAGGTAAAGCCATACTTTTCCTGATATGGATACCATCATAGATGAAGGAACAGTTGATCAGAAACACATACAAGTATCCTACTGATGGTAACATTCAGATCTTTACGGTCATATCAGAAAAACTGGGAGATATACTATGTGCTTTGATGATGATGTTCCCAAAAGGCTGGTAGGTGAGATTTACAGAGATTTTGCTTATCAAGAATAAAAATCTATAAAAGATTATTATATGGACCACAACCCATGACAGAAACACAGAATAGAAAATGCAGTCAGATATGGAACCTTCCCCTGCAATAAATGTAATTACTGCACCTTCGTTGACACTGGACATAGATTTCTACATTCAGATCTAAAGAAAGAGGTTTACCTTCAGAATATTAGCTAACTGTGACCAGGTATAGAAATATTATATTCACTTGGCACACTGCACAGTCTATCGCCTGCCTTCTATGTTGTTGGAATGACAACGAAGGCCTGAGAGACCAAATGAGAGGAGCATATATGATATAACCAGAAATAGAGACAAATGCCTTAGCCAGGCATGTGAGGGACCATGATGAGATTTTACAAATTTTATTTTAATAATGGGTATAGGTCTATACCAACAATGGGGAACAATTGGAGAATGTTGAGGATAGAAATAGAAACTTGGGGAGGTGGAATGGATTATGAAAGGCTCGAGAGCTAACATTGGGAGTGGAGCCTGAATGACAAAATCAATATTAAACCCATTCTTCCTAAATAGGAGATTTAAAAGAAATAGTGAGGTGGCCCCTCCCTCGACCTTTTACCGCTTTTCACTTTTATATATATTTATACTTTTATATTGTATACCTATTAAGTTACATGATTGTAATATGCTGTTTCCTATTGTTGAGCTGTTTTTAATTTTAAGTTTTAAAATTTTTCACACTAGATATAAAACTTTTACTAAGTATAGCATAGCTTTAAGGTTAATTGGGCGAGGGGTTGAGTGGCAATGATAAGCTTGGTATAAATGCTGTGCTTTACTCTTCTTTGATTTGTCTGATGAAGAGTGGCTGATGCCACAAAAAGCGCTCACCTCTTTTACTAATAAAGCTGTTATTCTCATAGCAGTGTGCTGCTACCCTCCCTGCTTTGTTTTTACTGTTCAGATTATGTATAGCTGTTTGAGAATAAGAAGTCTTTTAACAGTTATGTAATAACAGTTCCAGATCACACGCTTCTGGCAGGAGGCAGAATATTTTTCAGAAAAGGATCTTAGAATCAATAGAGTGACCCTTTCGGTTTAGCATGGGAGACTGTTCAAAAATGCCAGAAAAGCTGCTGTACACAAACATGAACATGCAAAGTGAAAAACATTTATATATATATATATATATATATATATATATATATATATATATATATATATATACCTCTGCTTCATAGGTTCATAGGTTCATACTAGGCTATCTGCCCAAGGGCATTTATAAGCCTAGCCCATAGTTATGTGGCTTTACACACTTAATTTGAATAAAACTTCTTATGCCTATTATTTTTCTTGTGCCTCTGTCAATACCGAGCATGACACTGGAAAGTAATCCCTGGGGTATATCTACGATCTCTCCCATCCATTGGTCAAAGATTCCTCTTGAAGACAAACGAGCCAATAGTGCTCTTGCCTCACATGTGCAGGATTTTGTTTACCACAGCATAGGGAGTCTCTGGGTGATGAATCTGTCCCTCAGCCACGTTATATTAATAACCTTGATGTCAAAGGGTTTAAGTCTCCCTTCCCTTGTGGTTCTGGGGATCTAGATTTTTTGAGGTGCGAGCATATTCATCAAATCTGGGTTTGACTTATGGCCTTATATGTCAGGCTGGAGTCACCTCTGAGCAAGCGGTATATGAGACTTCAAGAATAGAGCTGGAGTTTCTTTTCAGTCGGGCAACATAAGACATATTTTTGGAGACCACTTTATCCTTTTTTGGTGAGGAACTTTTGGGGGCTTTCCAGCTGCTTTGCAGTGTCGAGGTCGGGAGATACATTTCTGAATGGGCATTATGCTCAATGTGCAGGTCTAATAATTGAGTGAGTACAGGGGACGATGACCTCCCTTGATCTAGATGTGGGAATCCCTTCATGATCAGGTGGGCATCGCCAGAAGGTTTTCCTAACTTACTTTAGCTTAACATGAGTGTCAAGCGAGAAGGCTACTGTCAACCTGGGTCCCCAGATCCCTGATGACTCTTCTCTGCATGCTCCAGTGGATTGCCACCTATGCATGGTAGCTACGGGGTAACCTTGTTTTTCCCGAAGGAGTATGACTATGCATTTCTTGGCGTTTAACTTTAGGCCATGGCTCTGGCTTTCCAGTTATCCGTCTCTGTGAGGCCCTTCAGAAGGATATCTGTGTCAGATGTGTTTTCGACTATAGGCGGTTTGTAGTCATCCTGCAAACTTTGTCAGCCATAACCCTCCTGTGTTTTGCTTGTACTTCAGAAAAGTAGATGCGAACAAAAAGTGGACCCAGGACCCCTGGCTTCCCTGTAAGGACTTTGCGCTTGTGACGAGGCCTTGAGTCTGACTTGCGCTGGCTCCCACAGCAACTCTTTGACCCAGTGGGTTTCTGTCCACTTAGCCAGTTTGCAACCCATCTTGTGATGTAGCAGGGTTTACATTCAAGCTGATGAGTTTTACCCCGATGATACCTGAGTGGGACTATTGACGCCGAAGAGCCTTTGCCAGGAGTCGAGGGTAGGCCGAGTATGGACACTGCCTTTCCCTCATCAATGGCCTTGAAGGTGACTGTCTCAAAAAAAGTCAACCAAGTTTAAAAGGCATGATCTGCCCTTGACGAGCAAGCCAAACTGGAGTTTGGATCCAAAGTGCTGCAAGGATTCCCTATGTCTTTATTTATGAGTTCCATTATAGATATCTCCATGGCTTTGCAGATAAGGCTTGTCAAGCTAATGGAGACCCGGTAATTTCCAGGAATTCGGTGGAGGCACCCGCCCTTGTGAAATCAGGACTTCCACCAATTGCCGTCGCCACTCCTTCAGAGGTGCGTATCCACCTGAGGTGAAAGGGAGCTAAGATTAAACAGCTGTCCTAACTATGGGTTTAATTCCTCATTGAGTTCGTGGAGCACACAGCCGGGGACACCATCCGGTCCCATTGATGCTGTGTTTTCAGGAAAGCTTTTATATAATTGAATTGGAGCTAAGCTAGCATTATAGCCTTAGGTGTGGCCCATAAATTTCTATTCATATATCCATATGCAAATGGCCTATAGGCTATTCTGTGTTCATTTAATATTTAGTTTTCATCTTAGTTTTTATGTCTTAATGCTATGTTTCTTTTTGGAATCATGGATCTTAAACCCTGCTCGTGGTGAATTTCATGCTTGGTTGCTTTCAATTAGTAATAGTATGCCCTAACATAATATGGCATGCTGTCGGTGTTGATGTAGACATATTTCAACATTGAGTGAAACTTATCATCACTCCTTATTTACGCCAGACCATTGAAGTTGAAGTTTTTCACCGCATACATTATTTATACTGGTCTGTAATAACATCTATAGAGGAAGATAGTTGATCTATATCGGGAAGCTGATTATTCAAACATGGTGTAATGTATTTCATAGGAAGTTGAGCTCTCTGTTAAACCAAGAAACCATGGAAGTTTCACATTCAGCCATTATAGGCATCAGATAAGAAATGCTTAACTTTATATCAGGGATGAATTTATGTTTATGTCTTAATGAATGTCAATATGGTTAGATTTAATAATATGTTAAAGGATGCATATTTTATTTTATTTTATTTTATTTTATCCCAATACCATTTTTATTACTAAAGCTAAACATACTTTCTGTCTTTCTTGTAAGCATATGTACTACTGAGATAGAAATAACATCTAGGTTTAGATGGATCATTTCATTATTTTAGATTTTTTGAGGCCGTCATACGGCTGATTCTTTTGCCCTTAATATGCACTTGAATAACTAAACTAGAGCACGGATGATTTAAGGTGATTAAGCTCCAAACTTGGAAACAAGTATGGAGTTCCATATTGCTACGAGTAAGATTTCCATTTATTTGGATGGCATATGGTTTTTCTCTTTCTTCCTTTTTACCTATTATTATGCACCATTCAATTTTGTAATGGAACATGATTAATGTTCCAGTGAAAATGGATCTTTCTCTCATCGTGCACAATATTCACATAACATGAGATTCATGTAATGTAAATAGCGGAGTATCATCTCGCTTTTGACACACTATGTCATTGGTCTAATATGGGCATAACTTTTTTATTTTTTTTTTTTTTTTTTTTTTTCTAAGTACTTGGAATGTTACTCTAAGCAACAGCTTTTCTGTTTTGTCATTATCTAGTGGTGGTATATGTATGCATTGACGCTAGTCAGAATAATTCTTTGGGTTGTCATCTAGTTGTCACTACACAGATGTATTGCCTTTGTTGATGACTTTTCATGATATACGATATATGTATAGGTGACTAGGGATGCAGTTGGTGCAGCCTTTGAATGCAGCATTTGTGTTGATGTTTTGCTGTTGTTTGTCTCTGACAGACTTCATCGAATGCGGGAGGAGCAGCAATGGCAGTGGCTGTTTCTTCCTGCCTGGCTTTGATCTTGCATTGTGCTTTGATGATTCTATTTAGAACAGTGTATGCACAATGTTGTTGTCTCAGAGGATGTAGGTGCATCCTATTCTGGCTGCAAATGCAGGCTGTATCGCATTTAAAATGATAGAATGTATCAGCTATTTCATGTGGTTTTATATAATTTACATTGGCACATATTTTATTATATGACCATGAATTATTGCAAAAAGTAGTTACTAATGGCATCATGAACTATTAGGTTTTATTATTGTGAATTTGGAATTATATTTTAAAAATGTGAAAATGTTCCTTTGTATCTGTGACTCAATGTTTAACTTGCCTCCTGAACCAGCATAGAAAATAGGCATTTTCGCTTAGTAATTTTGTCTTAATTGTTTGGGTAATTGAGTAATTGATGAATTGTTTCTCTTAATTGTAGTGAGCTTTGCTATATAAAGGGATTCATTTTGTGTGTAAACTATAACCTGATGAAGCGCATATCAATGCGTGAAAGCGCTTGTTTTATTTTTTTAAAATAAAATCATCTCCTTTTTTACCGTGGTGGTTCCTGGCAGTTTTTCATCATTTTTCAGGAAAGCTGTGTGAGGTTCCTGAGTTTGAGAGGGTGGTCTGTAACATGCTACAAATTGCAGAGCAGTCTTGCCTACGGTTAATTGCACCTGGATGGTCTCTGATGCATCGTGCGTTGCCACCAACCTGGAGGTGAGGGTGTCTTTAATGAATATGGACACCCCTCCTCCTTTCTTGGTGTTGTCCGGATTTTGGGGCCAGAACGCATGATATGAGGTAAAACCTGATAGTGCCGGGGTGCTCTCAGGAGCCTTGAACCAGGTTTCAGTCACAGCACAGACATCGCATGTTCTCCATACTGGAGAAGGGCTTGAGTGCGATGCATCTTGAGGTTGAGACTTCCTGGCATTGAGCAGCACATTACCCTTAGTTTTTTTCCTTTGTTTTGTTCTAGGGTGGTAGGTTTAGAATTTGAGCCTTGCCTAAAAAAGGCACTATGGGGTGGCAAGAGCCTTTGCCATTCAAGTTCTTGATCTCTTCCTCGTACTTATTTTGATTAGCTGTGAGTCTTGATGCTCTCAGTCCTTGGCCTCTTACAGTGTTCTTAAATATATGTCTCGGGTGCATACTCTGTCTATGGAGATAGCTATTCCTATAACATTCTTTCCTATAGATTTCAGTTTCCAGAATACCTCTATCTTTTTGAAGTATCCTGACATCCAGATAATCTATAACATCATAGGAATGCTTCATTGAAAACTTAAGGAAGCTGTTACTATTGTCTATTTTGTGGAAGAATGATAGAAATGAGGCTACATCACCTCCCCATAGAATAAAGAGATCATCCACAAATCTCCTGTAGAACTTCAGATGCCTTCCAATCTCAGTCAGTAGGAATTCTTTCTCCCACATACAGCCATAACAACCCAATATTTGCATACCCATTTGCACATGAAGTGCCCATGGCCCATGCCATCCCTTTTGTCTATATAAATTTCCTTCAAACAAAAGATATTGATTCTTCTAATATCAGTTCTATCAACAGTGATAATAAATCAATAACCTTGTACATCATATGTTTCTGTCTTCCATTAAATACTGTTTTGAAGGAGCTCAACACCTTTACTATTGGGGATGACTGTGAATAGAGATTTCACATCCGACGTAATCATGAGCCATCTATCCTCCACAGCTATACTCTTACAAAATGCATACAGATCTTTTAAAAACTGTTTTGTATCAGTTAATATGTATACATTCTTTTTCAACACAGTTTTAAGGTGGTGCTCCACAAAAATGGACAAAGGTTGAGTACACCAGCCCCTCCCCCTGATACAATGGGTCTCATGGGGCACTCTGGGATGTTTATGTATTTTAGGAAGTCCTTGTATGATGGGTAGAACAGGTTTGTCTACTATGAAGTACTTGAATAGCTCTTGGCTGATAACTCAACACTGTAAGCATTCAAATAATGCATTGTATATTAACATGCTGCTTACATGCACCTGTTGAATATCTACTTTCTGATAAGAAATGTCATCATTCAACATTGTCAGCATAGATTCGCCCCCATATAAAAAACATAATCCATCACCACTAGAGAACCACCTTTATCAGCTGGTCTCACTGCGATGGAACAATCATTGCACAAAACCTCCAAAAGCTTTCTTTTCAACTCTCTGTTTAAATTATTGAAGCATTTCTTAAAAATACCACTATCATGCATCTTATATATTTCTTTTATACATGCTTTTCTTCGAATGTCTCAATAAGCAGCGTTGTTTACAGGAATATAGCTTCTTGGTTTCTTTAAAATGTTTACACAGCTATTACTCATATTATTGTCACCAAACTGAGATTTAAGCATAAGATTCTAGTAAACATTTTAAGTTCTATAATATTGTCAGTCATATCCATTCTACATGCCGGGTACAAAGGATTTCCCCTTTGTTCAACACACTTATCTCAGAATCAGTTAAAAATCCGGCCCGTGATATATTCCATACTCAATGGATGTTGGATTGTTGCCACATTTTCTTGAGTGTCAAAGATTGTTCCTCACTCTATGGACGCTTTCCGCTTTCATCCTTCCTCTGCTCATGGGCCCCAGCGGTTCTGAAAATTTGCAATTAGGTATAGGATACACGGTGAAGAAAGAGCCATGCTGTCAGATGGAACTGATGACATACGGCTAATATTAAAGGATTAGTAGATACATTTTTTCTGCAAATTTGCTGCGAGCTCTCCTCTCAAGCACTCTGTATATCACTGCTGCTTCGTGGAATCAGAGGGAGGTGTGGTAGGAAGTGACATTACAGCATTGGGGTTTTCTAGTGTATCTCTAACAAAGAGAATTGCCGCAAGGCTCAATTGGTTGCTTAGGAACCAATTGATTCAATAAGGCTGGAGGCTAGAGCTACTGCTATTCACAACATTGTTACATTCTTTGGGCCAAGCAAAGACATCGCCCACTCAGGAGAGGAAATCTTGTAAAGTCCCTTTGCACTTTCTTTCTTATAGCCCCAGTTGCTGATCATAAAACAGATATTAAGTTCCAAGACATAGTCTAATTTTAAATCGACAATAGCATCACGGATATTTTTAAGTAGAGTTCTGCTTGCAGTTTACAGACATTGGATGATATAGGGAGTTCTTCTGGCTTAAAAGAAATCTATTAGTAGCTGCATATAATTCGCGACTGGTTTCTAAGTTAATCCTGCCACTTTAATAATAAATCTTTGTAACATAGTTCCATAAGTGGGCATTTTCAGTAATTCCCTTAAGCCCGAGGGACTATATTAAGCTTTCCAGACAGGCTTCAAAATAAAGTCTCTGTGACTGAAGCCGTTTCAATTTCGTGAAATCATTTCAGTTTTAAAACAAGTCTTTTCTCATTACGCTTAGCAACAAACATACTTCCACTGTTCTCTTCTTTGTTTGTAAATCTTGCACACTAGAGGCTCTACCTCTAGTAAGGGATTGTTTTTGACCTCAAGAAGTTCATGCAGGTTCCTTTTGTATAAAATTCCTTCTGATTTCCTTTTCAGGGCATAATCCAGTTCAATAACAGAGACATTTCCTCTGCCATGTCCAGCACCACTCATAATGTAAATGAATCCGCGAAACGCCGGTAAAAACCAAAGCGGTGCTGGCAAGGTTACCTCCCAACAACAATAAAATGAACAGTGAAAATCAAAGCAGGAGTGTAGCAGCCACGGCTATGTAGAATAACAGCTTTATTAGGTAAAGAGGTGAGCTTTCGCTTTTATTGGCACCCCAACCACTTCATCAGACAATCAAAGAAGAGTAAAAGCACAGCATTTATACCAAGCTTATCATTGCCATCAAATAACTGCCCTGATTAATCCTTAAAGCCATATACTTACCTGTAAAAGTTTTATATCTAGTGTGTGAAAAATTTTAAAAAAGCTTAAAATTAAAAACAGCTCAACAATAGAAACAGCATATTACATCATGTAACTTAATACATATAATATAAAAGTATAAATATATATAAAAGTGTAAAAATATATATAAAAAGTATTAAAAGATGGGGGAGGGGGTACTACCTACTATTTCTTTAAATCTCTATTTGTAGATAGAATGGGTTTAATACTGATTTTTTTGTCATTCAGGCCTACCCCAATGTTAGCTCGTAACCTTATAATCCATTCTAGTTCCCTAGTTTCTACTCTATTCTTAACATCTCCACCTCTATTGTTGGTATAGACTTTATCTATTACTAAAAATAAAAATGTGTGTGTCTCATCGCGAATGGTCCCTCACATGCCTGGCTAAGACATTTGTCTCTAATCCAAATTCATGTACATCATGTTTTAACAGCCATAAATCCATTTTTGTCTAACTGGACATCAGTGCAGTTTAGGGTTTCTGCTAGTAGTACTACTCACTCATATTGAATAATGTTATCTTATGCAGTGGATCATATTACCAAATGACGCTCGCGGTACTTTGTAAGGTACTGGTCCTCGGAGTCATGATAGCCGCACGCACCTGATGTGGGTGACCCACTTTCTCTTTAGTATTACTTCTCTTATTATTTTTCTGTCATATGCCATTTCTTTTTTTGCATTTCTACCGACTCTTTTAATTGTGTAAAAATCAGGATATCATCAATTCTAGACTGTAGTCACAGGAATGTTGGACCTTTTGAATGCCCAATATGACTATGGAGCTCACTCTTGGTGCATAGCTGACCAATTTCCATTCATTTGTATTTCACTTTTCTGTCTGAAGATTTTGTTCACTTTTCCTATTTCTTGTTCTTTTTATCTTCCTTCTCTGATATATTTTATGTGTGTAATATATGTCCACTTCATAGCTTTAATAGCATGCCTTCCCCTTTTGCTAGACTTTATAAACGGCCAAGCCATGAAAAACATGAGTTCTATACACATAACACTTCCTTGTGAGCCACCATACCTACTTGTCACCTCCCATCTCTTATCTGTTTTCCTAGTTGTTCTTTGGTTTGTGTTTGAATCTGAACTTTCTTGTCATCTTCTTACATTTGGCTTATTTTGAAATACAGGATATATTTTTGCCTGATTTCTTTAAGTAACTTTTCTGGGAAGTGCAAAAGTTTTACTCAATTCAACTATAGTGAACCCTAATGTATGAAACAAATGAGCATAGTATCAGCTTTCAGCTTAAGAATATCAGACACAACATTCAGCCAGTGACAGTTCATTTGTAGCAGGAATTCTAAAAATATATCCCAATGCACCTGTTTCATTTTCTATTCTTTTCTACACTGTAATATAATAATATAATTCTAAATTCCTAGAACTCTAAGATGAAAGCTTATTTGAAAAAATCATGCCAGCAAAGCCATTTTGCAAAAGTTGCTGGAAAGACAAGAGGCAGGGATTCATTTTAAGGCTTGCATAAGGAGACTCAAGAGTAGAGTAGAAGACTCCATGCCTTGATCATGCGCTCATCTGCCGGCGAAATTTATCCAGGAACAGCCGGTGGGGTGTGCAACAGAACGCACCTGTATGAGTCTTAAGCAGGACAGGGCTAGGATATGCATTCAATTACCTCATTTGCAGCTGAAAGCTATGCAAATGAGGTAAGTAATGTGCGATCCAGGGAAACCCGAACCTGTCCTAGTAAAGAGTAGTATTATTTGTAGAAATGCCGCTCCAGTTGAGCAACTGAGTAAATGGGTTCACCAATATAGCAACGCTAATTGCTGTGACAGCCCCAAAAATGGATGCTAACACAGTGGAGGAAGCTATGCCAGTAATGGCTGCAAAACTCTGACCATTGGCAATGGTCATCGATGCAAATTAAAAAATAAAATATTATATTTTTTTTATCCTGATTAAGCCGATGTTTAGCCGACAGCGCGGCGACAAGCCAAAGCGTGAGGGTGGCGCTCTAAAACCAGAAAATACCAGGAATCTAAAATCCACAAATGTGGGATTTTATAGCAATCTTAAATTTTAATGCCAATGGAATGGCAGTCCGAAGACAAACATGGCTACCAGTAGAGGTTGCTAAGAGGGGAAGTTCAATCTAAGATATGTAACCAAGCATTAGGTAGGCAATCCTATGCAAATGAGGGTAAGGATAGTGAATCCTAAGCTTTACATAGCAAAATGAGCTTTCAGTCAGTGGGTGTAGGGGAGTAAGATAAGGGAGTATCAGGAGTAGAAAGATGATAGGTGACATCAATGAGAGGGTATGTATGAAAGAAGTGAAGTCTCATTGGAGCAGAGCGTCATGTGTACTGTCAGTTGCCCATCTGGAAGAGGGTGTGGTCCAACAGGCCATCCCTGCTAAAGTCAAGGAAATTGAAGGTGTAATGCCTGTGGATAAACATACCCAAGTTTCTTTGAAGAAGTGCCTGCAATGTCGATGTAGAACTGAGGTAAGAATCGTGCACGCCGCGTGTGTGCCCTGTGCCTAATGCTGCCGTCGGGCAGTAAGCATGGCGGGTTGTTTTAGGAGTTGTGTACATCGCATTGTGCCTGTGTACACACGCGTTTGTAAGAATAAGCAGGAGGTGTTAGTGTACGCGCCACAATGTGCAGCGATGTGAGCAGTGTGGGCTTGACCAATGTGGCGTGTTGTCTGGCGGCAATAGTAGCGGCGCTGCCCCTGACGTAAACAAGAAAGGGAAAAGCTGAAGCACAACAAATAGCAGGAAGTTAACCGGGGAGTACCGAAAAGCAGAGTTAGCAGGTGAAAACAATTAGAATCAGGCAATTACACAGGCAGCATTAACTAGCCCAGCCCAGCCAGCAGCACTTTAAAATCTCTGCAAAACAACATTCCACTATGTTTCTCTCAGAGACATCTGCAACACTGCAATGTAAGCTAATAGAAGTGAAAACTGAAAAAGCTTTTTACTGAGACAAAGAAATGTTAGGGGCTGCCACGCTGCTGTTATAAAGGCGACATATGCAACATGCTGAGGGTGGTGACAATGCAGAAAATGCTGCTGGACAGCAAACTCCACAGTGAGGAGATGGAGAAGAGTGTACAGGCCCAGGGTAACTCTATCCAGGGGCTACGCATGAGGCTGGAGAATAGTGGAGGCGCTATAGGAAGTGGACAGAGGAGACACTCATACCAGCAAATTGTTGAGCTGTGCAGCGCCTCACTTCACACAGAACCAAAGAGAGAACCCCATCCCAGTGGAAAACCAAGGTATGTGTTGGCCTAAGAATATTGAAGCAACAGGTACCTTCCAGGAGACCAACTGGTGATAATGATGGGGATATCACAGGCATCAGCATCTGGGGTACTGCACCAGTTCCTGGATGCCATGTCAGCTTTTATACGTCAGTGATCATGTATACTTCCCCAATTCCATGAGTACTGGCCAGCAATATGCATCACTTCCAGCAAATAGCAGAATATCCTGGAGGTAGTAGATTTAATCGACTGCATGCATTATCTTGCATCAAAGCACCAACCCGGTGAGCAGGGTATGGTCTGCTTTAACCACAAGGGCTTCCTTCCATCAACTGCCAGGTTGTTGTGTGATACCCAGGGCATAATACTGGAATATTGTGCTGGCTGCCCTGGAAGCTACTCATGATTCCCATATTTGGCATCCTGACTTTAGCTGTACCCAGACATTTGCCAATGGGTGACATCCCTTCGCAAGGAAGGGTCACCCTAGTGGGGATGCTGGCTATGCACTGGAGCCGTGGCTGATGACACCCATCAGAAATCTTGCTTTTACACCTGAACTAGGAACACGCCATAATGAGGCACATGCACAAAACACAAAATGTAATTTTTTTGAGGCCGGGGTGGTTTGGGCCTTGGCCCCCCCCCAAAGTCAATTTTTGGTTTTTTCCGGTGCCGGACCCCATCCCGGGGTTGGGAAAACCTGCCCGTGAATTTTGGGAAAACAAACCAGGCAAACAAGGAACAAAACCAGGATTTAATTGAAAATTTATGTTCCCAATCAAAGCTTTGGATAGATGAAACGAAAGTAAAAGAGGTTAGTGTAATTTGGGGTTTTAAGGGAAAAATATGGACTGTGAGGGTTGAAAAAATGCACAGTTGGGAAAAAGTGTGGAGAAGGGAAAATTTTTTGGAAATTTTCCATGATACATTGGTGGAGGAAGTAGGCCAAAGTTAGAGAATCATTTGAGTTTTTTATGTGGGGAGAAAATTCCAAAGAGGGAAACTCCATGAAACCCGAGGAAAAAGGTGGCTAAGGTTTGCATACAAGGAACCCCAGGAAACCCCGGGAAGAGTGGGTTTAACTTAGGGGCAAGATTTATAAAATAGAGACTGGTGAATGGAGTGAAGTGATTTAATATGGAGGAAATTTGGTCAGAATAGATACAGCATGGGAATTTTGAGATGAGTTAAGTCATTTTCTTTGTTTTGGTTTCGGGTTGAGCCTGGGGTTTTAAAGTGCCTAAATATACTGCCCAGAATTTTTATTTCCTATTTGTGATGTTCTGCGCTGAAGTAAGTTTTATTCAGGATGCCAGGCTGTTCCAACTTTAATTTTTGACATTTTTTAGTGGGATTTTTCCATGATTTTCTTGATTTAACCCCAGATATAGTAGCCAGGGCACCTATTTGGCAAAGGTCAATGGGATGTGGTTGTTTTAAAAAGTAGGTTGTTCTACCTTTTTGGGGAAAAATTTCAAGAACCAATTTCAATTTTAATCAGTAGAAAAGTGCTAGTTTAAATTTTTTCTACAAGTGGGCAGGAGTTTGGGTTTTTTGGGGAAAGCCCAATTAAAAAATTTAAGAACTGGAATAAGGGGGGAAATGTTTATACAGAAAGGCTGAAAAATTCTTTGGGTTTTTGGGAACAGCGGTTGGACATTTAAAGGTTGAAGGGAACCCTAAAGGTTATTTATTGGGTTATATATAAAGAAACCTAATTTAAATACCTTAAAACTGTTTTGGGGGAGGTTGTTTGAAGCAAACCCGGGGCACCAATGTAGGTATTTCCGGGGTTTTAAAAAAAATGTTTAAAGCTTTATTAATTTAAATTTTAAAAAAAATTCCATATGCCATGGGGTTTAAATTTTAAACAATTTGGAGTTTGGGTTTGTAAGTATTTAACTTTGGCCAGTCTAAAATTTATACCGGAAAAAACCCCAAAACTTAATTTGGTTTTGGGCCCAAATTTTTGGTTCCTAAAATATAAAATTAAAAATTAAAGGGCCTTTAGATCTTTTTCAAATGTCATATATAAATAAAAAATTTAAAAGTTGGTTAAATGGTTTTTTGTATAAGAAATTTTTTTGTTTTAAAATACATAGTTTTGTGAAATGGGCCAGGGTTGTGAAGTCCCCCAAAGTGATGAACAATAAGAAAAATTTTACTATTAATGTTAATATTATTTCTAAAATTAGGGACAAAGGGGTTTTTGAAAGGGAATTGGGATGGTAAATTTAATTTGGAAAAGGGAGGAAAAAATGAAAAAAGAACGAGTAAATTGGTGTCATGAGGTTAGGAGTGGGACACAAAGAGGGGAGTGTTAAAAAGGAATTAATAATTGGGGTTGTCACAAGTTAGTAAACAAAGAATAAAAAATGGGAAGAAAAAAAGTTCTGGGAAGATTGTTATAGAAGGGGAAAAAAGAAAAAACTGTGTTCATCATAACAAGGAAACAAAAGGAGAGGTTGAACAAGGGGGGGAGTAAGTACCAGAGGTGGGTTTTGGCATAACCGTTAGGTAGAATGGTAATTGGTCAACAAAAAGCCTTAATTACTTTAATTTGAGAAAGGGAAGGAAAAAAAGGGGAAAATCAAATCCCCTACAAGGTGTGAGGGGAGTGTGGTTAGTGAAATGGGTTCCAGTGGTGGGCCGGAAAAAGCCCAGCTGTTCATTAAATGGCTGAGGATTATCCCTTTGGGAAAATAGGGTGGATCTATGGAAGATTAATTTTGGGTTGGTGGTTAAAAAAGGAAAATCCCTCCAGGGTAAGGATATTGGGTGGAGGAAGCAGGACTGTGGGTCCTTTTGATTTAGGTTAAGTCCATACAGGGCAGGTTGGGAAGATATAAAGGGGTTATAAAGGCCTAGTTTGGGGCCCGCCCCCTTGGATCAAAATGGGTAAGGGGATTGGAAAGTCGGCTAACCCTTGCCGGGACAAGGTAAACTGATCCAAAGCTACTCTCCTTGTAATAATTGGATTTAACCCGGTATGTGGGCAAATTTTCCCAAAGGGGGGTAGTTTAAACTTTAAAAGCCTTGTTGAGGCTCTGATTTCCTTGTGGGACCCTTAGAGGTAGGCAGGAGGTTGGGTTAGGCCCCAGTTTGCTTCTGAAACAAAGGTATTTTTGAACCTTAAGAATTTAAGGCTTCAGATTTTAGCCTGTGGGATCAAATTGAATGGTGATAGACTGGCATGCAATAAACCCTGTTCCCTCATCAGTTAAATCCATTTGACAAGGATAAAGTTACTTTGAATTGGAATGGGTATTTTTTGAGGTTGAAGGTCCAACTTGGGGGCCTTCTCATATGGCTGTTAACTGTTTTTAAAATTTTTTTAAAAAAAAAAAAATAGGGGGGCCGGAACCAAAGTCCATTTTTTCCCAATTTTGGGATTTGTCCTTGGCTCTGGGGAATTTTGGGGCAGCAACACCAAACCTGTTACAATTCCTGGGGGGGGTTTTTGGGCCCAAAGGAAGGGCAAAAAAAAACCCCCAAACCCTTTTTTTTTTTTTTTTTTTTTTTTTTTTTTTTTTTTTTTTTTTTTTTTTTTTTTTTTTTTTTTTTTTTTTTTTTTTTTTTTTTTTTTTTTTTTTTTTTTTTTTTTTTTTTTTTTTTTTTTTTTTTTTTTTTTTTTTTTTTTTTTTTTTTTTTTTTTTTTTGGGGGGGGGGGGGGGGGGGGGGGGGGGGGGGGGGGGGGGGGGGGGGGGAGGGGGGGGAGTGGGGGGGCGGTGGGGGGGGGGGGGGGGGGGGGGGGGGGGGGGGTGGGGGGGGGTGGGGGGGGGGGGGGGGGGGGGGGGGGTTTTTGGGGGATGGACATTTGCTGTGTAGGGGGGGAATGGGAGTGGAGACATTTGCACCGAACCTGTTTGCCAGGATGTTAGCAATGTCTGTGGGTCAGTGTATGTATTGTCAATATGCAGTAACTCACAGCATATCTTTGAGTTCCCACCCAGGTTCCTGACATAACCAAAGAAGGCCTTGTGATTGTCCTCAGTGCCTGGTACAGATCTCTGTTAGCAGCGGCACTTACATGAATACATGAGTGATCATAGCTTTCTGCCAGTACTGATCAAAGATGACTTCCCATGTTGGTAATGTGCTCTATCATGTAGTAGCCTCCCCCTTACCTTGCATGGCCTATGAATGTCCGGGGTCCTCTGGACAGGTCCCCTGCCTTTGGAGGAGTGAGACATGTTGTAATATGTGATAGCACGATCCATTCATTCCAGTAGGTGTCCAGAGAATGCGTATATAAAGGAATCAGTGGTCTGAGCCATAGTTACCACTGTCCCAGGGTCTTTGTAGGATACCACCTTGGCTTGTAGAAGTGTGACGTCTGCTCTGAGAAGTTCCACACAGGGATAACCTACTATGGGTGTGGAGACGGGATATGGATGTCCAGTGAGATAAATGTATGGTCTGACCTCACCAATGAGGAGCATACCTCTGGTGTGGAACATAGAGTCCCCATGCTGGTGATGAGCAGGTCCAATATGTTCTCTCCACTTGTGGGTGTCGTGAACAGGTGTGCCATAGCATTTGAGTCTATATATGCTAGCAACAGTTGTGCAAGGGTGTTGGTGCCTGTGTAGTATTCCCAGTCAATGTTCAGGTAGTTGCAGTCACCCAATACAATGTTGGTTGGAGAGACCTACATATCCCCCAGTGTTCCCAGGAATACTGAGTGTGGTACCCAGGTTTGGGAGGGTGGACTGTAGCAGGCTACAAACTGAAAGGCAGGTTTGCCCACAGTCAGATGCACATGAACGGTCTCTGATGCTTCGTGCAGTGCTAATAACCTGGAGGTGTGTGTATATATGTGGTGTATATGTATACACCCCCAGTAATGCTGGCCGGTCTGAGTCATGTGTCCGAAAAGCATGGTATGACGTAAAACCTGGTAGTGCTGTTGTTCTGTCGTGAGCCTGAAACAGGTGTCTGTCACTGCACAGATATCGACATCCCCCATACTGAGGACAGTCCTGAGTGTGTGCATTTGAGGGTTAGACAGCATGTGTTGAGCAGCATAACCCTTACTGACTATAACCTTGTAACATGTATGGAGGTGGGTTGTGTCATGAGCCTTGCTTAAAAAAGCCACTATGGGGGCGGCGAGAGCTTCAGCCGGTATTTAAAAATCTAGGTGTGACAGGTGCAAGCCGCCCATAGCAAAGCTACACGGCATGTCGAGCATGTCATCCCAGGATGATAGACACTGGATCCCCTTTGAATGACACCAATATGTCAGCCAACTGTTATAAGTGATCAGTTTGTCTGTATACTGTGACATCAGTCCTGGTGAGGGTAAGATGCTACACAAGGTCAGGATCATACTGTCCTGGGCGACATGATCAGAGAGCCCATCTATGTCACATGTCATGTAGTCCAGGGAGGAACGTCTGAGGTTATTCACACCAGCATGGACAATGATGGAGCCATATATGTACTTGCTGTGGAGTGGCCTGAGTGCATGTGTCATGTGGTGGATCTTGGCACCCAACAGCTCAAAGTGACCTTCACCTTGTACAGCCTGAGTGGGACGTTAGTGTATCTGACAATAAGAGTCACCTATGAGAACTGTATTAGCAGTGACTGTGTGGCACACTGACTTTGTGAACTATGGGATATGTGGGTAATGTTGTGGGGTAGCGGTTCGTTGTGTGACTGCTCTGGAGGTCACCGCTGCTTAGGCTGAGTTTATGTAGAGCCTCCGATGTGTGGTAATGTATTGTCTGTGCTGTCACTATAGGTCTATGTGAGACTGGAGTTGTGGTGTGTGTGGTTACCTTCACCACCTGATAGACAGTGCCAGTCATGGGTCAAGAGAGCTCAGCCCCCTGTTCGTCTATATAGTTGCATCCCTCTCATATATCTGAGTTTGTTGGGAGGAGGAGAGGGTTGTCTGTGTACATGAGGCAGTTGTAACATTGCATCAAAAGTCTAATCATCACACGCTGGACTGGAGAGTACACATGACACCGACCTTCGGACATGACAGGATATTATGATGACATACTCTGTTGACCAATCACATAGGATCAATAGGGTGGTACGTGTGTAAAAGAGCACAACAGGGGTGTAGTGCTCATGTTTGTCCGTGTTTTTGGAAGATCATCTGCGAACGAGTCCAGAACCATGACACTGTCTTCAGATATGTCATATATAGCAATGTACACCTATATATGCCCTGAGTCAGGGACAACTGTACCTGACTGACAATGCCGACAACCTGTCAGACGGGCCCATACATACATACCCACCTCCCACTGACAAAATGCCCTATCATCATACCAGGAGATAACACACGTGGAATGGGTATACAGCACCACCCTAAGCTATAATCATGGCATCAATTGGATTACATACTTCCCCTATATGTGACATAAGTGAACTACAGAACAAACATACCCTGCACCCAAACAGTCTGTCGAGCCCCACCCACACTACCGGATCTGAAACTGTTGAATGTGTTACAGCAACATATGGCACACCCCACAAGTGTTGGTGCACACCAGACCATGGGAACTAACGTCCTATAAGCCTATGATGTCTGAACTGCAAGGCCATGTAGTCCATCATGATTGAAGTCATAAACAGAGCTATTGCCTGCCGACAAACACACAACCCTACCAACCGTGGTGTGTTCATGGGCAGAAAATGATTCCCAAACCTGCTAGGCTGTTTGCAAGGCACCCACCCAGGACATATATCACTGTAAGGAGCTACACACATCCCACATAGACTCTGAATAGCCCTTACTCAACATACCAGACACATGTCGTATCCACAAAGTCAACAATTTGTGCATAAATATGTATTGTCATATGAAGGAATGGCAATTTGTCCATGGATAGATCACACAAGCCATGAATAGTGGAGTCCTCTACAAGCTGGTAACACCTGCTGACCCACGTGGTTCATTCCTGGGATTGCATTAAACAAAGTGCACACATGTCCAGTCTGATGATGTCAGCAACCTACACATATAGCAGGAGACTAGAAGCCACCCAGTAAAGCATATAGCACGTCATGTAAATGTGTATCTCTCTAGTATCATAACATAGTTAGGTAGGGGTTTGAATCCTGCAAATGCTGAGTGTGTGGGGGTGTATGTGTATGTATGTGTGTGATTCCTTTGAGAGGAGTGGCCTTTTTGGAGCCTAGCAAAACACATTCAAAGAGGTAGATTCCCCTTTGTCAAATCTGATGATGTCAGTATCCCACAAATACAGCAGTGGAAATGTAAACTCCCACTAAAGCATATAGCACGTTGTGTTAATGTGCATCTCTCAAGTAGCATAACATAGTTAGGGGTTTGAATCCTGCAAATGCAGAGTGTATGTGAGTGTGGGGGTATGTATGCATGTGTGTGATTTATTTGAGTGGAGTGGCCTTTTTGGAGCCTAGCAAAACACATTCAAAGAGGTAGATTCCCCTTTGGCAAATCTGATGATGTCAGTATCCCACAAATACAGCAGTGAAAAGGTAAACTCCCACTAAAGCATATAGCGCGTCGTGTTAATGCATATCTCTCAAGTAGCATAACATAGTTAGATAGAGGTTTGAATCCTGCAAATGCAGAGTGCATGTGAGTGTGGGGGTGTATATGTATGTATGTATGTGTGTGATTTATTTGAGCGGAGTGGCCTTTTTGGAGCCTAGCAAAACACATTCAAAGAGGTAGATTCCCCTTTGTCAAATCTGATGATGTCAGTATCCCACATATACAGCAGTGGAAATGTAAACTCCCACTAAAGCATATAGCGCGTCGTGTCAATGCATATCTCTCAAGTAGCATAACATAATTAGGTAGGGGTTTGAATCTTGCAAATGCAGAGTGTATGTGAGTGTGGGTTATGTATGTGTGTGATTTATGTGAGAGGAGTGGCCTTTTTGGAGCCTAGCACACATTCAAAGAGGTAGATTCTCCTTTGTCAAATCTGATGATGTCAGTATCCCACAAATACAGCAGTGGAAATGTAAACTCCCAGTAAAGCATTTAGTGCATCGTGTTTATGCGTATCTCTCAGTTATCATAACATAGTTAGGTAGGGCTTTGAATCCTGCAATTCCTAAGTGTATGTGTGTGTGAAACCGTTGATCAGAGTGTTGTGGGTTTTGCTTTTACTAATGTATGACATATCAGTAAAACAACAGTATGTGCAATGCACACATCAGGTATCTGTGTGGCAAATACACAGAAGTACATGTGACCTCAATTTTTAACTGTGTGGCAAAGACATAGATGTACATGTTACCGCAATCACAGGTGTGAAGCCTGCCTTCTACACTAATACATCTGTTACCATTGACAGTCTGTGCTGCTGCTTCACAGACCGTAGGTCACATATGTATGTATGTGATATGGCCAGCCACTGTAGGGATCTGTGCCCTAGGTCATCCATGGCACATGCTCATGACAGTGTGTATAGAATAGTGTTGGTGAGGGGTCATGCCTGGGGCATATCACAGGCATGTTCAAACACAACACAGTCTGTCAATAATGGGCATTCAGTATAGGTGTACAACAACTCTGCGGATATGCATACAGACCCCTTATTGCTTATGTGATACACTGATGGACATCAGCATACATTTGGGAATGTAAACATCAGAGGACAGATGACATCACATGTGGCTGTAAATACACATCTGTACCCCTGCTACATGTCATGGGCTACTACCAATGTGGTACTGTCAGGATACCATGAGTATTAAATGTGGATGACTATGCTATAGTTGGCTCATAGCTTCACAGCATGGGTTTGTCAACAGGTATCTGTCTGTATGTTACCCTTGTGGAGGATGAGTGTCTAATCCAGAGAATGCATTGTAGGCCACTGTATGCATTACTAGATGTGGACGGACATATCCCTAGTGTGTCTGCTAGTACCTAGGACGGCCACATGCCTAAAAGGAGTGGTCATGGGAATGTGTGGCAGTCAGTACCACTGGTAACTGGTATAGTATAGTACCAGAAGGATTTGTATGCTACAGTGTACCTTACAGCTGTGTGTCAGTTGTCAAAACATCATCTAACAATTGGTTAAGATCAGGCTGTTGAGAACATGTACACTACCAGACTGTAAACCAATGACCAATATTAATGCTACCACCCACAACATAGTGTCAAACCATGTCATACACACATGTGCACCCAAGTTGTAACATATGTGTAGTAAAATGCCTACTGGCCACCAATAGGACATATGAAGTGTTAACACTGTGTAATACAGGGCATGTCACCCTTCCCATATGTCTTCCATGCACATACATGCAGACAGTGCACCTTCACCATGTTCACAAATATACACCTGCAAATCTGTACTGCATACATCACACACGTACCATCCACTCACCAACACATGCTGCCAGTTCCACACACATCTGCCAAGTGGCACATGGGCGGACAATCCATGTTTGGAATTAACCCTGGTGTGAACAATACTACATTGATATTCTCAGCTTTAATGCATCATGCCTGCTCAGATATACCTACAAGGACAGCATTACACTTTACTGTTGACAACATGCTAACATTGCTACACTGCTATTAGGTCACCCTGTGCATTAGCACCATGTTAGCCTGTTCCTGCATCACAGTCACAGATGACAGGAGGTGGCACAGATTCATCATATGCACAGGGTGTGTTATTCGTTTGCCAGAGCCCGACATTGACCCATCCAATCGACATGTGTGTGTGTGTGTGTGTGTGTGTGTGTGTGTGTGTGTGTGTGTGTGAGGGACAACAGCACAGTATGGGTCAGTGTTGATGTGATGTGTGTGTGTATGTGTTAGCCCTAGGTGTTTGGATTATGTGTGTGTCTGCATGCACACAGTTCCCCCTTGTGGCTGCCTAATACGGGAGGTTGTGGGACAGCCACAGACTGTACCTGTCAGGCTGTACAGATCACTGTCTCCGGCCATGGACACGGTACCTGTGCCTGGCAGGGGTGACATGGACACTATTGGGTACTACGACAGACTGGGTACTATCGTCAGAGGCAGAGGGATGTTGACTAGACCCATATCCCTGCTGGGAATGGCCAGAGCCACGTGCACATGGTCGTCTAGGATGGTCTATCGACAGGCCAGCCCCAACATTGCTGGGGCTGGTACTGCCACTACGGGAGCGGCTGGGACTTGTGTGCCATCCACGACGACTGCCAGCAGATGAAGTTGCTGGCATACATCCACATCGACGTCTCAGCTGTCCTGCACTGTCCTGGTGCATGGGCATCACATTGCGGAGGACATCTAGTGTCTTCCCCCGACGTCTATCAATGACCTCGGTGTAATTATGTATGGCACCTGCAAGGTCACGGATACTGTCATTGATAGCGGTATTATGAGTCCTCTGCACCCTAAGTCCCTGCCTGGTGTATCGTTCCATACGTGCCTGTGCCTGCATTACAGCCCTGAACATACCTGAGGTTGTGAGACCTGTGGGGGCATGTCTGCCAGGGGCATTATGACCAGTAGGGCTCCCACAAGAACCCCTGTCTGGGCATGGCTGCTGTATGGGGTTGCATGTGCCATTGATACCACACTATCCTGGTCAATGCCTACCGTATACTGTTCCTCAGCTAAGATCATTGGTGTTGAGTGATGTATCAGCAGTATGTATGTACACATAGACTGGGTGGAAAGCTGTGTACTGTTGATTGGCGGACCAACAAACCACCCTGTCAAACCTGCCTGTGCCACAACACATGTATCATCATGTCCACTATTTGTGGCAGTGACATCAGGTTCCCTGCTGCACTCATCCAACATTACCTCAGGACCTGTGAGAGGGAGACAGGAAACACACTTTACCATCTGTACAGGATGTTGTAACACATGCACACATGAACACATGAACACATGCACACATGCACACATGTGCACATGAACACATGTGCACATGCACACATGAACACATGCACACATGCACACATGTACACATGCACACATGAACACATGTACACATGCACACATGAACACATGTACACATGCACACATGCACACAGGCACATATGCCCACAAATGCACTCATCACTACAAGACACACACACACACACACACACACACACACACACACACACACACACACACACACACACACACACACACACACCACCACCAGCAGTACAGAACATACTCAGTAGCGTGTGATGGTGGGGTACAGCATCACAAGGCAAGCAGTGATATCACACGTGTCAGCATGCAGGACGTGTGTTTCCCAACAGCATGCAGTGCGTGTGTTGACAGCCCTTGCCAATAAAACTATGCCTGTGTTTGATGCATGTGTGTTGTTGTTAATTGTTTGGCCTCACCCTGGAATGCACTGGGTACATGGACACGACAGTGCTGCGAAAGTGTTATAAGCTCTGCAATGTTCAGTGCACCATCTCACACAGGTGTACATACCATGGCTGGATGTGTATCTGTGTGTCACATGGATAGCCATGTCTGATGGGAGCGTCTGTGTGTTCAACAGATAATTGTGGACACAGGATTAATACATGCATGTAATGTATACACACGGGATGAGTAGTGCATGTCAACCTGATGGCATACCATTGCTCAACATGCCCATTGTACAGTGGTTACAGTGCGTGTAGGACAGTATGTGGACATGCCAGTGCCCGACATGACATGGCATGGTACAACACAATTGCAACATTACACATCACACGGACACTGTGTGTGTGTCATGTGACCTATACACTCAATAGCATGACAAGATATATATGTGTCACATGGTACAAATGGTGACTGCTATGCATATCATGTACTGTTGCCTGTATTTGCACACACACAACACTGAGGTGCATAGCAGGTCATGCTATGTGTAGTACTGTGGCCACTGTGACTGGATGGGGTGTACTACCATGGGCCATCATCATGCAGCATCACGTGGTCACTCAAGGCTACTAATGTGAAAAAAACGGAACCAGGAACCGCCACACAAACTTGCACAGAGAATATTCCAGTTCCAATAGGGCAGTATATAACAGTAGGTGACAACTGTGTCACTATAAAAACGTTCACCAGTCCACCAGGTAGCAGAATAATCTTTTAATAAACGACAATTAAAAAACAAGTTGAGCGCTTTCATCTATAAGTAATAGACTTCATCAGGACACTTTGCTACTACAAAATGTGACTTATATACTCTTACAGATGCTTCCAATAAAATAATTAGAATCAATTAGCTAAAATATTTTAACCCTTAAACTGCTACCTCTCAATACAGACTGAGGTACATGCCAAACTATTGTGACGCTTGAGAATGTTATAATAAATTATTCCTACATAACTATATTTAAAATCCTGACAATGTAATAGGAATATGAGGACAAATCAACAGAGCATTTATGAAACAGATATTGACACAATAAAATCAACATGTAACTGTAAAAACCACAACAATTGTAGTTGTATTCCTGAATGGTAATTGCTAAAATCTGCCATTGCAAAATGTAAAGTGTAAAGTGCAAAATGCATAGCAAAAAATGCAAAATACCAAAATGTGGGACATAAAGTGCATAGTGCTTTGTGCAAAAAATGATGTACAAAATACAAGATGCAAAGTACGAAATGCAAAATACAAGTTGCCAAGTATGGTAACAAAATATAAAATATAAGATATAAATTATGAATTATAAAATATAAAATATAGGGAAATGGCGAACTTCTTTACTTTTGGATGTAACTAAATTCTCCTGTCATCCAACATGGGTTTTATGGATATATAATCATTTAAACCAGGAGAGACAGTCGCATTTAATTTGATTTGCCACCATACCTCTCTTTCACCTATTTCAATCAATCAAATCAAATTAAATGCGACTGTCTCTCCTGGTTTAAACGATTATATATCCATAAAACCCATGCTGGATGACAGGAGAATTTAGTTACATCCAAAAGTAAAGAAGTTCGCCATTTCCCTATATTTTATATTTTATAATTCATAATTTATATCTTATATTTTATATTTTGTTACCATACTTGGCAACTTGTATTTTGCATTTCGTACTTTGCATCTTGTATTTTGTACATCATTTTTTGCACAAAGCACTATGCACTTTATGTCCCACATTTTGGTATTTTGCATTTTTTGCTATGCATTTTGCACTTTACACTTTACATTTTGCACAATAGCAGATTTTAGCAATTACCATTCAGGAATACAACTACAATTGTTGTGGTTTTTACAGTTACATGTTGATTTTATTGTGTCAATATCTGTTTCATAAATGCTCTGTTGATTTGTCCTCATATTCCTATTACATTGTCAGGATTTTAAATATAGTTATGTAGGAATAATTTATTATAACATTCTCATAACATTCACAATAGTTTTAAGCATGTACACATCAGTCTGTATTGAGAGGTAGCAGTTTAAGGGTTAAAATATTTTAGCTAATTGATTCTAATTATTTTATTGGAAGCATCTGTAAGAGTATATAAGTCACATTTTGTAGTAGCAAAGTGTTCTGATGAAGTCTATTACTTATAGATGAAAGCGCTCAACTTGTTTTTTAATTGTCGTTTATTAAAAGATTATTCTGCTACCTGGTGGACTGGTGAACGTTTTTATAGTGACACAGTTGTCACCTACTGTTATATAAGGCTACTAATGTGTTCCAGACCAGCACATACCATGCTGTACCGGACATGCAGTACCATGACTACATTCACCATTTCACAGCCAGTTGTTACATGGATTTGTAGGGTGCACAATAGGGGACATTGCGTGCCATGAATGCGTACTGTGTCGAAGAGTGTCACACAGCCACATGTGAGGCATCTACCCCTCAGATGTGTTATGTGTGCCGTGTGGATGAAGTGCGGGATACTGTAGTGTGACCTTACAGTGGACGTTTGAATACGCCATGTGTGGCATGTTAAAGTGTACTGTGTATGACAGTGTTGTGTATGTTGTGTGCGTGTGTATCGACTCTGCCTATCCAACATCCACATCAGTGTTGACACACTTCTGTGGACTGCTCTCTGTGTTGTATGTGCTTTAGGCAGCTACCCACATTACTGGGACATGCATAGTCTTACAGCAAACATCCACAGCATGCATTATGCATGTGTTACGTGTACATGGCCTACACCTCACCTATGACATGCACATTTAATTAGCAGTATTAAAGGTAGAACACACTCACCACCATGGGTCATCTGCCTTGCTGTCACACCAGAGGGGCCTACAACGATATGAGACACATCATCAGTGCTAACAACTGTGTGATTGCTACTGTGTGTTTGCAATTGTACAGTACTACAACTGTTGACAGTCACAAGTCTACAGATTGTATTCCTATTTATCAACATTGCACAACACCAGGCACCACATCATATAACTACACAGTACACATCTCACATAAGCATGCTGTAACAATTGTGGTAACAGTACTCTACAGCTATGCCATGTTACCTGCATGCTCTGTGTCGGCCTGCTGGGTGACTCCGGCCTCCATGATGACACATGTTTGTTGTTGCAATTGTTGTTGGCCAGGAGTCACCTGGCTCAGGAGCAGTTCCTCCACTCTGGTGAGGGGGGAATGGATGGCTACCCCCCCACCTGTGGCAAGCTGCTGTCTGCGGATATCAGACGCACGCTGCCGGACATGTCTAATTAAATCACTGCAGTGATGGCGTACCTGCTCATATGTCCGGTTATGCATGCCTATGTCATTTACCCAATGGACAAGCTCCTGCATCAGTGCAGTCTGCTCCTGCTGGTCCTGGCTGGTTCTGGAGAACATCAGGGAATACTGCTGCACCAGGCTTGCAGTTATTACCTCCTCCTCTACCATGCTGTAGGTGAGATTTCTATGGTGGGATATAGCCCTGGAAGACAATGAAACAAAATGTGTGAGCAAGTCATGAGGCACACGTATATTACTAATGTACAGTTATCAACTAACCACCATGTTTAGCAACCTATTGTCTGTCAGAAGATACACACTTTCAACAATGCATGACAGTACTCAACACACAACCGGATGACAGTGCCTAGCACACTCTATATATCTAACCATGTTTTGCACAGCATCAATCTTACAACAGTATGTAATACTACACTACAGTACATGACACACTGTATGCAACACAATGCACAACCCCAACACAGGAGTTATATATCATGCTACTGCATCATGATAAGTGTTATCCATTGCAATGATTGTGAAGTCCAGTGACAGTCTCACTAGTGTACCACACTAGTTATTGGTGGCAAAACCCTGCCTAACACATGTGCTCATTGATGAATATAGGTGGCATACTGCTGTACTACGCTATACATGTTTCCAGATACACACCTATATCCTGTAACACACATATGACCAAAGCCATGGTACAGGCATACACACACACACATCAGACATACACACTGGGCACATAGTTATGGCGACACAGATGACCTTTACCTGTGTACCTTACAGTGCTGTGTGGCAGTAGTTACGAGACCCTTTGCCTGAGGTATGTAATCTCTGAGGACTACAGGGGACACATGGAACAGTGGTTCCAATCAGTGTGGATGTAGACCACACTGTGCTGTTTAGGCATACAGCCACAGGTACTATTACAGTTCATACAGGGGTTGGATTCACCAGCAGTAGCACTCAATAAGCATGCATGTACTGCTTTGGCCTACAATGGGCACAGTAGTCAACAACAAGGGACTATGTCAGGACATATGGCATACAGCTTTGTCAGCCTAGCAATTGTATACACAGCTTTTGCTGGGATCACAGCTAGGACACATACTACCATGTCAAATACAGTTTCACACTATGCTAGCACACAAACCTAACTCTGACACATTCACCAACCATGCACCATCACACTCAGTCAAGCTCACATAGCACTTCTGGTTACAGGAACATGTGGGTGTGTATCACCTCATAGGCTATGAGGCTATTGGCCCTAGGGCCTATGGAAGCCAAGCCATACGCTACCCTGGCCTGTGACACACAGGTCATTGCATGGCACGTGGCTCTGTCAAGCGGTGTCACTATCTCCCATACAATCTTCATGATCAATTAAGATGACTGTTGATTGGGAACTTTGCTTGCTATGGACAGTTTATTTATTATTTATTTTTTATTTTACATTTGTTGACCGGGCTAGTCCAGCTGGATAATTTCCATTTTCAGTGGAGGCCCGGGGAGAAAAGCTCCACAGAATTAAAACAAAGATTATACAAAATTGAAGATTAACTATGAGTTCATTTAACAGATATTAGGTTACCATGGATAGTTATTAGTCTAGATCAAGAAAAATAGAACACATAAATTGCAAGAGACATTGATTATATCTAGAACTACACTCCATACAGATCATTGCATACATATTAGTGTATATACAATATATTTTTTTTTTTTTTTTTTTTTTTAGAACAGTAGAAACTGTAGAGTCATTAGGATGTTTGAGAACACAGAGAAGGATTGCAGTTTAGAAGTAAGGAAGAATGATAGTATAGAAGGTATTAGGTTTTCTCAGTGGGATTAGTACAAGAGCAGAGCCAGAAGTTTTAAGATGTGCAAGGAGTTGTTTTTAAAAAGATCAAAGGAGCCTATCGAGGTAATGTGTGATGGGAGGTTATTCCATATTTTGCCTACTGCGTTGGGAAACAGGCAGTTACCTGCAGACTTGGAGATTCGAGTTGTTTTGACTTGAAGCTTTTCCTAAGAGAACGAAGTTGTTTCAGGTTATTATAAGGGCTCAGAAGATTAGTGAGCAGGTGTTTTAGATGGTTGATATAATATGTTATGTGTTATCAGGAGTTGTTGATATATAATCTTGTTGGGAAGTTCCAACCAGTGTAAGTGTTTTAAGTTTAGACAGTGGTGTGTTCTATACTGGGATGCTGTGGCAAAGCAAGCTATATTGTGGTAGGATGTCGTAAGTTTTTTTAGGTTACTTTTTGAGAGGTTAGTGTAAATAGAGGAGGTATACAATAGGGTCGAGATGAGATGTGTTTGTGCTAAGGTGGTCCGTGCTTCAGGTGTTAGGTAGGGTTTGATTCTGTATAGTGAGCCGATTTTTTTATTAACTGCTTTTATGGTGTTGTTGATATGGTAATCATAGCTTAGATTATTATCAATAGTAACACCAAGTAGTTTGGTTGATAAGTCTGGGGAGATGAGGGAGTTATCACCTGCAGTAATAGAGAAGTTAAGTTGTGTAGATTTGTATGTAGGTGAGAAAAGTAGTAGTTTTGTTTTCTTGGGATTGAGGAGAAGACATCTTTTTGAGAACCAGTGTTCGATGATAGAAAAGGTAGCTTGTGTGAGTGAGTGGAGTTCAGATTGAGTGGTGGCTGTGCAAATAATTGTGGAATCATCTGCATATTGTATACATGTAGTGTTTTGGATAGATGCTTGGAGGTCATTAATAAAGATAGAGAATAGGAGGGGCCTAGTATGGATCCTTGTGGGACTCCTAAAGAGATAGGTAGTAGTGAAGATAGACAATTTTTCCAGAGTACTGCTTGTTGCCTGTTTTCGAGATAAGAAGAGAACCAGGTTAAGGAGGAGGTATCCAAAGCAAGATATTTTAATATGTGTAGTAGAAGTGAGTGGTTGACCATGTCGAAGGCTTTTGACAGGTCTAGGAAAAGAGAAGAGGTTAGTTTGTTGTTGTTACGATTACAGTTGATGGTGTTGGAAAAGGAAAGTAGAGCAGTGGTAGTACTATGTGAAGGTCTAAATCCATGTTGAGTATCTGCAAGTAGATTGTTTTGAAGGAGATGGTTAAGTAGTTGTTTGTGTATGCATTTTTCCATGATTTTAGCTAGTGGAGATAGTAGTGCTATAGGACGAAAGTTTGAAAGGTCTGTGGCTTTGCCTCCTTTGTGTAGGGGTATGATATGTGATATTTTCCAGATTGAGGGAAAAGTACTTTCTTTTATGGATCTGTTTATGAGGATGGAGACAGGGTAGGCGATAGCTTTGGCTGCTATTTGAAGAAATTCAGCTGGAAGGTTATCAGCTGAGGGTGTAGTAGATTTAAGTTTTTGTAAAAGAGATTGTATGTAGGAGGTATGGGTTGAAGTTGCAGGGTGGAAGGCAGTTGTCACTGTTATTTAAGAGCAGTTGGGAGGAATCAGGGGTTAAGTGGTTAGCTAGATTTTGTATGGAAGTAGTAAAGAAGGTGTTGAAGTTATTGGCTATTAAAGAGGGGTTGTCAGGATCTAAGTTTTGTGGGTTTGGTGTAACTACTTTGCCTGGGGTAAGAAGATTATTGATAGTGGACCAAAACTTTTTGGTTCTTTTGGTTGATTGTTGTAGTTCAAGGTAATAATTTTTTATCTGCAAGTATAGCTTTTTTGGTTTTATTTCTGAGTTCTTTGAAGATTCGGTGATCGTTTGGGTTTCTGGAGGACCGCCATTTTTTCCACGATTTATTTCTAAGTGTAATTGTTTGTTTGGTATTAGAAGTTAGCCAGGGTGCTATTTTGGTCTTTGTTCTAATGATACGTTTTGGGGCATGTTGATTCAGGATGGCCAGGAATGCTGAGTTGAAGTGTTCAACAGCATTGTTGAGTGAGAGATATTTGAGAGGGGTCCAGTTGTATTGTGACAGTTCTGTTAGGACTCCTTCGGTGTTAAAGTGTTTTTTTGAATATATTGTTTTATGTGAGGTAGGTAGGTTTAGCTTAGTTTTGGCCCTAATGACATAAGTAAGAGAGTGATCACTAAGATCATCTGGAAGGATGCCAGACTGGTAGTTTTGTAGGGGGGAGTTTGTAAGAATCCAATCTAAGGTGGTTTCTTTTTTACTTTTATTATTTATTCTAGTTGGACTGTCAATAAGTTGTTTGAAACCAAAAAGATTTATGTGGGAGGTGGGGTTAGCATTGCTACAAGAATTCCAGTCGATGTTAAAGTCCCCAAGAAATAGTGTTTCTTGAGGGAGGTTTATAGAGAAGTGTTCAAGAAGTTGTTCTAAGATGGGGATATTATTTCCAGGGGGGAGGTATGCACAGATGATGTTTATAGATTTAGTGTTGTTGATTTGAACAGTTGAAACAGTTGGTTTGTTCCAGGGAATGGGATGTCTCTATGATGGGAAACTGTCCCTCCAGTATGTGCTGTTTATTGTGGTCAGAAGGTTTGGGTTCCTAGAGCGTGTAGCACATTGGGATTATGATCCAATTACGTGTGGCATGTCCAACAGCTCTGGTTTTTACATAGCTTAGTATGTCAGGCAATCATCACCTCTGGGTTGGCGGTATGTGACACAGTGTAGTTGTGGGTTTGTGGGATGGTCTGCCTAGTGCATCTGTTTGGGGCTGGTATTACTCTTTGTGAGGTATGTCTTTGTCGCTTCCTGTAGGTCTGGATGTCTTGTGCGGTACATACCACATGGGGCATTATACCCTGTAATGGGCTCTATGTGTGATGGGTTGAAGGGAACACTGACCTATAATATTTCCCTGGATGACACACCTTTTGTGATGAGGTGTGGCAGGTAGACAGATTACATGACTAGTGTGTCACTATGATTATCGCAGGGGAGACTACAGTCCACCTGTGTCCCATGGTCTCTTATCTCACTTTCGGTATTAGGTAGACTACCACCTATGTTATGGTTCATGTGTGTGGAGCTTTTTCCAGTAGGGTTGCCACAGCAGTGTCTATATTGAAGTGGGGTCCACGGCTTTGTCAACAACCATCTGTCACAGTAATTATGACCCTGTTCCTCTCTCACTCTCTCTCTCTATATATATATATATATATATATATATATATATATATATATATATATATATATAGATATATATAGATACACATATATATGTGTTTCTGTTACATATGTCTACACACGTATACACAAACAAACATTGGTGTACTTAGTGATATCGATATAGGCACATACACGGTCCACCTATCATGGTGGGAATGTCAATTATGCAAAGGCTGCGAGGTATACTGTTATGTACTTATATTCCACAGTGTTGTACGGAATGCATTTGAGGTGTACTTAGCACACGTAGCTTTAGCAGGCCTCACTGGCTGCAACACTGCGAGCCTGACATTTCATACCCACTGCATTTAACCAAAGTTCATATACCAGCACTGTATGCTGACTTGTTTGCCACACACTACGACCTACAGTGGAGTATGCAGAGAACAGCCTTCAACATCATTTGTATGTCCACCCTTCATAAACAGTTGGAGTATGTCCCTTGCTCTATGCACATGTACAGATGTTACTATCTGTGACACAGACAGGTCTCTCCATATGTGTGTGCCATACACACACAAAGTCCACACTGTTCTGTGTCCATGGACCTCACAGCTGACCTGCTGAGCCCTGATGTAACATGAACAGGTGTCACATGTGAGCACAAAGTAATATTAGCGTGTGTATATACAGCTGACATTACTTCTTTGCCATACTAGCCTGGTACAGCTGTTGCCAATACCAACCTACACGTTGATATGACTATCATGCATTTGTTACTCTGTCACATCCATGGTTTTAGAGATATATGTGCTACACCCCCAAACAGACATTGTACACACTACTGATGACATGGTTCAGATGTTTGACATTTAATGCTGAGCTACATATGTCACACTTGTGTCCCGCTACACAATATAATGTCCATGGCAGTATAATTGCAGGGCATCTGTGCATAGATACATACTGCTGCCACATACTGATGTTTCAAACTATGTAGTGTAGTCTTCAAAAACATCTACTACATGCCAATAAATACATATCTGTTACATACCTTTCCTTTGTATGTGTTTGTAGTTCCCATGTTGCTGTGTCTTCAGCTTTGATTGATGTTTTTTTTTTTTTTTTTATATCGTTTTAGATATTTATTTTTCCACCGGTGTGGGTGGGGGTGTGTGTCCCTCTCTTTGTCTTTGTCTCTGTCTCTCTCTCTCTCTCACTCTGCAGCTGCAATGTGATGATTGCATGTGTGGTCAGCAAGTACAGCCTGCTTATATAGGTATCTGCACATGTGCATGTGATGGCCTCTGCAGCAGTTGGTGTCCGCCATTTGGTGATTGCATGCAGCCTGCTGTGTGGTCATTGCAGTATTCACTGTCATAGCAACCCAATTCTATAAATTGCTATGTCAGGTAGGCGTAGCCTTTTCAGCTTTCCATAGTGGGGCCCATGCTTCTTTGCTGTGGAGACCGATATGTAAGTCAGAAGGTTGGTATGGTTATTATATCTGACGCTAGGGGTGTAGCCAGTGATATTTATGCTGTACTATTACCTGGATGTTGACACTTCCACTACACAGTTGTCAGTGTAAAACTGTATTCACCCCTACATTTGCTAACACAAGATACATAGAGGTATATAGCTTCTTTACTACTGCTACAATTTACTGCCATACATAAGTAGTTAGTGGGATGTATTCTTTTGGCACTTGAACGGTTTGTGAACTGGTATACTGTGATCATTTATTCACACACTCAACTGTGTGGGGGTTGTGTAGTGCTGCTGTAACAATATTTACTGCTAGAATGTCTGGTTCTGTTACCACAGTCATGTAATGCAATTTCACAACAACTGCTGGTATAGTTCCACAGGACAGGTTTTGTGTTATGGCATTCCTACCTTTACTTTATATTCACACATTCTGGTACATGATATATATTTTTCAGCAACATCTTACTGTACACATCGCACTTATGTAATGCAGTTTCACAACAAGTGCTGGTACAGATCCACAGAACAAGCTTTGTTTTATGGCCTTCCTATTTTTCCTTTACATTCACTCATTGTAATGCATGATATATTTATTTCAGCAGCAGGTTATTGTATATCTACTGTGGCTTTAGTGGTACTTCATGCAATCTAGTGTGTCCAAGGTCTGGGGTTTGAGACTGACAGAGGTGTTTTATTTTGCTGCTGAGCAGACCAAGGCCCCTGACATACAGAGTGGTTAAGGCAGTTTTAAGCAGTTGTAAGTGGGTTTGTGCGGGTTTGCACGACGCTTAGTGCGCACACTCGCTCAAACCCGCTTACTTCTGCTTAGAAGTGCTTACTCCCGCTAACACCCGCGCAAATTTCTTTGAAAGAAAAGAAAATGGGGAGATAGGAAAGTGGTGAAAAAGGGGGCACAAAGAGGGAAGGACAGTAGGAAAACAAGCTTGGGATGTGCAGGACGGGTGTAGGGAAGTTCTATAGCTTCCCATTTCATTACCAGCAACAGCTGTGCATATGATGCTAATTTGGAGTAATGTTTGGAACCTTCCACCCCTGAGAGAGGGGTGAGGACAACAAAGTATGTTGTACTGCCAATTGTAATTATCTGTTTACATGTCCAGCGGACAAGTGTGCAAAATGGGCAGCTATGTATGGGGCCTACTTTTTTTGTGGGTACAGATTGCCCTTTTTTTTTTTTCAGGTGAGAGTGGAATGTGAGGTAGGGAAGTAGGTATATTTGGGGAGGTAGGTTGGGTAGGTAGACAAACAAGACACATACAGGGGCGGAGTATGACACATAGGGTAGGTGAACACAATTGACGGGGATGGTTGTTTGGAAATCGCAAGCCCATGAGCCCACAGATGATAACAGTGGGACTGAGATCCCCACCCATGGGCAGTCTCCACTGCACCTTCACAGCCCCGAGGGTGGCTGTGCTGGGGGCTGCATAGGAGGGGCAGGCTCACCTGAGATATGCTCCACTCCCGCCTCGAGCTGGCATAGGGGATCAGTGACTAAACGCTGGATCTCCCTACGTACCACAACCCGGACTCTTCGGAGGGTGACAGGTGGCCCTTCTCCACCCACGCTTGCGGGGGGGGGGTGAGCCCCATCCCCTGCAGCGCTTCCACCCGAAGGTGGCACAGGACCAACGGAGGAAGGTGGCCCAGGCTGGGCACCAGACCTGCTGGTGCCAGGTGCAATCAACAGCTGAGGAGGGAGAGGTGGGTCTGCTTGGCCCGGCCTTCCCATACGTTCTGTGTTTTTAGGTGTGTTAATTTACAACATAGACAACAGCATTCCAGATTAGTTGTAACAGCATGCAGTAATATTCCCATTAACCCAACACACCAGGGTTCCAACAGTTGAACAGCAAGCATAACACATGCATATATTGAACGACAGTGGACATTACAACGGCATGCAGGGATGATTGGTGGCAACAGGCCACCAAGATTGTGGTGTTTGAACAGGGCACATGCATCACAGTAAATGCAATTATTTATAGAACAATAGGACATATGTCCCAACAAATGTTTTCAGGTTACACATACCCATTGAGGTGTGGAATTGCATTGTTTATGCACATAGATTAGGGTGTAAAAAGAAACCTCCATTAACATCTTATAAGTACTTTTACACTTCACTACATTACTATTGACTGCAGGTGTATATCCCCTACATGTATTATTACACTAGGCAACTTGCATTAGACTGTGTAATGGTTTTGGATAGTTCATTATAGATCTGACCTAAATCAGACATACTAACTGTCCAGGTTGCAGATGTTACTGCTACATACTTATGTAGTTTATTTATATTTCAATATCTACATATCTGGATGTGTTCACGTAACATTTTCAGTTACATCGCTACTGAACCCTACATTTCATATAGCACACTCACTTTTCTGGCTAACACCTTGGCATTCTACTCATGTGCCAGAATTACCTATGCATTCCAGCCATTTAGCTACTGTTGGGGACTGTTATATGCTTCACAGCTATTCGCACGTCCTTCATCCACTTCATATGGGACTGCACAACCGTGGGTTGACAGCACTTATAACTACAGTACTATTTATTTGATGCAAGGGTACAACAACATTTCAATGTGGGTGACACAGACACACTACAAGTATTATACCTTTATTAATTACATTGCACACTCATTTCTACAGGCTCTCTCCTTTATTTGTCATTACAGTACATACGGGAGACCTATTCAGGACATATTATACCTTTATTGATAGGTTACAACACTCTTTTTCAGACTCACTCACTCATTATTTTGACAGTACATGCAGAGATACTATTCCAGACTTATTTTACCTTTATGTATGGGTTACTACACTCTATTCCTGGCTCTCTGACTTATGTTGTGTAACAGTACAGGCAGAGGAGTTATTCAGGGCGTGTTATATCTGTATTATTAGGCTACAACACATTTTATATGCTTTCTGACATTTATTATCTCACCTTTATTGATGGGTTACTACACTCTATTCCTGGCTCTATGACTTATGTTATATGACAGTACATGCAGAGGATTTATTCAGGGAATAAATGTTATATGTTTCACAGCTACTAGCACTTCCTCATCCACTTTATATGGGACTGCACAACTGTGGGTTGACAGCACTTATTACAACAGTTCAATTCATTTCATGCAAGGGTACAACTACATTTCAAAGTGAGTGACAGAGACACAATCCACATTTTATACCTTTATTAATTACATTGAACAGTCTTTTCTACAGGCTCTCTCCTTTATTTGCACTTCCAGTGCCTACAGATGACCTGTTCAGGACATATTATACCTTTATTGATAGGTTACAACACTCATTTTCAGGCTCACTCACATATATTTTTGACAGTACATGCAGAGATACTATCCCAGACTTATTTTACCTTTATTAATGGGTTACTACACTCTATTCCTGGCTCTCTGACTTATGTTATGTAACAGTATATGCAGTGAAGTTATTCAGGGCAATTTATATCTGTATTATTAGGCTACAACACATTTTTCATGCTTTCTGACATTTATTATATAACAATACACACAGTATAAGTACTAACCTGCCTGGTAGTGCAGCCTATCTGCATAGGCTTGCTGATTAGCGGCACAAACACCTGCAGCTGTGGAGTAAATGAAGGGATAGTGAGACATACCTATCCATTTAATAGACTATCTTAGCATGTCTTACATACTGCATTCCATAGCTACCTACTCAGTACTGGGGCATCATGCATCCAACGGGCCTCCTGGATCCACTGGTTCAGTAGGTCCTGCTTCCATTTCCTCAGGTCTGCATGGTGGTGACGGACCTGCTCACCAGTCCTTGGGATGCCTGTGGCACTGGTGAGGTCATGAGCCAACCGGTTCCAAGCCTCTGCCTTGTACTCCGTTCCTTGGAACTGGCCCTGCAGGAGTCGAGACTCATGATGGTGGACAAGGAGCCAAACCATGTATTTTGACTCCTCGATGCCCCAGCGTTGGGCTCGGAAGCGACTACCCTCTCTAACACCAGACATTCTAACTGCAGATGCGAGCTACAATCAGATATGGTGAGTATTCCCACCTATGGGGCTTAAATATGCCGCATTTCCCCGCACTTTTTTGTGATTGGCCGCGTTTGAACTTTTTCGGCTGACTGCAGACCTGCTTAGCAATGGTTAATATACCATTTATAAGTATATGTATGTTAACAATGGATGTTTATCCTAATCTGTCATGGCTTAGTGGTTCAATACTTGTTTATGGTGCACAGTGTCCCGGGTTTGAACCTTGTCATTTCTTTTTATTTTATACTGTCCAGGCAGGCTTGCGGGTGTGGCTGTGTTTAGGAAGCTTTGCTCTACGTTGCTCCATGCTGCCCGATGTTGTTCCATGTTGCCCTACGTTGCTCCACATTGCCCTACGGTGTGCTGGTTAGTGCGGTCCACAGCTCCGCTCAAACTTATTGCACTGGGCATAGCGCTGCTTAACTCTGGGCAACTATATTGCGCTGGGTAAAGCGCTGCTTAGCTGTGGGCAGATATATTGCGCTGGGTAAAGCGCTGCTTAGCTACGGACATTTATATGTGATGTTTCTTCTTATATTTCTATATTTACATTTTGTTCACTGATACATAGGCCATTTCCATGCATTTTGGTAATGTATTACTCATTTATATGTCAGGTATTATTTCATGTGCTACTTTAAAACATAAAATTGAGGGGTGTGGTGGGTGTCGAACCGTGAATGCCTCCTCTTTGTGTGACGGCTCTACCACAACGCTATTGCTATTTGGATTGATTTGCATAAACATTTGCAGTGTCGGCATTGCTGACTCTAGCTAAGCTATGTGTACACCCGCGCAATCACGTGCAAATACGGGCAGCTATATCGGGAAATGGTACCCAACTTCTATTTTACAGTTTATAACTCTACTGGGGATTTACATTGTGAGGGCGTTTTGTGTTGGGTGTGTTAACATGAGGGCGGACTTTTACACTTTTCACATTTCACATACTTGCAGGGGCGTGTACCTAGGACTGCTCGGCAGTCAGACATGCCCCCTGCCTCCCTGCACAGTCCGTGTTAGACTTGGACTGCTGTCAGCGTGCCCTCGTGAAGATGCATGGCACGCTGATGTCAGTCCGTTCAACTGCAGTTTCTGAGTAAGACATTTTTAGTCTTACACGGAGGTTTCGTGAATCCGGGGGAAAGCCTTGAAACAAAAATGCTATTTTTAATACTATTTTCTCTTTCACCAGAAGTTCTCTCTATCATAAAATGTGAAAAATCATGAAACGTTCTTTAGGAAAACAAAATGTAATTTTCATATACTGCTTTCTAGAGCATACTGTTTTACCCTTCACCAGAGGTTCACTCTATCATGAAATGTGAAAAATCATGAAATGTTCTTTAGGAAAACAAAATGTAATTTTCATATACTGCTTTCTAGAGCAACAAAAATACAATGAATGTTGCATCTCATTTGTAGTACATTAGCAGCAGTTTCCGTAGAAGATGGACACTTAAGGCATCTATTTTATTTTCAGCCTGATGTGGCTTATGATTGCTCAGTAATGCATTGGCTAGATTTACAATTGCTGTTTGGTATCATATTTGCACTAAAACTAGCCATTTTACATTAAGACCACCCACCCCCCCACCTGCACCCTTGTGGCAGAAGTGTGCAGCCAAGGACCCATCTGAGTTGGGGACTGATGGAATAAGGCTCAGTCTTGAGCTTTCCCTTTGGTGATTTTGTTTAAAATCATGTAACTTTGCTTGTATTTAAGTGCCATGCATGTGCGGGTTTGCAATCAGTTTACCGGAGCTGCTCAGAGATTTCACTGCTGCCCTGCAAGCAACTCAATTGTGCATTGGGAAACACTGACACAGATTTCTACCCCTAATTCTGCATAGAACAGCTGTTTTTTATCTTACAGTCCATCTAGCCCTCTCCCCACTAGTTACTACAATATATACCTGCCATAATGGACAGACAGTTTCTCACCATTTCTCCAGCCAGCCTGACTGACACGGGCATACTGAGGCAATGTAGCAATTGCCTCATGTATGCTGACAACCAGTTACTCCTAAAACAAACAAATACAACATGTGAGAGATCAATCTGTACTATGTATTTGGAATCAATTTTCTCACATAACAAACCAGATATCAAACAGGTTGTCAGCGCACACACTTCACCTCTTGTACACAATCTCACAACACATAATCCCACATATGCAGAGGTACTCGCTAGAAGCCTAACTAAAGATCAGAGATCTCCCAAACGCAAACCTACTGCACACACTGTAGACCCAAAAGAATCCGCTACATATAAGAATATACACAAGTGTCTCAGCTAATAAGCCCCTAAGGCAAAACACCTCAAAACCAAAAGATTGTCATAGGCGACTTCATTGTGAGATACACAGATGTCCCCCTCACTAGGCTGGACAAGAAGAAGGTCACTATCAACTGCCTGTCAGTGCCAGGATCTTTCAGGTCATGCATGCACTCAAGTCTCTCATCCGTTATGACTGTGTCATTGCCCATGTTGGGGTGAATGACGAGATGTACCTCACTGGACTGTATGAAGAGAGACATGACTGAGCTCTCAGATTATGTGTCCCAGGCAGGTATGTCCCTATCCCTAAATGCATTTCATCTTCACTCAGGATGATGCCTCATTATATAAACAAAAACGATTGACTTCAACAACAGGCTTAGCTTCTGGTGTCAATCCAGGCGGATCCAGTATCTGTCAGCCTGGAAAGATATGGTCAACAGACCATGCTGTATTGCCAGAAATGGTCTTCACCGGTCACCTCTTGGCTTTTGGTTTCTGGCAAAGGTACTTGCCTACTCATAGTGCCTTTTTTAGGAAATGTCATAACAACAAAATTCCCGATGTAAAAAAATCCACTAGAGACAAATTCACAGCTATGCTGGATAATGCTAGGAGTCTAAATTGGAAACTGCACACACTGGAAGCAATTCTTACTTTGGAAAATGCCAATGTCTGTGCATTCACAGAGACATCACCCCAGCCATGCAAGGCTACAATGCCTTCCACATGTTCATACTTCTAAATGAGCATGAAAGAACCAAAGGCAGAGGTGTATCCATCTTCATTAAAGACAAATACACCTCAAGACTGGTCAAAGAGTACGACTCCCTAGATCTACCCCAAGTCCAACTAATGTAGGTAAAACCCCCTTCCATATCATTGTTAACTATAGGTCCCCCACCATGAACCTTGAGAACCACTCTGCCTACCAGGACCTACTTGAGTCACTCATTATGCAGCCAAACTCCTTGGTTGTGCATGATTTATACTATCCTTCCATTGATTGGGAGCCACATATGAGTTCAAACATGCTCGCCCTAAGTTCCTGGACTTTGTTAATGCAAATGCTCTGGAACAGGTAGTCTTGCACCCCCACAAGGGGCTTGTATGTCTTAGACTTAGTACTCACCAACATAGCAGGTCTCTGCACTACCACCTGTGTGCTGCCCTCCCTGTTAAGGTCTGGTCATAAATCAGCCTTGTTTGAAGTAACAATCATACCTGACCCGCCCCCCCCAAGAGCAAAATGATGAAAAATGTCTCCAAAGCAAACTACAGCTTCCTAAGTGATGGCATAAATACTTTCAAACCCCCTGCTACCACTGACAACAATGACTCCTATACAGAGGTGTACACAAATGTCCTTTACAAACAACTATACAAATGTATAGACTCGTTTTGGTCCATTCAGGTACAGCCAAGGCCCTCACAATGGGCTTGTATATCTTAGACGGTACTTGTTGTTGAGAGACTTGAGCTGCTTTTCTGTATATATAGACTTTTCTGTATATGTAGATTAGCTACGTATTCTACTGTATTACTGCCTCTTAAATCATTTTTCAGTTGTGCACTTGCCACATTCAAAAAGTTTTAAATTGCTAATGTTGTAGAGTTTTAATTGTATTTACTGCTTATGGCTACACACACGTGTGTTATACTTTTCTGTGTTTATTTACTGTATTATTGCATCGTTTAGCCAGTTTTAACAAAAAAAAAAAAATACTATCTTGTTTGCTTGTTTCCCACCTTTCTTAGCTAGTATAGTCCAGGTCCCAGGCTTGCTGGTTTCAGGACTTTTATTTTCTTTGTTCAGAGCTATCCAGAACTTGGTGTGGTAGAGGGAAGTCCTACTGCTTACCACTGGGACTGGTGAGCATTGTACTGCCTATCTAACACTAGAGGAGTAGTTTCCAGCTCTGAAACTGTAATTTTATTAGCCATTTTGGGCTGACTTCTATCCCTTTCAACTTTCTGGCTTAAAAACACATGTGTTTGTGCATTTTTCACATTGTGCAGTACCGCGGGGCTAAGGTTAAACTATTGCATGTGCCAGAAAGTCTGCTCTTCAAATTTTCCCTTAGAACTAGCTGATTTCTCAGCAGTAGCACTAAAATATGAACCCCTGTGACTAGCACTTGCTCTAGAACCTACTGGAAAGCACTAGGAAGCTTTAAAATGAAAGAACCTTGAAGCTTTAAAATGATACAAGCACTCATCTCTCCTTATTAATAAGGAGAAATTAATCATAGGTACTAAACAGCCTATAACTGCAAGATACCTTGTAAAGGTAAGGGAAAACAGCTCTTGTACTTTACAAAAAAAGCAACTAAACAGGCATGTCCAAGGGTCAGCTTCCGGTGATTTCTCCTGTTCACCTGGTGAATCTGGGCATACTGGGGCAATGCAGCAACTGCTTCATGTACACAGACAAGCCTCTCCTCCTACCAACCAGCACTACAACCTGTGAGAGATGCATTTACAAGCCAAACTGGAAGCAAAGCTCTTTCCATCCAAGATTGTGCTAGATACTCAAGAGGAGAAGGTTAACACATGAATTACACCTACACATAGCCCTTCTAAACCGACACCATCAACACCCACACATAGCAACACTAAACCCACATATGTGGAGGCCCTTAACATTAATCTGCCCAAGCTACAAGGACCTCCGAAGCTGAAACGCAAACAAACACCAGTCACAACCAAAGTGACACACAGCTTACAACACCAGTGTGCCACCCAACAACAGCCCTAAAGCAAGACAACGTACCTAACACTTTAGTCATAGATGACTCTATAGTCAGGCACACTGATGTCCCACTCACCAGGCTGAACAAGGAGAAAATTACAGACAGCTGCCTGTCGGGTGCCAGGATCCACCACATAACACATGCACTCAAGTCACTCCACAACAACTACAAATATGACTCTGTCACTGTCCATGTTGGAGTGAATGACTTGAGATGTACTTCCCTGGACTACATGAAAAGAGACATAAAAGAGCTCTCGGATCATGTAGCTCAGGCAGGTATGACCCTAGCCCTGAGTAGCATCCTGCCTTTGCCAGAATGATACCACAATATAAGGACAAAATTACTGACTTCAACAATTGGCTAAACGTCTGGTGTCATTCAAAGGGGATCCGGTATCTGTCTGCCTGTGACAACATGATCGACAGACCACAATACTTTGCAAGAGATGGTCTGCACCTGTCGCCCCTGAGATTCAGGTTACTGGCTAAGGCTCTTGCCACCCCTATAGTGCCTTTTTTAGGCAAAGTTCAAAGGAAAGAACCACCATCATAACAGATACAAGCATGCAAAATCTGAATATAATGCTACTCAATGCTAGAAGTCTAAACCTCAAAATACACTCTCTCGAGACACTCCTAAAAATGGAGAACATCAATATCTGTGCAGTAACTGAGACCTAGTTCAAGGCTCCAGAGAGCACCCCTGCAATACCAGGCTACAACTCTTACCACACTTTTCGGCCACCAAACCAGGATCGAAATACTAAAGATGGAGGAGTGTCCATATTCACCAAGGATATTCACACCACCAGGCTAGTTGCACAATGCGTCTGAAATTCTCCAGGTGCAACTAAAACTAGGAAAGACTGCAATCCAAATTGTAGCTTGCTACAGATCCCCCACTATGCCCCAAGGTTCTCACTACACCTTTCTAAACATATTGGAAAATATTAAGATATAACCAAACACCCTAATACTGGGTGACTTCAACAACCCTGCCATTAACTGAAAAAACTACTCGTGTAGCAACACCTTTGCCCAACGGTTCTTGGAATTCATAAATTCAAACATCACCCCCTTGATGGTCAGGTCAGACCATAAGCTAATCACCCTTAACATCCACATCCCACCCCCACCCCCAGTAAGGAAACCTCCATAAAAAACTTCTCCAAAGCTAACTTCATGCTACTCAAGTCAGAAGTGACAAACTTCATGACACCCATGCAGATGGGAACTGAAAGTTCAACTGCTGAGTCCTACACTAAGGCACTGTACAAGCACATCCACTCATGCATGAATCGTGCCATCCAAAATAGAGCCAAGATACTCTTCTCCAAAAAATGGAGCCAATCTGGTGGTCCCCTGCCATAAACAAATTTTACAACAAAAGGAAGAAACTGTTGCAGAAAAGAGGAAAATCCCAGGATGCAAAAAACTCCCTTACCAGCCTCACTAAGAAGCTGAGATCCCTCATAAAATTCTCCAAAGCTAGTTATGAAAATAAAATTGCCAAAGATTCCAAAGACAACCACAAAGCATTCTATAACTATGTCAAGAATCTAAATGGCAATGCTCAGATCTGCTCTGAGCTACAACAGAATGACATTAAATATACTGATCCAAAGGATATTGCCAATATCCTGGCAGATCGATTCAGTGCCAACTTCACTCCCCTCTCACCTCCTAAATGGCCCATCTCAATACTGGAAGATTGCCAAATTCCAGTAATAATGTCCACACAGGTAAAAGACGCACTCTCCAAAGCTAAGAATACAGCATCCATGGGACCAGATGACATCCCCGGGCTGTGTACTACATGAACTACAAAATGAACTGGCACCTCACCTAAGTGTCATGTTTAATCATAGCCTCACCTCAGGCTTCGTGCCCACTAAGTGGCGCACAGCTACAGTTATCCCACTCCACCTTGGATCCTGGGAACTACCGCCCCATCAGTCTGATGAGCCTGATCTGCAAGGCCATGGAAAGTATTATCGTGGAACTTATAAACAAAGACATTGGCAGCCTTCAAACACTGGACCCCACCCAGTTGGGGTTCGTGAAGGGCCGATCCTGTCTCCTGAACCTGATTGACTTCTTCGAATCAGTCTCCAGAGCCGTGGACGAGGGTAAGAAGATCCCCACAGCCTATCTAGACCTCGCCAGAGCCTTTGACACCACCCCCCACACTGGAATCATCGATAAACTTACTAAGCTGGGCATTAACCCCTATGTCACTCGATGGGTTGCCAACTGGATTACTGACAGAACCCACACTGTAAAAGTAGCTGACTCCAAATCCAGCTCCAGACAAGTGACAAGTGGAGTACCTCAGGGTTCAGTTCTGGGACCACTCTTGTTTGGCATCTACTTCTCTGAAGTATAAGCCAATACTAAGGGACTCTGGCTAACAAAGTTCACAGATGACTGCAAACTGGGAGCATTACTGAATCTCCAAATGATGTGGATAGTCTACAAATGGGCCTTACAGAAACAGATGCTTGGTGCCAGATCTATGGGCTCAAGCTCAATGCCAAGAAATGTATAGTTATCCCCTTTGGGAAAAAACATGTACCCATGAATTACCACATAGATGGCAGTACACTAAACACTGAAAGTGTGATAAGAGACCTAGGGACACAGGTGGACAGTGGTCTCACCTTCGATAACCACATCGCCACAACAGTCAGGAAATCCTTCTATGTGGCACACCTCATCACTAAGGGCTTTTCATCCAGAAAAAAGGAGGTCATTGTCCCACTGTACTCATCCCTCATTAGACCCATTATAGAATACAACACACCATTTGGTATGTACCTCTCAAGACACCTGAAACAACTGGAAAGGCCGCAGAAATACCTCACTAAAAGAATCACAGGTCTAAAGCAGATTCCCTATGCTGACCGCCTTAAAAAACTCCAGCTATACTCTGTGGCATATCATCTACTCAGAGGCAATCTCTGCTTAACATACAAGGCCATGTCAAACCCAGAGTTGTTGAACATGCTACACTTAAAGAAATCTCAATCTCTCAGAGCCACATGCTCCAGGGATCTAAACCTTGTCATCACAATAAACAAAACATGCTGGAGGGATAGGTTCCTGACCCACAGACTCTGGAATAAACAGCCCATACATTTATTTATTTATTTATTTATTAGCAGTTGGTTTACCAGGATAGTCCATTGGGCCAATAAGAACCCGTTTTCAATGGAGTCCTGGGGAGAAAAGCTCCAAAACAAAGGTTACAAAAGAGATTACATCATTTTTCAATTTACAATTACAATAATTTGTAAGTGAAAGACAAAGCTTTAAAACATTGGTAAACAAAAAGATTACAGTAGTTTACAATTGTGGAAATTTGAGGGTTCAAGATAAAGCAAAGATTAAGCATTTACATAATATATTTGTGTTTTTTTTTTTTTTTAATGTTAAGGTTACATTAAATTATTGCTGCAGTACATATATAGTTTCTTGAGTGAAATAATAGAATAAAATAATTATAAGATGTCATTACAGTTGGCTTATTATTCGGTGTCTGGTAATATATGGTAAAGCTGCCCATAAGAAGTGAAGAACAGGCTAGGAGGGGTGGGAGCAGGAGCATTCCCATGAGGATGTTAGATGTGAGTGCAGTGATTTTTTAAAAGTAGGGAGGTTGGTGGTGATACGGATGGAGGGAGGAAGCATGTCAAGCAGAGCGCCTCTTTGGCCCTTTCTAAAGGAACCTTGATAACTGGATGGGAGAAAGGAAATTCACCACGGGGATCACGTCAGTTGCCCTGCTAGACAGGGGTCCAGGAAGTAAATAGTGTGGAAGAAATAGCCAGGGAATTGTTATGGCTAGGCTTGTATAGGCCCTAGGGCCGATAGCCTAGTATCAACCTATGAACCTAATCCCATTTGATAAAGGGGAAGTCCCTGCAAATTACAATATTAACAGTACCCCCCTTTAGCTCAAACCCTGTGGTAAGAGATTTAGTAACACAGATTGATAGCAACCTTAACTTCGATCACCGTGTATCCATGGTGGTAAGGAAGGCCTTCTCATATGTAAGGGCATCACATCCAGAGCTAAGGATGTTACAACTCCCCTGTACTCATCCCTCATCAGACCACTAATAGTGTATAATGCTCCCTTCTGTATGTACCTCACTAGGCACCTGCAGCAGCTGGGGAGACCTCAGAGGTTTCTCACCAAGATAATTCAGGGCCTTCAACACATGACCTACATGGACAGACTGAACCCCCTATCACTGTACTCTGTATTTTATAGGCTGCTGAGAGGCGACATGTGCTTGGCCTACAGAGCAGTCTTGGACCTTGCCCTAATGGAAATGCTGCACATACACAAGTCAAATGAGACAAGATTTCCTCGCTCTAGGGATCTTAACCTAACCTGCGATATTAACAGGACATGCTGGAGAGACAGATATGTCTCCCAGAGATTGCCACTCCTCTGGAACAAACTCCCAATTCATGTAAAACAGAGCTCCTCAATGACCCTATTTAACCATAACTTAGACAACTGGATGGGAGACTGTAATTTTACCCCGGGGTGTTACCTATGGCCCTCTTGGATAAGGGCAGTCAGTACTGATCATAGACACATCCTGCAAATATAGACTATACATCCTGGTCAATAAGGGAACACTGGTATAACATGGTTAGGCTTATAAAGGCCCTAGGGCCACAATAGCCTAGTAACCTCCTATGCACCTGTAATCAAAGATGCATAGAAATGTATACAACATGCTATTGCTTCCAATCCAGAATATAGTTAAATAAAGATTTATGCACACATACTCATTTAATTAATGGCTCAACGTATCTTGTTGCACTGAGAAATGACAAAGCACTCTTGATTAGCAAAAGGGTGGACTGCAAAGTACTGCTTATGCTGCATTCCAGTTTTTTTAATGTATTTATTTATTTACATTTGTTGACCGGGAAAATCCGATTGGATACAGGTCCTTTTTCAGCAGAGGCCCAGGGAGAAAAGCTCCACAATAAAAACAATTAATTACAAGTTACCAGAAGTATAGGTAGGTTTTGTTTAACAATAGTAGTAAACAGTTATAGTTCAAAATTAAATTAAGTATTTAGTTAAATGGTGCAACACTTATATCATTGGTGCTATAAAGACTAGCAAGTATTTTAATAGCTGAGCTAGCAGCTAATGTGCATGGTTTATATGGGAGTATTTTATGCAGAGTCAAGTGACTCAGAAGGCAGTGAGGTATGCTGCTACTTAAATCAGAGTTATTATATTTAGAGATCAGGGTGTGACAATGAAGCTCCTCATTGGGTGGTAGCAGAGGGTACTACCACACAGTACAAAACATTTTTGTTTACATTTTTAGATGGTGTGTTGTACAACAGAGTTGCTGACTGTGAGTGGGTAACAATTTATTTAATCTTCATCAGGTCTTGATGAAACCATATGCAATGAGTCACTATACCCTTGTACATACCCATATATGTAAACTGCTTGAATATTTGTGTTTCTATACCTGTGTTTGTGTACATGTGTATGTGTATAAATAAAACATGAGAGGGTCTGTTGTATGATATCTTCAATAATATGTACTACAGAGGAAGAAATAAAGCTTTTTGATGAGAAGCTAAGCCATGAATTGAACAATGCATTCCTTAAGGCATCAGATTTTTTTCTTTATTATTATTGTTTTAATCACGGTGGTGCAGCGGTAGCATTGTTGCCTCACAGCAAGAGATTCTCCTGTTTGATTCTCGGCTGGAGTGCCTTCTGTGTGGAGTCTGCATGTCCTCCCCACGGTCGAGTGGCATTCAAAAGACATGCGTGAATGGGCGTGCCTTCACTGAAGGTTGGGCGTCGGGCTGGCAACTCGGCACCATAAAAATCTACTGCCAATCATTAGCGGACCGGAGTTCTGCTGTGGTGACCCCTAACCAGGAAAAGCCGAAAAGACAAAAAAAAAATTTTAATCAATTTTGGCCAGGTTGCTCACCTCCAGAGGTTGGTGTCTTTCTGTAAAACAGTGATTGTTTGTACCTTGACAGCTACTGTAGTTTAAGGAAGCACATGGGGAGTGTTGTGTTAAGCAACTTCAGTTATGTGCAAGTCATGAATGTGCGAGCAGGTGAATTCATTTTAGCTGTACAATAAACCACTGATAACTTGAAATCTCCATCTCCACTGGCATTTTACATGGTGTCAGAAGTGGAATGACAACTAAATATCGTCCGAATGTAACAAACAACTTAAATGCAAAAGTAAACAAATATACTTTGACAGCATGGGGGATGGATTTCGCAGACCTGAACTGCTCTTGATTGATCGTAATGTCTCGGAGAATTGGCATGCGTTTGCACAAGAATATGATATTTTCATAGCTGCTGCACATTCAGATAAAGACGCATGCACAAAAGCATTTATTCTTCTCAATTTGGCAGGCTCATAGGCTATCGAGTGAGAACATTTTTTTTTCACATATACACCTGCTATTTATGCAGGGGAGGGAGAAAACCACAGTGTCACTGCCTAGCCTGAGACCCATGAAGATCCAAAATGTTTAAAGCGTAAATTTTGAGAACTGTGTAACCCCCAAATGAACATAACAATGGAGTGACAAATTCAAAAAGAAAAATCAAAATCTTGGTGAAACTATCAGCAGGATTCACGATGGCTTGCACGGAGTCTAAGAGTAGTGTAAGACTCCATGCGCCATCGTGATCCAGGAACAGCCTGAATGTGCATGTAAGAGAGCACCTAAAACGGCTCTTACACGGGCAGGGCGTGGATATGCTAATTACCTCAATTGCAATAACTGAGTATCGTTCTGCAAATAACACAATGGAGCCTTGTCAGCTCCAAATAAAGGTTGCAAATGTCCCAGGCAGCATGCCAATGGCCAAATATGTGGCCACTGGCAACGTACCCTGAAGCAAACATGAAATAAAAATATTTTTTTTTCAGCGATCGCCGATGTTTAAATATAGCGCAGCGTCGCTTAAATAGGCTGCGCCATAAAAAAATGGAAAAATAAAAATATTAAACCCAAAAATGTGGGTTTATGCAAAGCATGAGTTTACAATGGAAGGGAATAGCAGGCTAAAACAACATGGCCACCAAGCAGGGGCTGCTAAGGGGGGAAGTGGAGTGTAAGACATGTAACTAAGCATTAGTAGGCAATCCTATGTAAATGCGTGGTAGGATAGTGAATCGCACTGTTACATAGAAAATGAGCACATTCTGTGCAGTGTAGGAGTAGGATAAGGGGGAGTAACAGAGTAGGAGATAGGTGACATCACAGGGGGGAATGTATGAAAGGAATGCAGCTCACTGGAGCAGAGTGGCATGTGAAAGCTGTCAGTCACACATCATGGAAAGAGGAGTGTCAACAAGTAGGCATGGGAAAGCCAAGAAATGGAAGGTGTACACTATGGATAACACCAAAGTTTCTTGCTGGGCGTGCATGCGCGCGTGTGCACTCTGGTAGGTATGAGTAAGCTAGAGTGCGCGTGTGTAAGCGTGAGTGCACGCGTTTAAGGCAGAATAAGCATGTAGGAGCCTGTTTAAACACCTGTAAGCTTGTTTGCGCTGGTGTGCGCACGTTTTAACCTGAATAAGCAGATTCTAGTCCGTCTAAGCATGTGTGCGCGCATGTTAGCCACTGTGAGCGTGATTTTGCTGGTATGCGCGTTGCTCCCCCCTGAGGAAACAGAAGGGAAAAAGGAAGCATGGGAAATAGTAGGAAGCTAGCAGGGATTACTGGCAGAGCTAGCAGGTGAAAACAATCAGAAGCAGGCAATTACACAGGCAGAACAGTAGCCCAGTCCAGCACTTAAAACTCTGCAAACAACAGTGCAGAATGTTTCTCTCAAGAGACACTGCAACAGAGGAGTAAGCTATTAGAAGTGAAAACTGAAAAAGCTTCACTCAGACCAAAAATGCTAGGGGCTGCCATAGCTGTTATAAGGAGACATATGCAACTTGCTGAGGGTGGTGACTATGCAAATGCTGCCAGACAACCCATGGTGAGGAGACGGAGAAGAGTGTACAGGCCCAGGAGAGACCTCCTGCAGCAAATTGTCGAGCTGTGCAGGCCACGCCTCACACACAGAACCAACAGAGGGGAACTCATCCCAGTGGAAACCAAGGTATGTGTTGGCCTAAGAATACTAGCAACAGGTACCTTCCAGAGACCAACTGGTGATATGATGGGGATATCACAGGCATCAGCATCTAGGGTACTGCACCAGTTCCTGGATGCCATGTCAGCACATGTCGGTGAGCATGTATATTTCCCCAATGCCCGTGAGGTATTGGCCAGCAATATGCGTCTCTTCCAGCAAATAGCGGAATACCCTGTGGTAGTGGGTGCAATAGACTGCACGCATATATGCATCAAAGCACCAGCCGGTGAGCGGGGTTGGGACTACATTAACCGCAAGGGCTTCCCCTCCATCAACTGCCAGGTTGTGTGTGATGCCCACAGCATAATAATGAATGTGTGTGCTGGCTGCCCTGGAAGCTACCATGATTCCCATATCTGGCATTTGACACAGCTGTACCAGACATTTGCCAATGGGGACATCCCACATGGTCACTTAGTGGGGGATGCTGGTTATGCACTGTAGCCGTGACTGATGACACCCATCAGAAATGCACACACACCTAAACAAGAATGCCATAATGAGGCACACGCATAAACACGAAATGTAATCGAGCGTGTGTTTGGGCTGCTCAAGTCATGGTTCCAGTGCCTGGACACATCTGGTGGAGCCTTGCAGTACTCACCAACTACATGTACCCAAATTGTCATGGTATGTGCTATGCTACATAATATGATTCTGCGAAAGCAGCTGCAGCAGGACCAGCATAGGGCTGGGCCAAACAGCCCCCCACCATTGCCAAGCCAATCACAGGCAGAGCATGACTCGGAGGAGGAACAACCTGAGCCTGCCTCAGTAGGCAGAAGGAGGCGTGCCCAGTATGCCTTGGCCTTGGCAAAGCGGCAATGCATAGCACATACACTGGCTCAGTAGAAACCCAGGAAATGATACCTCTCTCTGACTCACACATATAGTAAAAGGGATGCCTAAGTTGACACAACCTGCTATCAAACATGTACAGGGAGTGTAGTATGTGCATCCAACATAAACAGACCTGCAGCACCACCTGAGGCATGATTGCCATGTGTTAAGCAATATAACACCATGTAGTATATGCAAACTTGATGACCCTGACTAACATCCTACCCTCACCAAGCATGATGCCACAATATGAAGATGAGATGATCAATTACAATAATTGGCTTAAGTATTGCTGTTAGTCAAAGGGGATCCAATGCGTGCCAGCCTGGGATGACATGCTGAGCAAGACACGATGCTCCACCTGCTAGGGATGGTGTGCACCTATCAGCCCTGGCCTATAGGATACTGGCAAAGACTGTTGTCACCCCCACTGTGCCTTGAATAGGTAAGGCTCAATACACAAACCCACCTCCATAGGTATCACAAGGGATAAGAACCTAGATGTAAGGCTACCCAATGCCAGATGTCTAAACTGCAAGATGCCTGCAGTCTAAACTCCCCTCAGCATGGAGAATGTTGATATCTGTCCTGTAACATAAAACTGGGTTAAGGCTCACAAGAGCACCCGAACACTACCAGGTTACACCTCATACCGTGCTTTACAGCCCCAAAACATGAAACAAACTACAAAAGGAGGGTGAGTAGCAATAATTGTCAAGGATAACCACACCCCCCCATGTTGGTACCACAACAAGAAGCAGCATGGACTATCCATGGTCAAATAACAGTGGCTAAGACTGCCTGCCAGTTTGTAGCCTGCTACAGACTACCCTCCTAATGCCAGGAACTGCACTTGGCCTACGTTGGAACACATGGAAATATCAAGCTCTCCAAACAACATTATATTGGGCGACTGAAAATACTGAAACATAGACTGGGAGCATTATTCCAGCTCCAACACCCTAGGCCAAAGGTTCCTAGAATCCATAAACCAAAATTCTCAGGAACAACGTACCACTCCCACAAGAGGGGTAAGCATACTGGATGTGATAATCAGCAACATGGGTATTCTATGGTCAGATGAGAAGTGTATCCCTCACTGGTAAGATCAGACCATAGAGTAATCACACTGGATATTCACATCCTGACCACAGTCACTGGCCAGAAAACCACAGTGAAAAACATGTGTAAAGGAAATGTTGCACTCCTCCAAACTGATGTGGAATCCATTAAAGGCCCTGTGCCTGTGAAAAATATGGGCCACACCTCAGAACCCTTTATAAATGCATTCTATGAACACAGTCAGGAATGCATGGATTATGCAATCCCAAATAAAACCAAGGCCCAATACCATACACGCAGGCATCTGGCATGGTGGACCTCAGCCATTACCAAACCATGCAAGAGAATGAGGAAGCCACTACATGATAGAGCAAACCCAAAAAGGGAAGTAATCTCTGATCAGTATTTGGCAATAAAATATGGCCACTCATAAAATCCACTAAGGCCAGCTACAACAAGTTGAATCTGTGAATCTTGGGCAATGTTACACCTGCCCCATGTACACAGACAACCCCCTCCTCCCCCCAAGAAATACAAATATATGTGAGAGATGCAACCATTTATCCAAACTGGAGGCTGAGCTCTCTCAACTCAGTACTGTCTAAACTAGTCAAGAGGAGAAGGTAACCACACACACCACAAACCCAGTCTCACATAGACCTATCACAACCGCAAACCAAAGACATAAACACACAAAAACATTCCCGGAGGCTCTAATTAAAAAACACCAAATCAACAGAGGCCTCCAAAGCAGACACCCAAGCAACCACTACCCCCAAACATAGCACATGCAACACATAGTACACAAAGTCGGTGTGCCAAATAGTCACAGCCTGTAAGGACAAACAACATGCCTGATACACTTGTAATAGGTGACTCCATAGTCAGACACACTGATGTCCTGCTCACCAGACTGAACAAGGAAAAGGGTACAGTAAGCTGCCTGTAGGCTGCTACAATCCGCCACATAACACAAGCACGCAGGTCACTCCAAAGCAAGTACAAATATGACTCAGTCATTGTCCATGCTGGTGTGAATGACCTGAGACGTACCTCCCTGGACTACATGTAAAGAGACATAGAGGAGCTCTCCAATTATGTAGGCCAGGCCGGTATGACTCTGACCCTGTGCAGCATCCTACCCCCACCAAGAATGATGCCACAGTACAAACACAGAATGATCAGCTTTAACAACTGGCTCAATTACTGGTGTCATTCCAAGGGGATCCAATGTGTGTCTGCTTGGGATGTCATGCTTGACAAGCCACGCTGCTTTGCCAGAGATGGCTTGCACCTGTCACCCTTGGGCGTCTGGATATTGGCTAAGGCTCTTGCCACCTCCATAGTGCCTTTTGTAGGCAAGGCTGAAAAGACAAACCCACCTCCCTAGAAAACATAAGTGGAAAAAACATAAGGGTAATGCTGCTCAATGCCAGAAGTCTAAATCTCAAGATGCATGCTCTCGAGGCCCTCCCCAGTATGGAGAACATCGATGTCTGTGCAGTGATGGAAACCTGCATCAAGGCTCCTGAGAGCACCCCAGCACTACCAGGTTATACTTCATATCATGCTTTTCGGCCCCAAAACCTGGACCAAACCACAAAAGGAGGGGGAGTATCCATATTCAGCAAAGATACCCACATGTCCAGGTTACTGACAATGCACGAAGCATCAGAGACCATCCATGTGCAACTGACTGTAGGCAAAAACGCTGTACAGATTGTAGCATGCTACAGACCACCCTCTCAGACCCAGGAACACCACTCAGCCTTCCTGAAGACACTGGAGAGTATGAATGTCTCCCCAAATACCAAACAAGGTACTCACAAATCACCACATAGGTGGTAATCCATTATGTATGGAAGAAGTAATCAGGGACCTAGGGACACAATGTGACACTCACATTGCCAACATGGCTAGGAAGACCACCTATATTGGCCACCTTATCATGAAAGGATTCACATCTACATCAAGAGAGGTCATTGTGCCCCTATACTCTTCTCTTATCAGGCCCATAATTGAGTACAATGCCCCATTTGGGATGTACCGTACCCGACACCTGCAGCAGTTAGAAAGACCTCAAAAGTACCCCACCAAGAGGATAAAGGGTCTCAAACATTTGTCATATGCTGCCTGGCTGACAACACCCCAGCTGTATGCAGTCACATACTGCATACTCAGAGGCGATGTATGCCCGATGTACAAGGTCATGTCCAATACAGAATTGATGGACATGCTCCACCTCAGAAAATCCAAATCCATCAGAGCCACGAGAGCGACAGATGTCAACCTCAACACATAAATAAATAGGATGTGCTGGAGGGACAGATTCATAATCCAGAGGCTCCCTACTCTATGGAACACAATCCCACTCCATGTTAGGCAGAGCCCCTCGCTGACTCTCTTCAACAGGAATCTTGCCAAGTGGATGGGAGATCATAGATTTACACTGGGGGTCTTCACTGTGTCACGTCTAGACAGAGCTACAGTAAAGTAAACCCTAAATGGGCATAATATTCACATAGCAAGGGGTGGCAAAAGCCACACACACTCTGGCTAGGCTTATAAATGCCCTAGGGCAGATAGCCTAGTATGAACCTATGAACCTATGAAGATACAAATTGTACAGGACACTAAGGATAATCACAAGGCTTTTTTAACTGATGGTAGGAACCTTGTTGGGAATTCACAGATATGCTCTGAATTACCAAACATTACAAAAAATACACCAAACCCACACACATTGCCAACATCCAACCTGAGAGGTTCAGTGCAAACTCCCCCTCCCCCAAAATGCCAAATATCTATCCCAGCAGAGTGCTCGCCCCCTGACATTGCAGATGCTGAGGTAACAGCCAGCATCTTCAAAGCAAAACACACAGCATCAATGGTACGAGATGGTGTCCTGGGCTGTGTCCAACATGAACTCCAAGAAGAATGGAACGCCAAATAACACTACTGCTCAATTTCAGCCTTACCACAGGATATGTACCCAAAGAGCAGTGTACAGCAACAGTGGTCCCTCTCCACAAAGGTGGTGCCTGAATGGAAACTGCAAACTATCACCCCAGAATCCTGACAAGCTTGGTCTGCAAAGCTATGGAAAGGATTATCATGGACCTCAGAAATAAAGATATTGGGGACCTACAGACACTGGACCCTAACCAGCGTGGCTTTCTTAAGGGCAGATCCTGCCCCTTAAACATGTTTGACTCATTTGAAACAGTCATCAAGGCCATTGATGAGGGGAATGTGGTCCACACAGCCTATCTGGACCTTGCAAAAGCCTTCCATACAATACCCCATGTGTTCATTATAGATAAGCTCACCAGCTTAAATATAAACCCCTATGTCAGTAGATGGGTTGCAAACCAGCCCAAGGACAGAACTGACATGGTCAGAAATGCTACAGCCATGTCAGACTACTAACCAGCTACAACTGGCATCCCACAAGGCTCGGTCATGGGACCTCCCTTGTTTGGTATATAATTCCCATAGGTACAGGCCAACATGGAAGGACTGTGTCTGAACAAGTTTACAGAGGACTACAAACTGGGCACCATATCTGACCCTCCAGCTGACACAAGCATCCTACAAAAGGGCCACATAGAAACTGCCAACTGGTGCCAGAGCCATGTCATCAAGCTAATTGCAGAAAAGTGTATAATCATCCCCTGTGGATAAACAGTGCTCACCAATTACCACATAGGTGTTAACCCATTAAGTACTTTAGAAGTAATAAGAGACCTGGGGACACAATTTGATAGATATCTTGCATTTGACAACCATGTGGCTGTAGTGGTTGCAGAAACATACCATATACCCCCTAATCATGACGGTAGTCAGATCTAGATCAGGGGAGGTCATCATGCCTCTTCTGTCATCCTTCATCAGCCTCACAATTGATTACAATGGCCCCTGTGGGATGTACCTCAGCAGACACCTCCAGCAACTGGAAAGACCCCAAAAGTACCTCACCAGGAGGATCAAAGAGCTCAAACAGATGCCATGTGTTGCCTGATTAAACAAACTGCAGCTCCACACAGTGCCATACTGCCTGCCCAGAGGCAATCTGTGCCTGATGTATAAAGCCATGTCCAAGCTGGAATCAATGAACATGCTGCACCTTGTTCAATCTGAATGCCAGTGAGCTATGCACATGAGAGACCTGAACCTCAGCACTGACATACATAGGACATGCTGTAGTGATTGATCCATAACCCAGAAGCTCCCTCCACTCTTGAGTAAACTCCCAGTACAGGTTAGCCAGAGAGTCTCTCATTGACTCTCCTCAACAGGAATCCTGATGAGTGGATGGGAGATGGTAGGTTTACCCTGGGTATCACTGTTATGTCATGGGTAGACAGAGGCACAGTATACTAACCTTGAAATATGTCATGTCAAAATCCAGTTACAATGTGTGTTGAAGGACAAACACACTATCTGACTAGCAGTAGAAATGGCCTAGGGCACATCGCTAGCGTTTGTCAATGTCCACCCAAGTTGTGGAATACACTACCAATGTTGGACAAGCCTGGTTTAAGTAGTCCATATCTGATCAAAATGCAACATGGTCATATGTGCACAACTGGCCCTTAACCAGTTTGGTGTGCTCACTATGAATATTTAAAGCAGTGATAGGACTGAAACCCAGGATACTGTCCCCCACAGTGAAAGTACTGAACTAGTACACTATACGATATTACAGTGTTTGGTCAGTATGAAAGGATGTTGACAACTGTATGCAAACTATCCCATGGAAACCCTGCAGGCACAGTATAATCCCTGTTGGGTTCAGACACAAAGCAGTTGGGCTGTAAGTACACAACGACTCCCAACAGACAACTATAAATGTGAAATATTGTTGAAGTTCACACACAACTGCAAATGTGGTGGACTGCAGATTTCAACATATGGAAAGCACACACTGGGCATGCTCGCACACTTTGATACATGAGACATATGTCAGGCAACAAGCCATGGAAAGCCTGAACTGGGCATGCTCACACACTTAGGGCATGTCTCAGTTTAGCAGTTGGCCATACATCTGGTATTTGTATGTGTTAATCCAGCAACCAACCACAATACAGCAATCTGCCCAGTGCACACAGTTAAATGACTACAGAGACATAAGTTAAATAGTGGATCCCTCTCATATTCAAACATCTTCCACAGATACACAAGTTGTTCATAGAAACATGGAAAGCTATGGCAATAAAGACCTGCAAACAGTTTATCAGCAACAAATACTGTGCATCTGAAAATTAAACATATGTGTGTAGAGGTCAATACTAGGCTGTTTGCCCTAGGGAATACAAGCTTAGCCAGAGTGTGCTTGGCATCTGCCTCTCCAGTACAGTAGGCTACTGTGCCTCTGTAAAGTAGGTCACAGAAGGCACCGTTTATAGCTAGTGTGCTGTGCCTCTGTCAAGCAGGGACACAGTGGAGATCCCAGGGGTTGAATTTGCAATGTCACATTCATGTGGCTGGTGTTTGCTGGAAGATGGTTGGCAAGGGCTTATAACAGTAATTGGGCATCAATTACAGACTGAGGGGAGCCTTATCTCCAGTGTCTGGACAATGTCACTGTCAACACCTTGAAGCGATGAGTTTGAGGGATTGAAGTGTCGTGCCAATACTGTTCAGAGGCATCCTCCCTCTGTGGGATATTGCTCTGTAATGTATTAGCTCCCTCCTTCTGTTGTACAGCTTATATATGTCTGGTGTACACCAGACAGGTCTCCTGTTGTGGAGGAGTCATGGGTTTATTTGGGAATCCATGATCAATGCAAACCTTCCAGATGCTCATAGAATGCTATTGTCAAGGATTATGCAGAGTGGCCTGTATAATCCCCCAGCATGGGTCCTTTGAAGTCTTCCACCCCAGTCTTCACAAGTGCAAAGTCTGCTTTTGATAAATACTTTGATTGCAGTGACTTCCTTGCCTAGGGGTGGGGATGGGATATGGATGTCCAGGGAAAGTTGGGTATGGTCAGATATTAACAATGGTGGTCTACCTCTGGTGCGGAACATACAGTCCCCATGTTGCAGATGGTCAGGTCCAATATGTATTCCCCCTTGTGGCTGTGGTGAGTGGTCCTGCCATAGCACATGGATTCACAAATTGTAGTGGCTGTAGGGTGATGTTGTTGAGGCCTGAGTAGTTCCCCCACACTATACACCTGTACCTGACATTAACCACTGTAATGGTGTATATGAACACCTTCATATCCTACACTGTTCCCAGGGAAGCAAAGTGTGTGTCCTGGATATGGGAGGGGTGGTCTGAACTGGTTGTGTTGTGTGTTACAGGTCCTGTGGTCACGAAACATGGTATAAAACATAACCTGTCAGTGCTGATGTGCATATCTGACCCTGAAGTAGGCGGCTGTTAATGCATATATATGCTATCCCCCTAACTGACAGATAGTAATAGATGTACATACTTCTATATAAATAATGATGTCAGCACCCTATAAATACTGCAGGAGAAATACAAATACCCAGTAATTTGAATAGCATGCTCTGCTAATGCGTCTCTCTCAAGTGTCATAATATAGTTAGGTAGGGGTTTGAATCCTGCAAATGCTCAGTGTGTGTGTGTGTGTGTGTTTGGGTGAGGGGGTTAGTGTGTGTGCAATTCTGTGTGAAAGAAATGTCCCTTTTTGGCAACTAGAAGAACACATTACATGATGCACATTCCTCTTTCTAAACACTGATGATGTCAGCACCCTATAAGTACAGCAGGAGAAGAGAAACCTCCCAGTAATGTGAATAGTGCGCTCTGCTAATGCATCTCTCTCAAGTGTCATAACATAGTTAGATAGGGGTTTGAATCCTGCAAATGCTTAGTGTGTGTTTGGGAGAGGGGGGTTAGTGTGTGTGCAATTCTGTGCAAAATAAATGTCCCTTTTGGCAACTAGAAGAACACACTGCATGATGCACATTCCTCATTCTAAACACTGATGATGTCAGCACCCTATAAGTACAGCAGGAGAAAGAAAACCTCCCAGTAATGCGAATAGCGTGCTCTGCTAATGCGTGTCTCTCTCAAATGTCATAACATAGTTAGGTAGGGGTTTGAATCTTACAAATGCCATGTGTGTTTTTGTCACACAGTTTGTCCATGTGTGTGGGGTGTTGCTTTTAATATTGTATGACATAGATCATATCAGTAATGTCAATGCACACATGAGGTATGTGTGTGCCACATAGACATATGTACCTGTGACCTTAAATAGTTCCCATGTATGAAGCCTGCCTCATGTGAATACATGTAATTTGCATTACACAACTTTATGACTGTGGTTTTCTGTGCAGGGGCTGCATTTGGTATGTGAATATACAGTGAGAGTAGTCTATGGTGTCATCTTACCAGCGAGGGATACACTTCTGGTCTGGAGCATATAGTCCACATGTTAGTGATGAACAGGTGCAGCATGTTTTCCCCTCTTGTGGGAGTGGTAACAAGTTGTTCCATAGCAATTGAGTGTATGGATTCTAGGAACCTTACACCTAGAGTGTTGGAGCTACAGTAATGCTCCCAGTCTATGTGTGGATAAATGAAGCTGCCCAATATATTGTTGTTTGGAGACACCTGCAGAGATTCATGTATTCTTAAGTAGGCCAAGTGGGCTATCTGGGTTTGGGAGTGTGGTGTGTGCCATGCTATGAACTGGAAGGCAGTCTTACCCACTGTTAGCTGCACATGGATAGTCTCCGATGCTTCGTGCTGTGCCACCAACCTGGAGGTGTGTGTATCTTGGATGAATATTGATACTCCCCCTCCTGTTCTGTTTCGGTGCAAGTTTTGGGGCCGACAAGCATGGTATAAGGTATAACCTGCCAGTGCTGGGGTGCGTTTGGAGGGCTTGAACCAGGATTCTGTTACTGCACAGACATTGATGTTCTCCATGCTAAGGACAGTTTCCAGTGCATGCATCTTGAGGTTTACACTGCTGACATTGAGTAGCATTACTATTAGTTTCCTATCCCTTGTGATACCTATGGAGGTGGTCTTGTCTTTTGAGCCTTACCTAAAAAAGGCACTATGGGGGTATCAAGAGCCTTTGCCAATATCCGAAAGCCCATGGGTGACAGGTGCAAGTCGTCCCTAGCAAAGCATTGTGGCTTGTTGAGCATGTCATCCCAGGCTGACAGGCATTGGATCCCCTTTGAATGACACTGAAACATAAGCCAATTGTTGAAACTGATCATCTTGTCTACATACTGTGGCATCACTCTTGGTGAGGGTAAGATGCTACTCAAGGTCAGGGTCATACCAGTCTGGGCCACATGCTCAGAGAGCTCCTCTATGTCCCTTATCATGTGGTCCAGGGAGGTACGTCTCAGGTCATTCACACTGGCATGGACACTGTCTGAGTCATATTTGTACATGCCTTGGAGTGACCTGTGTGCTTGTGTTATGTGGCAGATCATAGCACCCAACAGGCATCTCACCGTGACCTTCTCCTTGTTCAGCCTGGTGAGCAGGACGTCAGTGTACCTGATGATAGAGGCACCTATCACAAGTGTAGCAGGTGTGCTGTTTAGCCTTACGTGCTGTGACTGTTCGGCACACTGGCTTTGTGAGCTACATGTTGCACGCGTTCTGTTCTGGGGTAGCGGTTGCTTGTGTGTCTGCTTTGGAGGTGTCTGCTGCTTAGGCAGACTTTTATTTAGAGACACCGAGTATGTTTTTGTGTGTTTATTTGTTTGGATTGCTGTCGTGGTAGGTCTATGTGAGACTGGAATTGTAATGACTGTGGTTTCCTTCTCCTCCTGACAGGTTTTGCCAGTACTGAGTTGAGTGAGCTTAGCCTGCAGTTTGGCTATATGGTTGCATCTCTCACATGTGTTGGAATTTGTTGGGAGGAGGAGAGGGTTGTCTGTGTACATGAGGCAGTTGTAATATTGCCTCTAGATTCCCAGATTCACCAGCTGGACCAGAGAGGAGATTGACAACTGACCTTTGAACATGCTAGAATAGTATTGGGAATTCCTTTATAATTAACAACAAAAAGGGCCAAAGGGGAACAAGGTACTCAAGGTGAGTTTGTGAGGGTGTAGTGCTTTTAATTTCTTAGTGCTGGCATATATAAATGCTTTAGTGGGCACGTGCCAGGTAACTCAAATGCAATGCGTTACAGGTAACTTAATTGCATAAATGACAAACACTAACTTTCTGTCAAGTGAAAAAAGGAAATACATACAGTAAGCAATGCAGATGTCACTAGGGATCCACAGAGGTGCTGTAAAGCTGCATTTCAGGTGGAATTAGTGTTTCAGGGAAATAACAAGCAAACAAGCATACAAACAAAGCTACATTCAGCAGGCATGGATCTAGTCTATGTTTCATCAAACAAGGTGTACCAATTTCAGTAAGAAACAGTTCAAATATGCAGGCACTATAAGCCTTTAGCCAGAAATTCCCAGCTCAGACGGGCAGAGTCCAGCCTCTCCTCCCACAAGAGTGCAGACCATGAACCTTCGTAATGTCAAATAACTGGCCTGAAGCCCAAGTGCTTAAACCAGAACTAATACACATTTAGAATAACAGACACTGAGCCCTCAATCAGCAGTTCCCAACTTAGTAGGCTGTATGCTACCTGTCCTGCCACCACAGTCCCTGACATTTAATGAGACTCACCTTCTGTCATAGTTAGTTGTGAGTTTTGGGGCTGTCAAGCATGGTATGAGGTGTAACCTGGTAGCGCTAGGGTGCTTTTGGAAGTCTTGAACCTGTTGTCTATTACTGCATAGATATCAACATTCTCCATGCAGAGTAGAGTTTGGACTGCATGCATCTTGCGGTTTACATGTCTACCATTGAGTATCATTACTTCCATTTTCTTATCCCCTGTGCTACCTATGTAGGTGGCCTTCTGTTTACAGCCTTACCACCAGAATGCAAAGATGTGCAGACATTACACTATGGTAATTAATAGGGGTGTACCAAACAATACAATGACAATCATACTATTAATGAATCAGGCATGCTGGGATATACCCACAATAATATCATTACACTGTACATTTGACAACATGATAATATTACTACACATCTATGTAGTCACCCTTTGCATCAGCACCACGTTAACCAGTCCTGCATCGATGTTACAGATTGCAGGAGGTGGCACAGTTTCATCATATGCACAGGGTGTGTACTTGGTATGCCTGAGTCTGCCACTGATACAACCAATCGAGATGTATGTGTGTGTGTGTTAGTGAGGGACAACCATAGAAGATGGGGCAATATTGATGCAGTGTGTGCATGTATGTGTTAGCCCTAGGTGTTAGCATTATGCATGTGTGTATGCATGCACACAGTTCCACCTCGTGGCTGCCATTTACAGGTGTTTGTGGACAGCCATAGACTGTACCTGCAAGGTCATACAGATCACTGTTTCTGGCCATGGACACTGTACCTGTGCCTGGCAGGGGTGCTACGGACAGTATCAGCTACTAAGCCAGACTGGGTACTGTCATCAGAAGCAGGTGGTTGATGACTGGAGACATGTCCCTGCTGGGACTGTCCAGAGCCACGTGCACGTGGTCTCCTAGGGCGGTCTGATGACAGCACAGACCCAGCATTGCTGGAGCTGGTACTGGCACTATGGGAGTGGCCGCGGGTTTGTTGTCATCTGCGATGACTGCCAGCTGCTGCTGTTGCTGGCATTCATCCACGTCGACTCCTCAACCATCCTGTGTTGCCCTGGCTCATGGACATGCAGTTGTGGAACAGATCTAATGTGTCCCCCCAAAGTCTGTCAATGACCTCAGTGAAATTACGGATGGCAGCCGCAACGTCATGCATAGTGTCATTCATAGCAGTGCGATGTGCTCTCAGCTCCCTCAGACCCTGTCTGGTGTACCATTCCATACATGACTGTGCCTGCATTACAGCCCGGAACATAGCTGAGGTTGAAAGACCTCTATGGGCAAGTCTGACAGGGGCAGTACGACCACGGATGCTCCCACGAGAACTCCTGGACATCTGCCTGTGTGGTACCATGTCAGGACTCTGGTCATGGCTGCTGTGAGGGGATGCATGTACCACTGATACCACATTACCCTGGTCAATGCCCACTGTATGCTGTCCATCACCTAGGGATATTGGTGACAATGGATGTATTGGCAGGATGACTGTGCGCATTGATGGGGTTGGCAGCTGTGTACTGTCGATTGGCTGACCAACAACAGACCCTGGCACACCTCCCTGTGCCATTACACAGGTATCATCATTATCACTATCCCCAGCAGCAGATTCAGGTTCCCTGCTGCACACCACCACAGCAGCACCAGAACCTGTGAGAGGAAGACAGGAAACACAGTTTACAATGTGTACACAATGTTACCACACATGCACACATGCACACATGGGCACATGGGCACATGCACACATGGGCACATGGGCACATGGGCACATGCACACATGCACACATGCGCACATGCACACATGGGCACATGCGCACATGCACTCATGGGCACATGCGCGCATGCACACATGCACACATGCACACTCCTCAGTACATGAGATACAAACACACAGACACAAACACACCTGCAATCACACACATAGCAATACCATTTTAGGGTATTATTACTATTATTATCATTAGTATTAAAGGATTGTTATTACACACTCACCAGCATGGATTGGCTGCCTTGCTGTTACACCAGAGGGACCTGCACAAATAAGACATTTATTGTCAGTGGGCACAACTGTGCCATTGATACTGTGAGTATGATACAGTTCAGTAGTACAACAGTTGGCTTTCACAGGTCTACTGCCGATATTGATAATATCACTCTTGCACAATAATTACCAGGATAACAGCTACAAACACAGTACACACCTCACACATGCATAAACTACCAGTGTAGAGAACAGTCAACTATAGATATGGCATGTTACCTGCACGCTCCAAGTCCTCCTGCTGGGTGGCTCCAGCCTCCATCATTACACATGTGTGTGGATATTGTTGTTGTTGGGCTGGAGCCACAACACTTAGGAGGAGCCCCTCCAGTCTGGTGAGGGGGGGTGTATAGCTGCCCCACCACCTGTGGCAAGCTGTTGCCTGTGGATGTCAGACGCATGCTGATGGACATTTCTAATTAAATCACTGCAGTGATGGCGTATCTGCTCATATGTCCGGTTATGCATGACTATGTCATTTACCCGACGGACAAGGTCTTGCCACAGTGCAGCCCTCTCCTCCTGGTTCTGGCTGGTGCGGGCAAAGAGTGTGGCAAAATCTCGCACCAGACTCTGGTGTATCTTCTCTTCCTCTGCAGCAGAGTATGTGGGGTTGCGCTGGTGCACCATTGCCCTGGAAGGAAAAGAAAAATATGTGAGCAAGTGATATGGCACACATAATACTCTACTGTAGTGATATCACTGAACTGCCATATATAGCATCTGTCTGTCTATTGGGGGATACACATGTAAATGACCACATATCAGTGCTCAGCCGACAACTCTGTGACAGTGCCTGGCACACTCCATACAACAAACAAGTATACTCCAGCAGTCGGCACACTGTTTGAGGTCCAATGCACAGCCTCACACTGGGGGTTTGTATTAAGGTAATGTATGGGGAACATTGTCAACCCATGCAATGCACAGTACAAATGTCACTGGTAATGCACCGTAGTCTTTGTTGCCATAACCATACCTACACCACAGTCACATACAGGGAACCACAGCACAACATATGGCAATGTAGTATGTTTGTATCCCAATACCTGACACATCTTTCTCTGGCCTCACACCAAGGACACACACTACCATGACAGACACAAAGTCATGCTGAGCAATCACACCATTACAGACCTTGCACACAGTCAGTGGCACACTCATTCCACCTCACATAGTTGGTATTGCAATGAGTACATGTGTGTGTGCATTGTGTCATAGGCAGGTAGTATGCTATTGGACCTGGGCCTACAGCAGCATACGGTTATGCTACCCTGCCCCTTGGGACACATGTAATGTGATTGTACTTGGTCCTGTCAAACAGTTACACAGGGTGACTCATATGGCATATTACCTATCTGCATAACATGCAACAGGGGTATGTCTGACATCTACTAATGGGGAGCCTTGCTTCTTAATGCTGGGTGGTTTACTCCAGGGTATGGCTTATTTGTGGGTAAGAACCTGTACCTCCACCATGTGCTCTTTACTGCAGTGCCAAGGATGACAGACATAGGTCATTTATGCTGGGGATATTATGAGGTGTTACCATGGTTGTTGGACAACTGTTATGGGTGTGACTTAACTATGTATATCCAGCAGTGGTAACCTCTGTGTAGATAGTTTGAGAGGCTCTCTATCTGTGGTTTTGTCAGTCACTCTGCATAGGTAATGTGTTTGAGATCATTATCACTGTTTTTTAGGTATGACTGTGTCCTTCTCCCTTTCTGTAGTTGTCATGGGAGGTACATACCATGTAGGACATTGTGAGGTGTAGAGGTGTACAGTGACCTACATTTCACTAGCTGACACACCATTTCTGCTGACATATACCATGTACAGGTATTAAAAGACTGGTGTGCCACTGTGAATATCAAAGGGGAGGCTATGTACACTTGTTTCCCATGTTCCCTCCTGACACATCCAGTAGTAGGCAGGCAACCACATATGTGGTGGTTAGTGGTGTAAGTGTTTTGGAATGGGGTATGGTACTTCTGTATCCACTCTGGTGTTCAATCCATGCCTTTGTCACCAGGCACCTGTTGCAATACATCTGCACACATGTGCCTCTCTCAGTACACACATATATATATATATATATATATATATATATATATATATAGAGAGAGAGAGAGAGAGAGATATTCATATACATACATATCTGTAGACATTCATATCCGTCTGCATATGTGTATGTATCTATATATATCTATATATGTATGTGTCTATTACATAATATATGTATATACATATTCTATCCATATATGTTCATAGGTTCATAGGTAGGTACTAGGCTATCAGCCCTAGGGCCCATACAAGCCTAGCCAATAAATGTACCCTGGCTTTCGCCACCCAAGAAAAGTATTTTCCTATGCCCCTGTTGAGCAGAGCCACAGAAGTGATCCCCGGGGTGAATTTCCCATTTCCCATCCAATCATCAAGATCTTTCTTGAAGAGTGCTAATGAGGAGCTCTGTTTGAAATAGAGAGGTAGTTTGTTCCAGAGTATGGGAAGTCTCTGGGACAGGACTCTATCCCTCCAGCATGTTCTGTTTATTGTGCTGACAAGGTTAAGGTCCCTAGAGCGTGTAGCTCAGAGAGACTGGGATTTCTTTAAGTGGAGCATGTCCAACAGCTCTGGGTTTGACATAGCTTTGTATGTTAGGCAGAGATCATCCCTGAGTAGGCGATATGCCATGGAGTCAAGCTGTAGTTTTTTGAGATGGTCTGCATAGGGCATCTGTTTGAGGCCAGTAATCCTCTTTGTGAGGTATTTCTGTGGTCTTTCCAGTTGTTGTAGTTGTCTTGTGAGGTACATACCAAAAGGGGCATTGTACTCTATAATGGGTCTAATAAGTGATGAGTAGAGGGGAACAATGACCTCTTTTTTCTGGATGGGAATCCTTTTGTGAAGGATTTCCAGACCACTGTGGTGATGTGATTATCAAAGGAGAGACTACTGTCCACCTGTGTCCCTAGGTCTCTTATCACATTTTCGGCATTAAGTAGACTACCAGCTATGTGGTAGTTCATGGGTACAGAGTTTTTACCAAAGGGGATGACAATACACTTTTTGGCATTGAGCTTCAGGCCATGGCTTTGACACTAGGTATCTGTCTCAGTGAGGCCCTTTTTAGTTTGCCCACATCATTAGGAGTTGCAATTATGGCTCCTAGTTTGCAGTCATCTGCAAACTTTGTTAGCCAAAGACCTTCTGTGTTGGCCTGCACTTCAGAGAAGTAGATACCAAACAGGAGAGGACCCAGGACTGAACCCTGTGGTACTCCACTTGTCACTGGTCTGATGTCGGATTTGGAATATGCTACTTTCACAGTGTGGGATCTGTCCTTGAGCCAGTTGGCAACCCATCTTATGACATAGGGATTTATACCTAGTTTAGTGAGCTTATCTATAATTCCAGAGTGTGGGATGGCGTTGAAAGCCTTGGCGAGATCTACATAAGCTGTGTGAACCATTTTACCATCTATGGCTTTGGTGACTGCTTCAAAGAAGTCAATCAGGTTTAGGAGACATGAGTAGTGTCCAGAGTTTGGAGATTATCAATGTCTTTGTTTATGAGTTCCATGATGATACATTCCATGGCCTTGCAGACCAGACTCATCAGGCTAATGGGGCGGTAGTTACCGGGGTCCATTGCGGCTCCCCCTTTGTGGAGTGGGATAAGTGTTGTGGTGCACCATTCAGTGGGTACAAAGCCTGAGGTGAGGCTATGATTGAACATGATACTTAGGTAGGGTGCCAATTCATTCAGTAGTTCATGTAGAATGCAGCCAGGGATATTGTCAGGTCCCATGGATGCTGTGTTCTTGGCTTTGGAGAGTGTGTTTTTACCTGTGCAGCCATGATTATAGGAACTTTGCATTCTTCCAGTATAGAGATGGGCCCTCTAGGGGGTGAGAGGGGGGTAAAGTTAGCAATGAACCTATCTGCCAGGATGTTGGCAATATCAGCTGGTTCTGTATGTTTAGTGCCATTATGCTGTAACTCAGAGCAGATCTGAGTGTTCCCATTTAGATTCGTGACATAGCTATAGAATGCTTTGTGGTTGTCTTTAGAGTCAGTGGCAATTTTGTTTTCATAACTAGCTTTGGAGGATTTAATGAGGGATCTCAGCTTCTTACTGAGGTTGACCAGGGAGTTCCTCCAGTCATGGAATTTTACTTATTTTTGCAACAGTTTCTTTCTTCTGTTGTAGAGTTTGTTTATGGCAGAGGACCACCAGACTGGCTTCCTTTGTCTGGAGGATAACATCTTGGTTCTATTAGGAATAGCATGATCCATGCACTCATGTAAGTGCTTATACAGTGCATTTGTGTAGGATTTGGCAGTCATACCTCTATTGTCCGTCTGCATGGGTGTCATGAAGTTTGCCACTTCTGTCTTAAGAAGTGTGAAGTTGGCTTTTGAGAAGTTTGTTATGATGGTTTCCCTAATTGGGGCTGGGGGTGGGATGTGGATGTCTAGGCTGATTACCTTGTGGTCGGATCTGACCAATGAGGAATTGGCCTCTGGTGTGGAACACTGGTTTCCCATGTTGGTGATGACCAAGTCTAGGATATTGCTGCCCCTGGTGGGGGTGTGAATAAGTTGATCCAAGGCGTTGGTATTTATGAATTCTAGAAAACGTTGGGCAAAAGAGTTGGTACAGGAGTAGTTTTCCCAGTTAATGGTAGGGTAGTTGAAGTCGCCCATTATTAGGGTATTGGGTTGTACCCTAATACTTTCCAGTGTATCAAGAAATGAGGGGTGTGAATCCTGGGGCATGGTGGGGGGTCTGTAGCAAGCTACAATTTGGATTGCGGTCTTGCCCAGAGTTAGTTGCACTTGGATAATCTCAGATGCATTATGCTGTGCAACTAGCCTGGAGGTGTGGATATCCTTAATGAATATGGACACGCCTCCACCTTTAGTGCTTCTTTCTGGGTTAGGTGGCCAAAAGGTGTGGTATGAATTGAAGCCTGGTAATGCAGGGGTGCTCTCTGGAGCTTTGAACCAGGTCTCCGTCACTGCACAGATGTCACAGATGTCACCGTTTATGGTGGTGAATTTGTCATTTGAACCTTGCCTGAAAAAGGCACTATAGAGGCAAGAGTCTTAGCCAGTATCCGGAATCCTAAGGGCGACAGGTGCAGGCCATCTCTGGCAAAGCATCGTTGACTGTTGATCATGTCATCCCAGGCAGACAAATACTGGATCCCTTTAGAATGACACCAGAAGCTTAGCCAATTGTTGAAGTCAATCATTTTGTCCTTGTACTGTGGTATCATTCTGGGTATATCTATTTCTACATCCCTCTCTATGTATACATATATGCACATTATATATAGATACATATATAAATATACGTGTATGTATATATATATATATATATATATATATATATATATATATATATATATACCTTTTTATTTACACATACGAATACACACACTAACATACTGCTAAACGTCCATTACTGTACAACCTACATTGTACGTTGCACTACAACCTACATTGATATGTGCACATAGCATCCTTAACATACATATGTTTGTCCAGCCTTCACTAACAGTTGCAGTATGTCCCCTGCCCTATGCACATCTTCATATATATATATATATATATATATATATATATATATATATATATATATATATATACAGACTGCTAACACATATGGAGGGTTCACAGTATGTAGACTATTACATTATTAGTTTACATTACCTTTGTTTGACACTGCTGTTTGTGATGGCTTGCTGCTGGTTAGCTTGCTGTTCTGTATTGTTTTATTTTCGGCTGTCTGTGTCTCTTTTTTGTTTTTTTTTTTTTTGTTTTTTTTTTTCTCTCTCTCTGTCTCTCCCTCCGGATGTTGCAATGAAAGTATTGCATGTGTGGACTCGGAGTACAGGCTGCTTTTGTAGGTATATGCACATGTGCATGTGATGGTCTCTGCACCAATTGTTAGCCAGCATTTGCTAATTGCATGCAGCCTGCTGTGTGGTAATTGCAGTTCTCAATGTGATTTCAGGACAGTGCTATAAAATGTTAGGTTAGGTAGGCGTAGCCCTTTCAGATTTTCAAGGTGGGGACCATGCTGGTATGCTGTGGACACTGTTGTGTGAGTGTAAAGGTTGGTATGTCTCTCATATTTCAGGCTGTGTTGTAGGCACTGACATGCATGTTGTACTGACACCTGACTATTGCTTCCTCCAGTTTATTCTTCTCAGTGTGTATGTTAACTAATATCTAATAATACTAATACTGTTTAAATGGGAGTATGTGCTTTCCTGTGGGACTTGTGGAGTAACTGGTTTACAGCAGTGGCTCTTGCAATTTGTTGCTATGGCTTCACTATTTGGCCTTTACATTCACTCCTTGAATGCCTGCTAGGTGTCTTTACTGGTATGTGTTGCTATGGCTTTCCTATTTTCCATTCACATTTACTCCTTGTAATGCTTGCTATATTTCTTTCAGCAGCAATTCCATATATGTTTGTTGTGGTTTGGTGGTACTGCATGCAGTCTGGTCTGGCCAAGGTGTGGGGCTTGACACCTACAAGGGTATTTTATTTTGCTGCTGAGCAGTAGTGGCGCCTTGTACTTTGTACTAACAGTTATGGATAGCAGGCACATGCAGTGCTTGTAAACTGCTATACTGTCCTTCTGTTATTAGTTGGATACCTCCTTTGATATTTGTGGGTTGTACACCTACATGTGGGTGTGTTTGTGGAAGCTATTCTACAGCTATTCACAGAGTGTGTGACAGCAGACAGAATGATATGCCTGTGAGTTTGTGACACTTGCAGGCCTCAGATACTCTCAGGTGTATCTTTTATCTGCCTCGGGGAATGGTTCATATCAGTGGGATACACCCGTGATATATTTCAGATATTCTGCAGTTGTGACTGTGGGGTACTTTGAGCATATGTATTAATACACCATTTCTGACATGCAAGTAGTGCATACTTTCAGTAGTTGACAGTTACCATTACGTGGGATAAAACACCTTTCTGCCTACTGTTAGTACATTTCACAGGGAGTCAGTGGGGCACAGTTAACATTTGTTTTCAAATCAGGGACATCCCTGTAAATCAGTCACAGTTGCGAGGTCTGGCCTCTTACCTGTTCAAATATGGCAGTGTTTATCCTGCTCTGATAGTGTGTGTGGTTTGCAAGATGCTACTGTCACATTATTACCTACTAGCTACCGACTAGCATGGCTGTTTCTCTTCTCACACTAATGTTATACAAATCCACAAGAATTGCCAGTAAAGATACAAGAAAAGCTTTGTGTAATAGCCTTCCTATATTCCCTTTACATTCAGTCCTACTATTTCATGATATATTGCTTTCAGCACAAAGTTCTTGTATATCAGTCATGGCTTAGTGGTAAGTCATGCAGACTGGTCCTGGGTTCGAGACTGACAGAGAAATTTTATTTTGCTTCTGAGCAGACTACATGCCTTGTCATTCAGAGTGACTAAGGCACTTTTAAGCAGTTGTAAGCGGGTTAGCGCTGGTTTGTGCGGAGCTTACGCATGCGCACTGTTGCTTAGCTTCATGCACACACGTTTAGCTAAGTGCACACCCGCTTACTACTGCTTAAAAGTGCTTACTCTTGCGCACACCCGCGCTAATTTCTTTGAAAGAAAAGAAAATGGGGAGATAGGAAAGTGGTGAAAAAGGGGGCACAAAGAGGGTAGGACAGTAGGAAAACAAGCTCGGGATTTGCAGGAAGGATGTAGGAAAGGCCCATAGCTGCCCATTTCTTTATCAGCAACAGCTGTGCATATGTCTGTAATTTGGTGTGAAATTTGAAACCTTCCACCCCTGAGAGAGGGGTGAGGACAACAAAATATGTTGTACAGCCAATTGTAATTACCACTTCACATGTCCAGCAGACATATCTGCAAAATGGGCAGCTATGTATGGGGCATAATTTTTTTGCGGGAACAGAGTGCCCTTTTTATATATTTTTTTCAGGTGAGAGTGGAATGTGAGGTACAGGAAGTAGGTATATTTGGGGATGTAGGTAGGGGAGGTTAACAGACAAGACAAACAAGATGCATACAGGGGCGGAGTATGACACATGTGGGGGGAAACACAATTGACGGGGATGGATGTTGGGATATCGCAAGCCCATGAGCCCACAGATGGCAGTAGTGGAACTGAGATCCCCACCCATGGGCAGTTGCCACTGTGCCTTCACAGCCCAGGATGGGGCTGTGCTGGGGGCTCTGTAGGACAGGCAGCAGGGACACCCATGAATTGTGCCACCCAAGCCTCAAGCTGGCGTAGGGGTTCAAGCACAGAATGCCTGATCTTGCTACGCACCACAGACCAGACACTTTGGAGGGTGAGTGGACATTCTCCTCCGGCCACGCTTGCAGAGGGGGGATGAGCCTCATCCCCTGCAGCGCTTTCACCCGAAGGTGGCACAGGGCCACCGGAGGAGGTTCCGGCCTGGGCACTAGTGCCAGGTGCACTCGCCAGCTGAGGTGGGAGAGGTGGGTCCGCTGGAACCCACCTTCCCTGTTGTCCTATATTTAGAAATATTTTATGACATTTTGGGTTAGTAACAAACAATACCATTCAAAATCAGTATTCGAATTAATCAAACAGCCATGAATTCCAAACATTGAACAGCAAGCATAACACATGCATATTTTGAACAACAGGACACAATCCAACAGCATGCAGGGTCGATTGATGGCAATAGGCCATCAGGCTTGGATATGTGAACAGGGCACATGCAGCAACATACGTGCAAATATGTTTGAACCAACAGGACAAATGTCCATAGGAATTAATTGTGAATACACATACCCAGTTTGTTGTGGAATGGCATTATTTGTGAATATAGGGTAGGGTGAAGAAATATTTCATTAACAACTTCAACTACCTATACATATGCTGTACATCTCTAGTAGCTGCAGATATATATATACCCTACAGGTCTTAGTACAGTTTCCTATATGTAACCTTAGGAATGTTGTTGATGGGACTGTTACTGCTACATTAATATACATTGCATTTTTATTCATACACATTCATATCTGGCTATGTTTAGGTACAGCATCCTGCTACATTTCATTTATATGGCTCTAGACAACTGTGGATGTTCATTATTTCATACAACCATACTATCTCCATATTGCAAGGGTACAGCAACATATCCAAATTGTGGGACAGACACATTCCAGCTTCAGTACTTTATTTCAAACATTTCACTTTTTAGTTGTGGCTGTTTCATTCATTTCATTATGTACTGACTGCAGTATACTTTATTCAGAAGTTATAATAGCTATCTTGGTTGATTCATACCTCTTTCTCACACTCTCACTTGTTTTATTTTTACAATTCAAGATGGTACTTTATTCTACGCGTTATTAACATGTCATACTTGATTACAACAATCCTTTCCAACAGACTCACTTGTTTCATATGACAGATTTTCTAAGGGGATGTATTTGACACATGTCTATTGTCTTTAGCTTGTTTACCATGGATTTTCAGGCTGCAGCAGGTTATCTGATATTACACTTCAGGTGGGTAATCACTATTTGAGACTTGTTTAATGTTTATTTCTGGATTACAAGCTGCATCACTTATCTAATCATACAGTACTAGCAGAATCTTTTTTCTAGTGTTATTTGAACTTCATTAATATGTAACTACAGTGAACTCTTTTACAAGCTGTCTCACTTATATTGTATAACAATTACAGAAATATAATTACTAACCTGCCTGGTGGCGCAACCGCTCCAGCCTATCACCAAAGGCTCGCCGATTCACAGAACGCACACCTGCAGCTGTAATATAAATGAAGTAATATTGGAACATACTTCTCCATAATATCAGCTAGGATAATTCCTTACATACATAATTACATGGATACTTACTCAGTAGTGGAACAATGGGCATTTGCCAGGCCTCCTGGATCCAACGGTTCAGTTGGTCCTGCTTCCATCTCTTCAGGTCCGCATGATGGTGATGGACCTGTTCATCAGTCCTTGGAATGCCTGTGGTACTGGTGAGATCATGTGCCAACCGGTTCCAAGCCTCTGCCTCATATGCACCCCACAGAACCTGGCCCTGCATGAGTTGAGCCTCATGATCGTGGACTAGGAGCCAAACCACATATTTGGACTCCTCAACACCCCACCTCTGTGCTTGGAAGCGACTGCCCTCTCCTACACCTGCCATCCTGACTGCAAATAGGTTCCACAATCAGTTATGCTGTGTATTCCCGCTTATGGGGCTTATATATGCCGTTTTTCCTGCACTTATCTGTGATTGGCCATTTTGGAATTGTATCAGCTTCACAAAACCTGCTTTGTCATGCTTCTATTTCCTTCATTCCTATATATATGCTAATACTGCATTTTTCAGTACAGCTGTCATGGCTTAGTGGTTCAGTACTTTGACTATGATGCACAGTACCCTGGGTTCGAGCCTGGGCATTGCTTTTCTTTTATTTTACTACTGTCTAGACAGGCTAGGAGGTGTGTCTGTTTAAAGGTGGCTTTCATACAGGTTGCTCAACGTTGCCCGCCGGTAAGCCGGTTGGCGTACTGCGCAGCTTCACGCAAACGGGTTACGCTGGTTAACACATTATTTGGCTATGAGCACACATATTACGCTGTGAGAAATGTTGCGCAACTATGGGCACACAGTTTCAGTGTGTTAAAGTGCTGCTCAACTCCGGGCACTCATATTACACCTGTTAAACCACTGGTCACCTACGGGCAAACATACTCAGCTTGCTAGAGCACTGCTCAGCTATGGCCACTTATAAACTATTTTATTTTTTTATTGTGTCAGATTTCTTCATAGAAACATGGCCCATTTCATTGCATTTTACTTAAATTATAATTGTATATATATATATATATATATATATATATATATATATATATATATATACATACATATATGTCAGGGGATTGTTTTGTGTTTATTTCACTAAAAATAAAAAATGATGTTGTTGGGGCTTGAACCGTGACTGCCTCCTCTTTGGCCGACGCCTCTATCGCTATGCTATTGCTACTTGGCTTATTTTGCATATTTAGATCCTATATGCTTTTTCAATGACTGCTAACTGTGGCTGAGCGAAGGGCACAACCGCGCAAACGAGCGCAATTATGGGCAAACATTTTTGAAATTAAAAAAAAAATTAAACTGCTCATTTTTACGTTTTACATTTCAGTTGGGTTAATAGTCTGTGGGGGCATGTGTGCTGTTGTGTTTCTTGACATTTCCGCGGACTCGCTCGTGGGAGTTTCCTTTTGGGACTGTGATTCTTCTGGGGGTGTGTCCCTTTGCAGGACTCGCCATGCGGACACACCCCCTACATTGCTACACGGACCGTGTTAGCCTAGGGTGTGATTCACCATGCCCTCATGAATATGCATGGCATGCTGACATCACCCCGTTTAACTGCAGCCTCCGTGTAAGACTTGCTAACTCTTACACGGAGGCTTCGTGAATCCTGCCCAATGGCAGCATATGTTGCCAACTTTAAGAAATAAAGGAAAGACATGCAGATTTTGGGATCTGCAAGATGATTTAATAAAATACCACCTTGTATGTGGCATTACTAATGAGATAGTATGAAAAATTCTACTACGCGATAGTTTATTAACATTGAGCAAAGCTATTGAGATTTGCCATATACATGCATTCACAGAAGAACATATTTGTATTTGCAGTATCTCTGGCTGCGAATGTCGATAGTGTGCAACAAAAAACTAAGGCAATGCGACCTCATAAGTGTAACTCAAAGGGTTGTGCCATATTACCTGCCATTGTTAACTGTCACAATTGTGGAAGCAGTCATGAACCTAAATGAGAGAAGTGTTTAGCCTATGGTCAACAGCAACAGTGTTACAAATGCAAAAAAGTGGAATCATTTCAAAAGGTTCTGTAGATCGGCACATACTCATGATAAAAATTCGAAGACAATGAATCAAACTGAGACTGTAGCAGACTCTATCAGTAGTGATGTAACTTTTTATGTTGATGGTGTTTCTGTCATCGGCGAGATAGTCAACACAGTGGGCTTTCACTTGTCAGCAAAGAGTGAAAGATTTTGTACCATGCAAATTAATGGAAAGCCAGTAGAGCTTAAAGTAGACACCGGATCCAAATGTAACATTATATCAGCAAAAGGTTATGCAAAAGTAAAAGCTGGACAGATCCTCGACTCAACAAGGAGCACAAAACTAGTGACTTATGATGGCGAAAAAATTCAGACAGATGGAGCTGTAGGCCTTTCTTGCCCTTCTGCAGGTAACTGTTATGATTTATAATTCTATGTAGTTCGAAGAGATGTAGAGTTATTACTAGGCTTAGAAGACAGCCTAAGAATGGGTTTGATTTTGCTCAGTAAAGAAGTGCACCATTTGAATATAAATGAAAATGACAGTTTTTCATAACATATCTTTGAAGAATATGCTGATATCTACGAAGATGAACTCAGCAAATTCCAGTTACGTATTCTATGAAGCTGAATCATAAAATATACCCAGTCATTAGACCTGCATGTAAAATCATGGTCGCAAAGTAAAGTAAAAGCAGAATTAGAAAGAATAGTGCATTTGGGTGTTCTTACTCCTGTTGCAGAGCCTACTGAATGGGTATCATCCATGGTTTCAGCCCACAAAAAATGCTCAGATGACATTTGCATATCCACTGATCCTAGAGACTTAAATAAAGGCCTCAGATGTCCTCATTATCCAATGTGCACAGCAGAAGAGGTAGCAGCACTGAAACCAAATTTGACTGTTTTCTCACTTTTAGATGCCAAGAGTTCCTTTTAGCAAGTCTCGCTAGATCACAAATCTTCTTTATTAACAACATTCAGCATACCATTTAGGAGATACAAGTTTTTAAGAATGCCATTTGGAATCTGTTCTGTTAGTAAAGTATTCCAGTATGCCAGGGAAGAGATATTTGCTGGATATCCTTGTGCCATTACTGCAGATGACATTATCGTTGGAGGCAATTGTGAAAACGAACATAACAGAAATCTCAGGAAAGTTCTAGATCATGCATGTGAGGTCAACCTCAAGCTAAATCCTTTAAAATGTAAATTCAAACTGAAAGAAGTCAACTATGTTGGTCACATGTTCAAAAGTTCAGGGCTACAGCTAGATCAATCAAAGATTACAGGAATTGATGAAATGCCAGTCCCAGAGAATGTTACATCTTTACAGCATTTTCTGGTTATGATTAATTATCTGGGAAAATTCATCCCGAATCTCAGTGACCTTTCTGTACTATTGGGTGAGCTGACATGTAAAGATATAAAATGGTCATGGCTTGACCAGCACCAAGAGATGTTTGATACTTTGAAAACGAGAATTACCAGTCCACCCACACTAAGATACTATGATGTTCATAAGTCTGTGACACGCTACTCTGATGTCTCTCACTATGGCCTTGGTGCAGCTTGTGTTCAGGAGGGCATTCCCGTTGCATATGCATCCTGTACACTGACTCAAACAGTGATGCACTATGCACAAATAGAAAAGAACTTCTTGCTGTTGTGTTTGCATATTCCAAATTCAATGACTATATTTACGGAAGGCCAATCCAGATTGAAACAGATCACCAACCACTAGTGACGATTTTGAACAAGCCAATACACACAGCCCCAGCCTGATTGCAACACATAATGTTAAAGCTACAAAAGTACAGCTTTACTATTGTCTACATGAAAGGTAAACACATGCGTCTTGCTAATACCTTGTCACGAGCCCCCAGAAAGATGACAGCACACCACGAAAGTGAGACAACTGATTTTGAAGTCATGGAAATCAAACATATTTCATCATCATGGCTTAATGAGTTAAGAAATCACACTGCTAAAGACCCAGTTCTTCAAAAACAGAGTAATATCATCATCCAAGGCTGGACAACCTGTCTAACAAGTTTGCCACTTGAAATTCAGCAGTATTTCCCATTCAGGGATAAGCTCATAGTGGAAGATGGCATCATTATGAAAGGCCCAAAAGTAATAGTTCCTAAAAACATTGCAAAAGGGCTATATACAGATTCTGTACAGAGGCCACCCAGGCACTGAATCAACTGAAAACAGAGGAAGAGGCATTGTGCTCTGGCCCTCAATGTTCAAAGATATTGAGAGAGAATTTTTCATGTTCAGTTTGCAATAGTAATAAACCACAACAGCAAAAATAACCTCTTCATTTACACCCAATCCCTGATTTACCATGGTCAACAGTAGCAGTAGATATTTTCAGATGGAATGGTCAACACTACGTGGTCCTGGTTGATTCGTTCTCTGGATAGTTTGAAGTTGACTTACTCTGTGATTTGACATCTGGCACAGTAATTACAAAACTAGAGAGACACTTCCCTGTCCATGGAAACTGACAAAGTCAGCTCGGATAACAGTGTCCAATTCAGTAGTCACTGGTTTAAAGACTTTGCCATATCTTGGGACTTTATTCATGTAACCAGCAGTCCTGAATACCCACAAGCTAATAGTCTGACTGCGCATGATGTCCACAGTGCAAGGCATTTAATGGAAAAGTTCAAAAGGGATGGACCTGATTCCTCGATTTACTAAACCTTCAAAACATTCCTTGCGACCAAACACTTAGCTCACCAGCTCAAAGACTGATGTCCAGATAAACAAGAACGACTCTTCCAATTAGCAATCAGCTGTTAGTACCTACCTCAAAGAGTAATAGGCTAGTCAAAGCTCAACTATCGAAAAAGCATTGCTTATAGAAATTATGCTATGACAAAACCAGCAGGCCTCTTCAACCATTGCTGAAAGGTGAAATTATTCGAATGCAGACTTCAAAAGGCCATGATCATGTAGGTTTTGTGAAGGACACTTGTGCTGAACTAAGGTCCTATATAATTCAGTTTGAAGGAGTAGACTACAGGAGAAATTGCAGACACATTTTGTCTTTCCCAGAAACAAAACCACAACAGACTGAGTGTACTGGTGATTCCAATACCCTGAGTGAATTGCCAAACAATCCGCTTCAAGAAGACAGACCACCTTATTCAAATGGTTCTGAAATACAAAGTAATGCTTCAGTACTGAAAAAACCCTAAGGACAGTCCCTGTTTCTAATTCAAATCAAAATCTGTATGTGACACGGACAAGGAGAGTCTCATGCAAACCTAATCCTAAATATATACAGTGAATTGGACTTGAAATCAGACAGGTTATGTTGAACTGTTAATATGATGTTTGACTCTGGAATATGTTTAAAGAAAATGTTAAAGTAAATTTGCTCATGTATTTGAAATCAATAACAAAGCTGAAAGATGGAGGATGTAGAACAGTAACTGTTTGTACCTTGACAGCTACAGTAGTTTAAAGAAGCACATGGGGGAGGGCTGTGTTAAGCAAGTTCAGCTTTGTGCAAGACATGAATATGCATGCAGGTGAATTCATGCTGGCTGTATAGTAAACCACTGACTTGCAATCTCTGTTTCTACTGGTCATTCTACATCTCCATCCTCTCACACCCTCTTCAGACTGACTTTCTTACCCCCCTGCACTGGAGCTGTCAGTTCAGCCAAAGATAGGAGACAGAGGCATCCTAACTCTGCATCAACCATTGCTGATTGCAGGGTATTTTATAAGCAGTAAACTTTTCAGGGAGGAGGGGCCTGCAATGAGATATACATGCACTCATGACCGTTCCCATCCATGGCATATTATTTTCTGTCCTCCCTTCTGTGCAAATGTACTTAGTTCCTAAATACATTTCTTTAATTTTCACATATATCTGTTGCAACTTTTTTCTTTTAATTACTGATTTAGTTTAATTATATACTACACAGGAAACAAGCTGAAGTGACTTTACAAAATATGTTTGCTCCATTCATCTGAATTGATTTTAATCTGGGTGATCAGATCTTTGTCACTATTTTTTATTTTGTAAGAGCATCATGTGTGTGTGAAAAAATAGAGTAAGTAATACAAAAAATTAATGTTATTTTATTCCCCCATGTTCTGAAAAATATATACATAAAAAGTAGTATTTATTTAGCAATAACTTGTCCTTTTAGTAACTTGCTGTCATGTCTTGTTTTATAAATGTTCATAATAGTTTTTCTATTTTACCTCAAAGAAAAAGTACTTTCACAGCTTGGAAGTAGCTGGCAAACATTTCCAACCTGTTAACAAAAGCAAGGAAGGCCACAGCAATCAATGTGTTACCCTAGGATAGATATTCCCTGCCACTCAACCTGAGACAATGCAACTGGCTCCCAGTATTTGTCAGAACCTCCTTCTTACTCTGCTGATCTTTAAATTGCTAAATGAACATTACTGTTCACCATTTAAACCATGCCTCTGATTAAAAAAAATCATACTCTGTCAAAAATACTGATGCCAACCTTCTCATTAGGACTCCATATGTTATAGCAACTGCTGAAATGTCATATTCCAAAACAGGACTGCAGTACAGGAAAAAATATCTCATGACAATTAGTTCATAGGTTCATATGTAAGTACTAGACTAACTGCCCTTGAGGTCCATTTTAAGCCTAGCCAGTTTCACTTTTTGTACATGAAAAAACTATCCCATTTGGTTATAGATTGGCCTTATGCATCCCATGGTCAGTAATTATATATTACCTCTATTAAGAATGACTGGGATCATATACCATAGATAATCTGAGGTGACCCATGCTTTGGATACAGCATTTAGGAGCTGCCTCTGTCCATTAGTAGTACAGGGGGCAGTCCTGGGGTAAATTTTATGTTACATACACACAGATCTAAATTGCTGTTGAAAATGCACAGAAATTAACTTTATATGGCTGGGGAATCTGTTCCACAGCAGTGGTATCTTCTGTGAAATATACCTGTCTGCAAACCATTCTGCTGATGCTGCAGAAGAGGTTTAGACCCCTAGACTGAGTATTTCTGATGCCATTTGACTTTCTGATGTGCAGTTCATGTAGGACATGTTGTTTAGGTCTTGTATCCTTGAAGTAAGGTAGCACTGTGGGCATTCCAATTGTTGCATGTGTCTGGAAAGATACATGCCAAAAGGAGCATTATATTCAATGACTGGCCTAATGAGGGCAGAGTAAACGGGGTCAATGACATCCCTAGATCTAGATACAATCCCGTTGTTTATAATCTGTGCAATATAGAAGGACTTTCTTACAACAATAGACATGTTTTCACCAAAAGATAAGTGACTATCCACACAAGCTCCCAAATCCTGAACAACTTGGTCTACTCTTAGAGGAGTATTGTCAATGTGGTAGTTTTCTGGGGTAGATGACTACCTGAAGAGTGCAATAATGCATTTTTTTAGTTATTTATTTGAGACAAACCATCCTGCAAGATTGGCTAAGTCATTTGACAATTCAATGACTGTTGTTAGCTTGCAGTCATCTGCAAACTTAGTCAGCCAAAGCCCTTTGGTATTGACTTCTACTTCAGAAAAGCAGTTGCCGAACAGGATAGGTCCTAGCACAGAATGCAGGGGGACTACACTGATGACTGGTCTCCATACCTCTCAACCTCTTAGAGTAAGAAATCTGGACAACGCCATAAATAATGGGGTGACAAAGGCCCAAAAATAGGGACACCTTTTAAATATTGCTCTTACAAATTTTGAAAGTTGCTAGAACAACAAGTTTTACATTAGTATGAATTTTCTGAAGGATATGAAGTCTAATCTCAAATGGCAGCCATTATTTACAGACTTCAGTCCTCAATGATTTGCCAGTGATTCGCCAGAAAAATACAATTTTATGGGAAACAGACCAAAAATATGAGGCAAAAATCAGATATTCTGCAAAAATCTGGACAATTGAGAGGTATGCTGGTCTCTTTGTGGATGCAACTTCCTCTGTTTTTATTTTCTGTGAGTCAGCTGGCAATCTAGCAGATGACACAGGGGTTTATTTCAGTTTATTTAGCTTTTCTACTATGCCTAAGTGGAGAATTGTGTCAAAAGCTTTGGCCAGAATTTGGCAAACAGCATGAAAAAATCATCTTAATGTTACTGCTTTGACAGTCATCACTAATTTCCACCCTACAGCACAAGCTGCATTAACTGTAATGCAGCTCTACCTTCAGCTGCCACTCTATCATGATCACTTCTCTACCCTGCATTTTTGCATCTCCTTATTCCTGCACCCTTTTCCATCTCTTTCCCTTACATTTATGTCTCTGGCCCTCCTCAGTCCACGTCTTCCTCCACCTACCCCCTCTTTTTCCTTACAATGGTACCATAGTTTCAAGCTTATGTATGTATAAAATATGCATTTAAGTAATCTCTTCTTCTTTGTCTTCTCAATATACAAGTACATATTTAACTACCTACATTGAACTAGCAATAATCCAGTATACTGTCTACTATATCTGCTACTTTACTTTAATACCTATTGTTCACACTCTCAGTTTTTACTTTCATAGTCTACTGTCGTAGATAAAACACTGCTGTATTTTCACTGTTTCATAGTACTGGCATTGCCACTAGCTCCCCATCACTACTTCTTTCAGTCCAAAATTTACCATTGCAATACACATGCCTTATGTATTGTTATCTTTCTACCACAATTACATCTTGATTAGCTTTTGTACTTCAATTTATTGTAAACAGTGTTTAGCATAACAGTCTTCACTTTATAGACAAAAGGAACAGGGTTTGATTCTAGTTTTGGGTTACTAGCCAGGCTTAAAATGTCCCTTCCTGATAGTTAGCCTGTTATTCACCTATGACCCTATAAACAGTGGGTCATTACTGTGGTTCTGCCATTATTGTTCTTTGCAATTCAAAGTACTATAAATTACAGTATTTCACTGGCCTTTTGGTCTAGGCTGTGCCTGAAAAGGGTTTGCACCAGAGCACCTACCCAGTTAACAGACTGATGTATAACATCCATGCATATATAATTAAAAGAAATAAATGCATACATAAATGAGAAGAAATTACTTAGGTCTCCTTTTGCTCATCAGTTCAAATTTGAATATTTACATACAGTACATTACACGCTACTCATTTCATAGAGCTGTGCATGTTTATTTGTTTATTTTATTTAACATTTGTTTACCGGGAAAGTCAGACTTGGAACTAAGCCAATTTTCCGTGGAGGCCCAGGGACAAATGCTCCAGACGCATGTTTCTGTAATGTGGGAGGAAACTGGAGCACCTGGAGAAAACCTACATGGATGCAAGGAGGACATGCAGACTCCGCACAGAAGGCACTCCAGTCAAGAATCAAACAGGACAACCTCTTGCTGTGAGGCAACAACGCAACCGCTGCACCACTGCTCCGTCCATGTTGATCACTTTTTTATGACTATAGTAGCCTGGAAACATCTTTAAAGTCATTTACCTTAATATGTTAAACATGAAAATAATTCGATGGTTGTTCATAAATATATAGTGTGCGTGCAAGCCTGTTTCTAACAGGCATGTCCAGTGCCCTCTAGTGGTATGAAGTCTAGGGTGCTAGCATTACAGCAATGTGACTGTATAACACCAGATACAAATCTGACCGTCTCTGGTTGCAGGTAACATAATGTAGTAGTATGCTCAGCACAGAAGCCTCATGCTGTGATTAAAGTAATGTGACAGAGTGATTGAAAGACAAACTTAATCTCAGTATTTTGGAACTAAGCAGTGGACTAAATACACTGTTTTATGGCATTCATCCACTGCAGCAGAGAGAGTAGCACTACAGAAGATAAGCAATGCAAAGCAGTATGTATGTGTATGCATGCATGTGTGTGTACACACAACAGACACATATATACATATATGTGGTTATGTGCATATATACACACATGTACACATATATTTACATGTACAAGCATGTATTTGCTTGTGTAGCCACACATACATATACACATTTATGTGTGCAGACACACATACCTGCATACACAAACATGCACAGATTTGCATATACAGGCATACATGCACACACGCACACACACACACACATGGAACAAAAAAAATACGAAAAAACATTTGTTTTTATTTCTGTATGACAAGCTTATAGGTTCATAGGTTGGTACTAGGTTATCAGCCCTAGGGCCTATACAAGCCTAGCCATAACAATTCCCTGGCTATTTCTTCCCACACTATTTACTTCCCTGGACCCCTGTCTAGCAGGGCAACAGACGTGATCCCCAGGGTGAATTTCCTTTCTCCCATCCAATCATCAAGGTTTCTTTTGAAGAGGGCCAAAGAGGCACTCTGCTTGACATGTACAGGCAATCTGTTCCAGAGTCTGGGGAGTCTCTGGGTCAGGAACCTATCCCTCCAGCATGTTTTGTTTATTGTGATGACAAGGTTTAGATCCCTAGAGCATGTGGCTCTGAGGGATTGGGATTTCTTTAATTGTAGCATGTCCAACAGCTCTGGGTTTGACATGGCCTTGTATGTTAAACAGAGATTGCCTCTGATTAGACGATATGCAACAGAGTATAGCTGGAGTTTTTTAAGGTTGTCAGCATAGGGCATCTGCTTTAAGCCTGTGAATCTTTTAGTGAGGTATTTCTGCGGCCGTTCCAGTTGCAGATGTCTTGAGAGGTACATTCCAAACGGGGTGTTGTATTCTATAATGGTCTAATAAGGGATCAGTACAGTGGGACAATGACCTCTTTTGTTCTGGATGAAAAGCCCTTAGTGATGAGGTGGGCCCCATAGAAGGATTTCCTGACTGTTGCGGCGATGTGGTTATCGAAGATGAGACCACTGCCCACCTGTGTCCCTAAGTCTCTTATCACACTTTCAGTGTTTAGTGTACTGCTACCTATATGGTAATTCACGGGTACATGTTTTTTCCCAAAGGGGATAACCATACATTTCTTGGCATTGAGCTTGAGCCCATGGCTCTGGCACCAAGCATCTGTTTCTGTAAGGCCCTTTTGTAGAGTATCCACATCATTTGGGGATTCAATAATGGCTCCCAGTTTGCAGTCATCTGCGAACTTTGTTAGTCAGAGTCCCTTAGTGTTGGCCTTTATTTCAGAAAAGTAGATGCCAAACAAGAGCGGTCCCAGGACTGAACCCTGAGGTACTCCACTTGCCACTTTTCTGGAGCTGGATTTGGAGTTGGCTACTTTTACAGTGTAGGTTCTATCAGTAAGCCAGTTAGCAACCCATTGGGTGACGTAGGGCTTAATGCCCAGCTTAGTAAGTTTATCTATGATTCCAGAGTGGGGGATGGTGTCAAAGGCCTTGGCAAGGTCTAGATAGGCTGTGTGAACCACCTTACCCTTGTCCATGGCTCTGGAGACTGATACAAAGAAGTCAATGATCAGCTGAACAGAGCCCGAGCAATAGTTGTAAGTGTATATTTATACATGTATATATTTATGTGTTCTATGTGCTTTTTTACCTACATATGTGCTAACCATCAAGCCTAACCTTCTACTGGTCATAAGCCCATTTGTACTCCTCCCACTCGGGAAACCACAGGCGTGGGGGGTGACAGCTAACCAGTGGAGAGCATCATCCAAGCAGCGATAGAGACTGTTTGTGCCCTCAAATTAACTGAATGATGTAAGAAAAATGGTGTTTCTGTTTGTACACCCTAAACCTACACCCTGTAGCTGATATGAGTGCCCATACCACCACAATGACTTACTATACCCCTGTGCATGTAAGTGCTTCCACACACACATGTAAATGAAGGCTATCATTACCTGCTTTGTAAGCCAAGCTCTCAACACCAGTTAATGGCTGCAACCTTACTGCCTGCAGGGTTATGCTAGCACATGACGAAGCAGCCAACCAGAACATCATCTCTCCAGGTATATAAGTCAGCACTAGCCTTTCATTCCTGCCTTATTCAACTCAGCTTTTCCATGACTTGAGCCACTAAAACCTCCTATCATCTGAGTTATACTTATGGCTTTATCTCATTATGCCATAAAAACAGGGTTATTTATGTTTCTAGACATTCCTCATCTGACATCAATCTGCACTAGACTAGTTTATTTACCATAGAACACAGTTTCACTCTGTTTTGATTTATCAGGTGGTAAAGCTATTTTTGCATGACTTCCTTAGTTATGTCTGTAAACTCTGTGCTGCACCAATTCCACCTTCATCCCATTTTTGGGGAACTTTTAGGAAGTAAAGCTGAGACAGTGACTCAGCTTTGGCTGTTTGCAGTCAATAATAAGTACCAGATATTGATTTGAATTTGTGAAAGCCAGACTTTCACATCTTATGTGTTATACAAGGGAAGACCATCACCACACCGCAATATCACACACATATACGGACATATATGTATATGTATGTGTTACACTACACTTGGTTTTCATTTGGGAATAGCGAACCTGTGATACTTCTGCTGCAGGAATATGTTTTAGCCAGTGGTCCAGTCATGTACGTTTAGCTACATACTATAACAGTCAGGCTTTTAGCAATGCATGTCAGCAGTTTCAAACATGCTGTGACAGTTTATTGCTTCAACCAAATCAAAAGGGAGTTTCAGGCCAGGTTTTTGAATTCCAAATAGAGGTTGGCCACAACTTTAAATATTTCCACATGTTGTAATTTGAATATATTGTGAACAAACCATCTTTTGCAATCAAATATGATAGGAGATGTTTCATACATTTAAGTATGAGGATGTCTCTCAAATTTAGTGAAACACCTTCACAAATGAAACTTGTTTCAAAATCTGGCCAATCATGGTAAAATGCTCAGGGTCCAAACACAGGAGACTTTGGATTCAGTATTATCATTCACTTGAATATATTGTTTTCTTGTTCATAGGACTATCTGGTAAGTTTAAGTTGGCTAGTGAAACTATCATACTAAAACAATCATTTGTCAGTGCTAATGCTGCCCTACAATGCAGAGGTATTGCTGCATTAAAGTATAATTGAGTGATGGGATTGTAGCAATGGGAGTAGGAGATGGTTTGTAAAACAATGTGTCAGGTATGGTAGGCTACATCACTCATTAATTATCTGATACCCAAAGCAACAACATAGCTGCCAAAACATAGAAGAGTACAATGGCCTGCATCAGTCACTCATTCATTCTCTAGAACCCAATACTGAAAGGTAATTTACAGTTGCACAACAAAAAGACAATTATATTAACTTAACTACTCCTCTCAGTAGCACCAAGAAAAAAAATCTATATCTGGCTATGATTTAGTTCTATCTGATGTGGTGCACTGGACATATTAACCATTGTTTTTATGTATAAGTAGATAGGCAGGGGTTAGATTTGATTTGGTTTCTTACTAACACATGCACTTTTTAGATTGTGTGCCATGTTTCTATCTGATACAAGCAATTCCTTATGGCATTACATTACTATAGATTACTTAATAGTGTGACACATGCCAATGACGTAACGCAGGAAAGGACAGGGTATGAAAACCAAAACAAAACTAAGATTGTCTGTTTTTGATGTAATGCACCGGAGCTGTTAATCAGATGTTCTTCATCTCACATTGCTGCAGTCATAACCTGTGGGTAGTCCGCTGTTCTCGGTCAGCCCGAATACCAAAGTGTTAGGCTGGCGTCGGTCATGGTCGCTCAGATCTGTGGTACTAAAGCGCATGACCGACGCCATATCCTCAGTCTTTCTTGCCGCATGGTCCGAAGCAGAAGCAGCGTTTGACCAAGTTGGGCTAAGTACCCCGTTGGGGAATATTTTTGTCTTTTCTTGCCTCAGTTAAATCCGGATGTCAGAAAAAATTAATAATTGTAATTCTTGTGGGAAACAGATGCCTCATAGAGAGTACCACCCTCGCTGTATTTCTTGCTTCGGGCCTGATTTAATAAGCGCACCATTAAATGCAGGTTAGATTGTGCTAGACTTGTTTTGCGGTGTAACTACAACAGGCCGTCGGATCCTCCGAAAGATAAATCGATTAAGTCTAAGCAGGACGTTCTATGGAAACTACGGTTGAATCTGTGGATCCAGCCGAGGTTTCAGCTGAATCACAGGGGAGCCTTTAATCTTACAGGAATTGGCCTCTCAGGAGTTAGGTCAGGGGGGCCTCTCAAGTTTCTGTAGTTCCTTCTTTGCATAAGGTTGTTAGGCCTTCTACTTCTGTCACTAAAGCCCCTTCTAAAGCTAGACCTGGTCTTTCTGGCACAGGCGTCAGCCCTAGTTCTTCAGGCTCTGTTCCTAAAAAACATATGCTGAAAATGGCAGAGGATTTGATTACTTTAATCAGAGGTTCTATGCCCCCTCCAGATAAGAGGCCTAGGGTGGAGACAGAGGTGGAGGGATTGGAGCATTCCTCAGATTACTCTGAGTCTTCAGCTGAGGACATTCAGGATTTTCCTCCCTATTCTGATTCGGATGCAGAGGATTCCTGTCCTTCTGCTTCTCCTCCAGAGGATTTTTCTTTTTCTGAAACCCTGCATTCCATGAGGGAGCATTTTAAGTGGGAAGGTCAGGATTTTTCAGATTCTCGTAAGAGGCTTAGGAAATTTTTGTTTTTACCACAACATAGGCCCTTGGCTATTCCCCCTGTCTTGGATGTTGTTCAGGATGTTTTTCTGAAGCTTCCCTTAATCCTGATTCTTTACCCCTGCCCTGTCAAGCCAGACAGGTATTACAGAGTTCCAGAGGCTCATAAATATTTGTATAAGAGTCCTAGAGCTGACCCGAAACTATTAGTCAGGGACCTAAGGGTGTCAGGGCTTCTGTAGTTAAGAATCCAGTTCCTCTGGATAAAGATTCTAGAGCTTTGGATAGGTGGGGTAAAAAAGTGTATACCTCCTCCACGCTAGCTATGAGGGCTTTGAATTGCCAGTTTCATATGCTGAAGTATCAGAATTTTCTGTTAAGTCAGTTGAAATCTAAGGTAGATGCTTTAGCTGAGGGTATAGAGTGTAAGGAATTGCAGGACTTAGTTCATGCCTCTGATCAGGTAGGTAAGCATTCCTTGCAGTGTGGCTTTGATGCTCTTCAGGCTTCTTCCAGGGTGGCTGCCACTGGTTCAGTTATCCGTAGGCATGCCTGGCTTAAGGATCAGAATTTATCAGAGCATGTTAAAGCTCGAATTTTGGATGCTCCCCTTCAATCTGAAGTTCTTTTTGGTTCTCCTCTGGTGTCAGTTTTCAAGATAATGGAGGACTATGCTAAGTCCATGCAGGCGGTTGAATTTTTACAAGTGCAGCCCCTAAGTTTAGCAGAAATTGGCCTGCAAAAGGATGGGCTTATCCTTCTTCTGATTTTCAGTCTAAGGGCAGATCAAGACGTGGTAGGGGCAGAGCTCATGCTCAGGGTTCTTTCAGACCTAGGACGTGGAGTTCTCCTGCACAATCTTCTGGTGAGGGCAGGGGTCAGCCAACAGACCCAATGACCTGTATCTCCAGCTGCCAGATTCCTCCTGTCTGGCAGCTCCTCTAGGAGGAAAGTTGGCACTTTTCAAGCAAAATTGGCTTTAGGTCACCCAGGACAAATGGGTGTTGGACATTATAAATCGAGGCTACAAGTTTTATTTTCACACCTTGCCTCCTTACAAAGGCATGCCGGATGCACCTCCTCAGCAAAGGCTGGAGGCTCACAAGCAGATTTCTTTACTTTTACAAATGGGGGCTATCCAGGTGGTACCTCCGTCAGAAGTAGGCCTAGGATTTTATTCTCACCTGTTTCTTGTGCCAAAGAAAGGAAACACTTGGAGGCCAATTCTGGATTTGTCCATTCTCAATACATACCTAGACATTCCAAAGTTCAAGATGTTAACTTTGCAGCAACTTCTGCCTCTGCTAGGCAAAGATCACTGGATGGTAACTCTGGATCTCAAAGAGGCTTATCTTCATATTCCTATCAGGCCCAGCTGCAGGAGGTTCCTTTCATTATCAGTTCTCTGCATTGCCCTTTGGCTTATCTACTGCCCAGGGTGTTCACAAAGGTCCTGGCTCCTGTGATAGCCTTCTTAAGACTAAGAGGAATACAAATTTATCCTTATCTGGACGATTGCCTGATTCTTGCTCAAGACAAAGTCAAGTTACTTCAGCATCTACAGTATGTAATGGCAGTTTTAAGGTGCCTAGGGTATTCTGTGAATGAAACAAAGTCCAGTCTAGTACCCTCTCAGGACATGTGCTTTCTGGGTGTGAGACTGAATACAGCCTCTCAGATGGCTTTTTTGACCCCGGACAAACAAAGAAATCTTCCCCTATACTTCCAGCAATTATCTCTACTGTCCAGGCTGACTGCAAGGACAGTCCTTCAAAGGGTTCATGGCATCTTGTATTCTGGTACTTCCCAATGCCAAACTACATATGAGGAAGCTACAATGGTATCTCAAAAGTGTATGGACTCAACACTGCCATGATTTGGACACTGTCATTCAGATAATACCTTGCATCCAAAAGGAATTTTTGTGGTGGGCTCAGGAATGTCACCTAAACAAGGGACTCTCTGAACGACAGATGCCTCAGACATGGCTTGGGGAGCACACTTCAATGGGAAATGGATTCAAGACACATGGCCTCCCAGACTACAGCATTTGCATATCAACATGAAGGAGATGTTAGCAGTCCAATTTGCACTGATGGCTTTCAAGGATCTACTTCAACCGGGACAGGTGTTGATTCAAACAGACAACACAACAGTCATGTGGTACATCAACAAGCAGGGGGAACCCATTCTCTTTGCAGACAAGCTATGATTTTGTGGGAAACTGCTCTGAGTTTGCGGTTTCTGCCAGGAGCACAGAACTCCTTAGCAGATGTTTTGAGCAGACAGATGGTGGATCCCCGATCCTCATGTATTTCAGCAGTTGACAGTGGCTTGGGGAACTCCAGACATAGATCTGTTCGCTTCTCCACTAAATTTCAAACTGCCAAAATTTTGCACAAAGATGTTTCACCCAAAAGCTTGGAAAGTGGATGCTCTATCTTTCAGTTGGAAAAACCTTCATGCTTTTCCTCCTCTGCCTCTCCTTCCCAAGGTGCTCTTGAAGGTCAGACAGGACAAGCCTTGCATGATTCTAATAGCTCCAGATTGGCCACGTCAGCACTGGTACCCTCTGCTGAGGAGTTTAGTACAGGAGCCTCCTTGGCCTTTGCCACCAATTCTGCACCTTTTGTCCCAGGCGAGCAATCATTTCCTCAATGTCAAGGTACAGTCCCTGCACCTGACAGCCTGGCATATTCTGTTTTAGACTCAACAAGTTTTGAATGCCATATTGGAAGCCAGACGACCTAGTACTAGGAAAGTTTATGCTGATAAATGGAGGAGATTTTTTCTTTGGAGTACAGCAAAGAGCTTTGATGTTTCAGGGCCTAATTTGAGTGTTACACTACAGTACCTTACAGAATTATTAGACAAGGGTTTGTCTTTCTCCTCCGTGAAAGTTCATGCTGCAGCCATTTCTGCTCACTATGATTGTGACCCACCATTATTTTCTCTCCCTTTGTTTAAGCAATTTCTTAGAGGGGCAAAGAACATAAGACCCCCACATAGAGCTCCTACTCCTTCCTGGGATCTCAATTTTGTGTTGGAAAAGCTTACTTTACCTCCTTTTGAACCTGCAGCTACATCTGAGTTGAAGTTTTTGTCTTGGAAGACTGCTTTTTTGTTGGCCATTACATCTGCTAGGAGGGTATCTGAATTACAGGCTCTAATGGCAGTTGAACCCTTCCTGATATTCCATAAGGATAGGGTATCCTAACCCTACTTTTATGCCTAAAGTTGTTTCTAATGTGGCCTTAAACCAAGCTATTCATTAGCCTACTTTTTATGCTGATCCCCAAAATAAAGGGGAAAAAATTTTGCATTCTTTGGATATTCACAGGCAGTTACGCTATTATTTGAGCAGAACTAAAGGGTTCAGGCAGACTCAACAGTTATTCATTTCTTTTGCTTTGGGTTCACAGGAAAAGCTGTTTCAAAGCAAACTATTTCTAAGTGGATTGGCCATTGTATTGCTTTTTGTTATTCTCATCATGGAAAGGATGTTCCGGCTGGGATCAGACCTCATTCCACTAGGGCTACTGCCACTTCTACTGCCTTTTAAGGGAGTTGCTACTAAGGATATTTTGGAGGCAGCTACTTGGAGTTCAGTGCACACTTTTCTAAACATTACCATCTCCCTCTTTATTCCAAGTCTAGGGCTGGGTTTGCCACTGCAGTTTTACAGGGCATGTTAGCAGCTCCTAATGCTTTTGATTTTGCCAACCTCCCTTTACCTTTGCTTTGGGATTCTACCCACAGGTTATGACTGCAGCAATGTGAAGAACATAGTACAGTTTTGTACCTACCATAAATGTAGATGTTCCTCCTTCCCCTCTGTAGTTTGGGGTGCTTTTGGGGTAATTATTTTTTCTATATTGGTGGTTGGGTATTTTCTATTTTTGGCTACGGCCTTTTCTTTTTAGGCCTTCTGACATCTGGGGCAAGAAAGACTGAGGATATCAGATCTGAGTGACCATGACCGACGCCAGCCTAACACTTTGGTATTCGGGATGACCGAGGACAGCGGACTACCCACAGGTTATGACTGCAGCAATGTGGATCCTCGAACATCTACATTTATGGTAGGTACAAAACTGTACTTTATTTTTCTTCTCTAGTTCTGCTTTTAAGTACAGCAGTACTTCATACACAAGTGATGACAGCAGGAAGATGGCATTTGTGGGTGAGTTCATTTACTCAGTCCCAAAACATTAAGTTTTTTATTAGTGATAAAGATGAACAAGGACTATGACTGTTACTATGTGAAACATCCAAATGACATGTTGGATGCTGCAAAATAAGGCAACAACTGGGCACAACAAAGAGCAGTCCACAGTGCCAGTTGTAAAAAATTAACTTTGCCTGCCAAGCTCAAGATGATGGAGAACAGTGCTTGTCAAAACTTTAGAATACAATGATTCATATCATATTCCCACAAGCTTTGTCTGCAGCAGATCTCATCTGTTATTAAAAATGAACTGCAACAAAATAATATGTGAGCATTTACCTTTGTGTGCAAACATGGAAACAAAAGATAATTGCAGTCATGTAAAATGGAGTAAATTATTTCTCCTGCCTTTATTTGACTATTACTTCTCTCTGCCTGATATCAGAGAACAATGCTTTTCAATGCATTAAGAAAATAATGATGTAAATATGATTGGCATGGCAGAAATAATGAATACTCCTTAACTATATTTTGATAGTTAAATGAATATCACATTCAACCATGAAAAGAAAAGCATTATTGGTCAGTCATACAAGACCACAGAACTGTAAAATCTAGTTGAAAGCAATGCATCAGATGATATTAGTAATTATGAATGATAAGGTGAAATATTACTCTTTGCTATACTTGAATATCAATTCTCATGACTGAGTATTACAGAAGTACACTTATGAATGCATTAATACCATGATATTGTATAAACTGGTTCTCCCTGATTATCTTTTTTATGTATTAAAACATTATTACTACAAAAATAAACCTCTGAGCATCTACACCTCTGTGACAAAAGGAGATACTGCCAGCACAACTAGCTGGAAATTTGTAAATAATTATATGTCATTTGTGAATATCAAAATGATTTATATCAGATGTTTGTATTACAAATGTATTAGAACTGTATGTCATGTGTATATCAAACTGGTTTGTAGAGATGTGTGTTGAAAAGGTATTTTATGTGCTTGTGTTTGAAATGTATCCACAACGTGCCCTACTGCAGAGAACAGAAATATACATGCATTATTGTAACTGTTTAAATGTATATGCTTTGACAGTTGACAGACGAAACTGGAGGGTTATCCTCAGTCCAGCAAACATTAGAAAAATATCTGAAATTAAATCACTTTACAGGCTATGCCATAAAGATGATATCTCACAGGTTTCAAGGCAGCCAGAGACACAAAGTCTGTACTAGGAAGCTTTATGTATTGTCTTTGGGGTGAACTAATTGCCATTCAGGAAGAATGGAAAATGTTTAGTTGTTTTTATGGGTAGATGCTAAATACTGCCAGCAGTGAGGGGGGGGGGGGGTTGCCTGGGAACTAGAAGTCAGATGACAAGAAGGGATGTAATTCTGCAAGCTATCCCAGCAGTAATATTTTAAATATTATTTTGAGGAGTCTCATAATGAGACAGAACATTTTGTATTCTATCTGGGACCTGACAACAAGAAACACCATTCACCACATCATCTGCCTTGCTCTATTAGTAAGTTAGTAGGGAATAGTATAATTCTCTTAGATTCATTCAGGAATATAATGAAGCTTAGTTTAGATAATATTTTTCTTTATTTGTTCGAGACTGTCCTTTAATGTTGTTTTAAATATTTCCTGTGATTTTGAACTCTAATGTCACTGCAAATATATACTTAGTATTTTCTCATTATTTTATTATTTATTATTACATATATTTAAATCTTTCATTGTGGCTGATCTTTGTAGAGATATTTATGTTTTCACAGTACTTGCATATTTATTTGGTGACACAGTGTGGACCACTCCTAACAGCCTTGCTTTTGGTCAAACTACTATTTGTATTAATATTAATATTACACATTAAGGCTGGTCACCCTTTAAGAGCCTTAAAGTAGCTGTCAAGGGATTCTGGTGGCAGTGGTAACTACCTTATAGTCTGGGCAAAAGGGGATATAGCTAGTAAACCTGTACCAGCCTTTCCCAGGTGTGTGTGTGTGTGTGTGTGTGTGTGTGTGTGTGTGTGTGTGTGTGTGTGTGTGTGTGTGTGTAAATCAAAATCTCAAAGTGTGTGTGTATCAGCTACTTGGACTGGGACACAAAACAATGGTTGGACAGAGAGAGTGTTGGGAGGACTTGGCTAGGAACCCTGACTAAGGAATCAACTCTACAGCTGTGCCAGTGGGGAGTCTTATTGGGGATCTGGAGAGAGGTAGAGGAACCAGCCTTGGACTGACTGTGGTCTCTGTGTACACAAGAGAAATTGCACTTGATGCAGAGAGCTGCATCTGGAAATACTGTGTGCATACCTGTTATCCCCCCAGTGAACAACTCCCCAAAGGTGCTAGTGGTGAGGATTGAGGCTCCTTGATTACTGGCCCAGAGGTGGGATATCAACATTACGTATTCGTTGGCCATGGTGGGTTGTCACAATCTCTGTGAAAACACTGCACAAAATAATGTTTTGCAATCTTAACAAATATAGTGGGATATTCTTCTTGCTTGTATCTGCGTATTCCTTCTCAGTGTCTGTCAGATAAATAGTTGTCAAACCATCAGGATGACAATACTGTACATTACTTCCCCATGACCACTGTTTTTCCCTGGAGTATATGTTTGTTATTACTGGAACACTTCTTTTGCCTATATTTGCCATTACTGCTTACCATCTGGCATTAAATGAGCTCATCAAAACATTAAGACAATAATGCTGTGTGTTCCTTCCCATTATCACCCTTTTCTGAAACACACTAGTGGGGTAGAATGAGTACAGTCTATAGATGCTGTACAGTACAGGCTGATGATGTACTGTCAGGACTGAATATATCCTTCAACTCTGCTAAGCACATCATTAAGGAAAAGGTTAACTTTTTTATATTTAAATTATCACAGAAAGCAACATCATTTATTTAGCTATTGATTAAAAAAAACTTACATTGCTTTTCCTAGTGCATCTTTGAAATGTTGAAATAACACATTCTATAGGTGTTATATTCCGCAAGGTTGAATTAACACAGCATGCAGCTATACAAAGCTTTCCATCATGGGGCAATTAAGTGTTCCACAGTACTGTAATTTCTGCTCACAGGAAATTCATGGCAACTTTTACATTAGCTAAAATTCTGCTTTTGACCAAATAAATAAATAAATAAATAGATAAATACAATAAATACTTTGCTTTCACTATTGTGCCTTTGTGTGGTGGAGTTACTACAATTCTGGCAGCCCTGCCAACATTTGTCAAAACTCATGCTAACTGTTCTCTGCCTTGTATATTCACACAGTGAATCAGATCAGACATTTTGTATGGCTCACAAAGTAAAAATTGAACAGAGATAGTCAACTCCGTCCCAAAATGTTAAGTTTTTTATTAGCGATAAAGCTGAATGAGGACAATGATCATTACTGTGTGAAACAGCCAAAGGATGTTGGATGCTACAAAAAAGACAACAGCTGGGTACAACAAAGAACAATCCACAGTGCCAGTTGTAGCAATTGACTTTGCTTATAAAGATCAAGCTGATTGAATGTTCTTTTAGTTTCACATACTTTGACTGAGGGGGAAACAACATATACAAGCCTATACTGAATATTCTGCAGGAGTATTGACTTTTTTGGCCTACAGAGTGTAAATTGCCTTTATGGGTACATTGATTCCATATTAAGTATGTAAATTGCGTTGTAAATGTTTAAGCATCTCTCTTTATAAAACTAAAACAGTTGTGGTTTTGCAGTTTGTGTGTGCATTACTTGACTTTTATACCAATGTCTGAAAATACGAATGTTGCCATAGTTTATTTATTTATTTATTTAACATTTATTTACAAGGAAAGTCCGACTTGGCACAAAGCCAATTTTTAGAGGAGGCCCAGGGAGAAACTCAGCATCTGGGGATTAACCCAAACATTACTAGATGGATAGCCAATTGGCTCACTGACAAAACACACATTGTCAAAGTTCGGGAGTCTACCTCCACAACTAGACCAATTACCAGTCGAATACCACAAGGATTTGTGCTGAGCCCACAAATGTTTGGAAACTATTTCTCTGAAGTCCTGGCAAAGGTAGATGGCTTGTGGCTTATCAAGTCTGCAGATGACTGTCAACTGTGCGCAGTCATATAGAGTCCCCCAATAATGTTAACATATTACAGAAATGCTGACACAGACAAATGACTGGTGCCAAACTCACAGACTGAAGCTTAAAGCAAGAAATACCTTATTGTCCCCTTTGCAAAAAAGCACCCCTGCTGATTATGATATACACAGCACCCCTCTAAGCTACATGATGATAACAATCTCAACTTCAATCACTATGTATCCATAGTGTTAAGACACACATTTTACATTGCGCACTTACCTCATAAGTAAGGGCATTGCATACAAGACCAATGAGGTCATAGCTCCACTGTACTCAACTCTTATCAGACCATTAATTTAGTACAATGCTCCCTTCTGTATGTACTTCACCAGACACCTGCAGAAATTGGAGAAAACACAGAGGTTTCTGACCAGGAGAATCCAGGGCCCCAAAACATGACATATATGGAAAGAAAGAAAGACCTGTCACTGTACTCAATATCATACAAGCTGCTGAGAAGCAACCTATGCCTGGCTTGCAGAGCAGTCTCAGACCCTACCCTACTGGAAATGCTGGACATCTGCAAATCAAATGGGACAAGAATAACTTGCTCCAGGGATCTCAACCTAGCCTGTGACATAAACAGAACATACTGGAGAGACAGCTATATCTCCCAGCGATTGTCTCTCCTCTGTAATAGGCTTCCACTGCATGTAATGCAGTGCTCCTCAATGATCCTATTCAAGCGCAACCTTGACAACTGGATGGGTGATTGTAAAGTCACCTCAGGGTTGGCACCTATCTCCCTCATGGATAGTGGCCATCGATGCTGATCAAAAAATTATTCTGCTAACAATGACCATCTAACTATGCTCAATAAGGGTACTTGGGTTTTTACATGGCTAGGCCTGTAAAGGCCCTATGGCCATTAGCCTAGTAACCTCCTATGAACCTGTGAGAAATGCTCCAGACGCATGTCTTTTGAAACATGTGAGGAAACTAGAGCACCTGGAGGAAACCGACACGAATGCAGGGAGGATATGCAGACTCTGCACAAAAGGCACCCCAGCAAAGAACTGAACCAGAGAACCTCTTGCTGTGTGGTGACAATGCTATCGCTGCACCACTCCACCGTCTGTGTGTGTATATAACTGTAGTAAAAAAGAATCTCTAAATGATGCCTTGTTTTTATGTAAGTAAAATGCCTCCATGGACATGTATTATTGTGTTGATTTGGACATGCATGTCTTATACTAATTTGGTATCCCTGATTGCCCCTCATTTTAGGACCCTTTGTCCCCGATTGTCATCAAACGATTGAGAGGTATGATGCTGCTGTGAAGCTGTGGACCTGATACAGGGTTCTCCTTGTTCATTAATACTCTGTTTGAACATGACTGTTCTAGATTAGGGTAGTGTGTGTATGTGTCTGTGTGTGTGTGTGTGTGTGTGTGTGTGTGTGTGTGTATGTGAGACCCACTCATTTTCTAAGGTTGAATTTATACAGCATTCTTTAGTGTGAAGGCCAGGAAGATGTATAAAAACTGTTCATATAATAAAACATAAAACTACCTTTTAAAATGCATACTGAACCAAACATTGAACCAAACCCCTTTACTTCCTAAGTCTTCTCATCTTAAGTAGAGGTTGAATAGGTACAACATCATTCAAGCCCCTCCCCATATTAGCTCTGAGCTTAATGATCCATTTTGTCTCCATTGCTTCTGTCCTGCTCCTTACATCACCCTTTCTCATTCCTGGTACATTTTTAGCAATAATGAGAAATTTAAAGTTATGTAAAGGTCCCATCTGAGAAGTATGTTTCCTAGTTAGTTATATGTATGCGATAGAGACGTGTAGATATTTTATTGCATTGTTTATTCTTTTCATTTTATACTCTTTGCATGTATATTCAGATGCAAGTTTGCTATGTGACTTTAAGAATCTGTGTCTGATTAATTATATATGTACTTAATTGATCGCATGATAGGTTTGCAGTATATAAAACAAGGGCATTTTTATGGTTGTAAATGTCTGATGAAGGAGTAGTGATTACTGTGAAAGCGCTTACTATCGAATAAATTGTTGGTTTGTCTGCCATTTGTATTGCCTCACCTATTTTTTGCTACAAGTATATTTATGGTCGTATTGGATGAGGTATTTACCTGGATTTACTGGGCTATTTTGTGTTTTGTGGAGTGTCAGTTATCCAGGAGCAATGGCAGAAGGCAATGTTCCAGAGTTGCAACATGGACTTTCTTTAAATACAGAATCTTCCTTAAATGTGAGTAGTTCCTGTAAGGAAAGGATAAAGAACTGTTTCAACAGTATTACTAATCCGTTATTAGAAACTGAAATATTTAATGTTAATACAGAAGAGAGAACTGTTGAAGTGAATGGCAAGCTCTTACATGAATTATTAACAGAGCTAGAGAATGGTTTATACAAAATGAATCACTTACAAATGCAATGATTAGATATGGAAGCCTGCATTAAATTTCAGATAATACCAAGAGGGTTACGAGTGCTAAAAATGCCAACGTATTGTAATACATATCCTAGTCTCTTAGCTGAGTGGCAGAAACTTAACAATGAGATGAGCTTCAAGTATATGAGGCTAATTATTGACCTTTTTGCACCAGAAGAACTGTGGTTGTTGAAAGAAGTTAATGAGATCCAAGAGTGGTTATACGCTCAATTTCCAATAGATGTAGTAGATCTCAAACTGTGTAATATCATTGACACACTATGTATTTATGAACATAAACTGTTGTCACAAAAACAAAACAAAATTCAGAGGGATAAAAGAGACTTTGAGCAGGGGCATGTTTTTGCATGGCCTAAGCCAATGAGTCAGGAAGTGAATGCTGATGGTGTGTCTGAAAGAGATTTGAAACAGAACGTGAATGACTATAACAATTTGAACAACTCACGTAAGAAGTGAGGTAACATCTCCCATATGAAAGTTGTGGCATCCCATGGAGAGATTAGTCCAGTAGTGGAAATTACATCCTGTGAGGTGAATAACCAATCGACAGTTATACCGGTAATGCAAGGGCGGGTGTTAGATAATTCCATTGAGAAAGATGTTAGAAGGAAGTCCAATACGACCTTTCCAACAGCATCTGGCAGCCAGATGATGCAGTTAACACAAGATGCCAGTAGAGGGAGACAGAATATGCTTGATGAAAGAGGAAATGTGTGTACATATCCTATTCCAATTACACTATGCACAGAGAATCAAAAGGGGGAGGTCCAGGAGCAGGAATCGCCTGAAACGCAAGTCAAAAGGAGAACATCCGGGAGCGAATCAAACGCTCAAGAGGATGTGGCAGAGCCAGACCTGATTATATGGAACATTTCCAGTAAGCAGTTATCGAAGGATGAGCTTCAGATCCTTAATAAGGGATTTACACTTATACCTTCTCAGAAGGTGGACATTACAGATGTAGAACTGGACTTGAAAACTTTTTTGAGGTCAGTGACATTAAAAAGCAATAGCCATCCTATGAATGATTGTTCTGAAGTTTGTATTGATGTTTTTACCAAACCAAGTTCATTTGTTCCTAACAATAATATTGTTTTAACAGCACTTGAGAAAGCATGTACCGATGATATTTATAAGGCATTTTATAATGATGCTAGTTTTCATAGAGGTCACTTTTTTAATATGACAACTGAAGACAGAATGGCTTTGTTTGATCTAAAAAATGATAAATTTATATGTATATGTCCAGCTGACAAAGGGGGGGGGGGGTCTCATCGTAGTGATGGACTGCACTTAATATTTTAATAAAATGAGAGAATTTTTGAATGACATAGAAACTTACAGTAAAATAACCATGGTTGATGTAGAAATAATGGTACATAGTATCAATTGTGCTTTAGCTGAATGTTTCACATTAGGTTTGATAGATTCTAAGTTGTTACAATATTTCACTGTTCATAATCCAATACTACCAAGTATACAAATTTTACCTAAGATCCATAAGAAAGCTGAAGATCCACCAATGAGACCCATTGTTTCGGGAGGGGGTTGGAGAACCGAACCATTGTCTATATTTTTAAAGAAAAAATTTAGACCTTATTTAGATTTGTATGAGGTTGTAGAGAAAGATACCAAAGATTTTGTCAGTCATTTATACAAGTATTCTAAAGGGAAACTATCTACAGGTATTTTAATGGTTATAATGGATGTTCAACCCTTGTTTACCAAAATTCCAAATTTAAAGGGCATAGAGATGTTAAGAGCTTTTCTACAGAAGACACAACTAGATGGAAGTACTATTGACTTGTACACCTTTTTGCTGGAGGTGATCTTAGAGCACAATATTTTTGTGTTTGATGAACAGGTGTACTGGCAGAGGGATGGCATATCTATGGGCACGTCATGTGCCAATAGCTACGCCAAGCTGATCATGGCAGTATGGGAAAAACAGTATATATTAGAAGACCCATATAGAATGCATGTGAAGTTATACCATAGATTTGTAGATGACCGTTTCATTTTATGGGAAGGCAGTGAAGAACAACTGCATTGTTTTTATGAATATTTGAATACTTCAACTGCATTTTTAAGGTTTACCCTGAATTTTGCAAGAGAATATATAAGTTTCCTTGATGTGCTGATTACCATTGACAATGAAAATAGGGTTAATACCAGTATACATAGAATGGACTGTTATAGAAAAGTACAGTTTTGTACCTACCATAAATGTAGATGTTCGAGTGCTAATACAGCTGCAGTCATAACAGATGGGTTTTCCTGCCGTCAGGCGGGTCCTTGGTCGGCCGAATTCCAAAGTCTAGGTCCGGCGTCGGTTGTCGTCACTTCCTCCCTGACGTCAGTGCGGCAGGGGTATAAAAGAACCAGCCAACGCCATTTTCTTCAGTTTTTCTTGCCCCAGATGTCAGGTGCCCCCAGAATGAAGGCAATACATAAATGTATGTAATAATGCAATGCAATATAATCAAAAAACAGTAGTTGCAAGCAAATACACCATAAATGAATACCCCAATCAGGTTGTATGAAGAGGTGTTAGCCATTAGGCCTGTCCCAAGAGGGGAAGGAGGGAGGGAAACCTGGACTGCAGCTGTATGAGCACTCGAACATCTACATTTATGGTAGGTACAAAACTGTACTATGTTCATCGTGCATACAGCTGCAGTCATAACAGATGGGTTGAATCCCAAACTAAAAAAGGGGTGGTAAGCACTAGGTGGAACTAGGAGGAGCCAGGATGCCCTGCAAGACTGCAGTGGCAAAGCCTGCTCTAGATTTGGAGTATAGTGGTAGGTGATAGTGCTTGGAGAAGGTATGCACAGAACTCCAAGTGGCTGCTTCCAAAATATCTTTGGTAGAAACCCCCCTGAGGAAAGCTGTAGAGGTAGCTCTGGCCCTTGTGGAGTGAGATCTGATGCCTGTTGGCACAGTTTTACCATGAAAAGAGTAACAAAAGCGTATGCAGTGGGCTATCCATTTTGAGATTGTCTGTTTGGAATTGGCTTCCCTTGAGCTCCTGTAGCATAGGACACAAAGAGTTGCTCTGATTTTCTGAAAGGCTTTGTTCTGTCCAAATAATAACACAGCTGTCTGTGGATGTCCAAGGAATGTAGTAGTCTTTCCCCTTTGTTTTGAGGGTTAGGGTAAAAGGTAGGTAAGTGGATAGCCTGATTCAAAGCTACCCTGGATACTACCTTTGGCATAAAGGACGGATTGGTTCGTAAGGAAACTCTGTCCTGATGGAAAATGATGAAAGGCTGCACAGCCATGAGGGCTTGTAGTTCCGATACCCTGCAAGCTGAGGTGATAGCCAGAAGGAAGGCTGTTTTCCAGGACAAATATTGCAGTTCTGTTGAGGCAGCTGGCTCAAAAGGAGGCAAGATCAGTTTTTCTAGAATGAAATTGAGGTCCCAAGCAGGTACTGGTTGTTTCCTTGGGGGTTTTATATTCTTAGCCCCTCTGAGGAACTGTCTTAAGAGGGGGTGAGAGAATAAAGGAGGATCAGTGTTGTATTCTGCAGAAATGGCTGAGGCATGGATTTTGATGGAAGAGAATGAAAGTCCGCTCTTTAGCATCCCAGCTAGATACTGTAATATTTGAGGTAAATTCTGTATTCCAGGATTTTGACCCTTTTTCTCATTCCAGGCACAAAACCGTTTCCATTTTGCGGAGTAAACTTTTCTAGTAGAAGGCCTTCTGGCCTCCAAAATGACATCCTGCACCTCCTTGGAGATAAGGGTCTGTTGTGAAGTCAAGGAATCTTCCATGCAGCTAGATTGAGTGTTTTCAGCTAACTGTGAAGAGTTTTGAAGTTGTGTTGAGTCAGAAGAAGAGGCATTAGTGGTAGGGTCCATGGTGGGGAATGCGTCTGGCTCCTCAGGAGTGGGTACCAGTGTTGTCTTGGCCAGTCCGGGGCAATGAGAATCATCTTTGGTCTGTCTGCTTTGGTTTTTAATAGAACTTTGGGCAGCAGAGGAAGAGGTGGAAAGGCATAAACTGTCATTGCTGTCCAACTGAAAGAGAGTGCGTCCACTCTCCAGGCTTGTGGATGAAAGGTCCTTGAGCAGAATTTTTTCAATTGGTGATTTCTGTGGGAGGCAAAGAGATCTATGTCTGGCCTTCCCCATGCTTGAATTACCTCTGTAAAAACTTGAGGATGTAACTTCCATTTGTGTGGATCTGTCATATTTCTGCTTAGGTTGTCTGCCAGTGTGTTTTCCTTGCCTGGCAAGAACTGTGCTTGAAGTTCGATTTGTAATTCCAGAGTCATGTTCCAAAGAGACATGGCCAGCCTGCATAGTGGGTATGAATGGGTTCCTCCCTGTTTGTTTATGTACCACATTACTGTGGTGTTGTCTGTTCTTATCAATAGCTGACCTGGATGCAGAAGGTTTTTGAAAGCTATAATAGCATTTATTACTGCTAGCATTTCCTTTTGATTGATGTGTAGGTGCTTTTCTTTTTGGGACCATTTGCCCTGAATGCACCGATCTGTCATGTGCACCCCCCAGGCGTAGTCCGAGGCGTCTTTTGTGATGACTTGATTTGCTTGAGGTTTGCAGAATGGGAGATCTGTGTTTCTTTGGCATGCTTGAGCCCACCACAGAAATTCCTTTTGAAGACATGGAATCAGTGGTATTATTGTTTCCAAACTGTGGCTGTGTTGAGACCATAGGTTTTTCAGGTACCATTGAAGTTTCCTCATATGCAGCTTTGCACATGGGATTAGTAGGATGCAAGATGCCATGAATCCCAGAGCCTGCAGGATTTTCCTTGCAGTCAGCCTGGTGAAATTTGCTAGTTTTCTGAAGTATTGAGTTAGTTGCTCCTGTTTCTCTGGCATGAGGTAGGCCACCTGGGTGTTTGTGTCCAAGTTGGCACCCAGGAAAATTATAGTTTGAGAGGGTATTAGCCTTGATTTCTTTTTGTTGACTGTGTATCCCAGAGAATTCAACAACTTTATTACAAAAGCCAGATGTTTCAGAAGTATGTGCTTGCTGTCCGCTTGGATCAGGCAGTCGTCCAAATATGGGTATATTTGTATCCCTTGAAGTCTGCAATAGGCAATTACTGATGCCAGGCATTTCGTGAATACTCTGGGCGCAGTAGATAAGCCAAAGGGCAATGCAGAGAATTGATAATGAGTTGAACCTGCAAGAAATCTGAGGTATCTTCTGCAATCTTGTCTGATTGGGACATGCAGGTATGCCTCCTTGAGGTCCAATGTTACCAGCCAAGACTCCTTGCCCAGCATGGGAAGAAGCTGCTGTAATGTGAGCATCTTGAATTTTGGCATGAGTAAAAATGTGTTTAGGATAGATAGGTCCAAAATAGGTCTCCAATCTTTTCCCTTCCTTGGTACCAGGAATAGTCTGGAATAAAAACCTTGACCTTGTTCTTGTGTAGGTACCTCTTGAATAGCTTTCATGTCCATGAGATCTGAAATTTGTTTTTGTGCCTCTGCCCTTTGATTGTCTGGCAGGTTTGGCATGCCTCTCATTTTTGGAAGGGTGTGAAAATGGAATCTGTAGCCTCTGTCTATAATGTCCAGGATCCATTGTCTTTTGTGACAATATGCCAGTTTTTTGAAAATAATGCCAGTTTTCCTCCTAAAGGTGCTGCCATTTGAGCCTTGCTAGGCATGCAAAGGGGAAAGTCATTGGATCTGTTTTCTGAATTGCTGTGAACTATCCTCACCACTTCTTTGTGTAGGTGCTTGCCACTGTCTGCCTCTAAATGATCCTTGAGATTGCCCTCTGCCCCTCGGGCACCTGTATCTACCTCTTTGGGGTCTGTCCGTGGCTGGAAAGGACCAATTTTTGGAAGGACAATTTCTACTGAAATGTGGTGGTTGTACCTTCAAGAAATCTTTCACTGTTTGCATTGATTTAGCCTTTTCCTCCATTTTCTTTAATACCTCCTCAGCTTTAACACCAAATAATACATCCTTTTGCAGAGGGGCATCTAGTAATTTAGCTTTGACATGATCTGGTAAGGTTTGCTCTTTGAGCCAGGCATGTCTACGTATGACTGATCCTGTAACAGCAGCTCTACATGAGGCCTCTAAAGCATCAAACCCACATTGCAAGTTATGTTTACCCACTTGTTCTGCACTATGTATCAAATCCTGCAACTCCTTCAAGTCTGGTTGGTCAGGTTGTGACATTTTGCTTCTCAACTGTGATAACAGAAACTGTTGGTACTTTAACATATGGAACTGGCAGTTTAATGCCCTCATGGTTAAGGTGGCCGAGGTGTATACCATTTACCCCACCTTTCTAAAGCTCTGGAATCCCTCTCTGAAGGTAGAGGATTTTTAGCAGTGGAGGCCTTAATTCCCTTGGGGCCCTGTGAGATAGTTTCTGGGTCAGCCGCATGGCTTTTTTATAGGAATTGGTGTGAGTCAGGAACCCGGTAATATCTGTCAGGGTTGACTGGGGCTGGAGGTAAAGAGTGTGGGTTGAGGCAGGCCTCTGAGTACACATCATCTAGGATGTCTAAGACAGGAGGTATAGCCAGGGGCCTGTGTTGAGGGAGCAAGAGAAAATCCCTAAGCCTTTTCTTGGAATCTGAGTACTCTTGGCCTTCCCAGTGGAAGTGTTCCCTCAAGGTATGCAAGATTTCCCCAAAAGAGTAATCCTCAGGGCGGGAGACAGAGGGAATGGACTCCTCTGCATCAGAATCTTCAAAAGGAGAGTATGAATGTTCCTGGTCATCAGAATGTTCTGAGATAATGGAGGCCTGGTCCGAGGAGGGGGATTCTTCCTCCACTCTGGGCCTTTTGTCCGGGGGGGGGGGTTGAGAACCCCTGATAAGAGGAATTAAATCCTCTGCCATTTTGAGCATCTGCTTTTTAGGCATGGGGCCTTGAGAAGGGCCCTGTGGAGCTTGGTTTTTAGTATGCATGGCTGTTTTAGACTTAGTAAAAGCCTTGATGGAAAAAGAAAAGGAAGGCCTGAAGACATCTTGAGAGGTGGCAGACCTGTCTAAACTCTGAGTTTCACCGCCAAGAGTGGCTTCGGTATCTGTAGTCGGGGTGTGGGCCGAAGAGCCTGCGACCTCAGGCACAGTAGACACCGCCAATGAAGTGTCATCGGTAGTCAGGGGCTGTGTAGGCGCCTCGCTGAGAACCGGACCACCAGTAGTCGGCTTTGGCATGGTGTCGGTAGAGGCCGCGGACCTCGTATGTCGGTCCTTATCTTTGCGTCTTTTGGTCAAAACTGGAGTCGGAGTATCCGACGACATAATGTAGTTAATTTTTTTGCCAAAATAGTGCTGGGCGAACTCCGCCCGATGCTTAATGGTGCATTTGTTGAATGTAGCACAAAAACGACAGGCCGAGACGTCGTGGTCTGGGCCTAAGCAAGGAATGCAGAGGGAATGAAAATCCTTATGCGGTATTTGCTTCCCACATGAAATACAATTATTAACTTTGTCTGACATCGGTCTGAGGCAAGAAAAGTTTCCCCAACAGGGTACTTAGCTTTCAAGAAGACTTCGGTTGCAAAATATTCGTAATCTCAGGAGCTGACCGACCGGCACTTGCGAACTGCTTCTGCTTCGGGCACCGTGTGGCAAGAAAGACTGAAGAAAATGGCGTTGGCTGGTTCTTTTATACCCCTGCCACACTGACGTCAGGGAGGAAGCGACGACAACCGACACCGGACCTAGACTTTGGAATTCGGCCGACGAAGGACCCGCCTGATGGCAGGAAAACCCATCTGTTATGACTGCAGCTGTATGCACGATGAACATCATGTTGTTACTAAAGAACAGCATGCATCCCCAATACGTGTTTAATAATGTTATTAAAGGTCAGAGTATGAGAGCATCAAGGTTAAATACCAGCTTAACAGCTTTTGATGCAGAATTGCAAGAGCTAGATAGCAAATTAATTAAAAGGGGATATAATCATATAGATGTCTCTAACATTATGGAGAATGTTAGGTCTTTGAAAACTTCAGCCCAACCATATTTTTCTGACCAAAGTATACAAAATAAGAGACATAGCAGAAACAATGGTCCAAATGAAAGTAGGTTAAGAGTACCTGTTTGGTATACCAACAATGTGAAGCCCATTTTGGGGGTATAAAGAAAATATTGGTCCATTTTAATAATGGACCCAGCAGTTAGGGAGATTGTAGGCCCACCCCTAAATTTCAGTTCAGGAATATGAAACATGAATAAGATGTTATGTTATCCTGATAAAAGTGAGAAAGAACAGGTTGATAGGTACTGCACTAGCCTATGTGGGAAATGTAACCAGTGTATATATATTAACTCAGAAGGTAGTTTTAAACATCCCCAGATCTGGGGAAGGACTTTGTTTTCAAGGTTAATGGCAACTGTAATTCTAAACAAATAGTGCACATGGCTGTGTGTCAGTGTAATGCATTTTACATAGGTAAAACAGACAGAATGTTTAGATTTAGGATAAGAGATCATATTTATGATATACATAACAACATACTAACTAATGCATTAGCAAAACATACTTCTCAGATGGGACTTTTACATAATTTTAAATTTCTCATTATTGCTAAAAATGTACCAGGAATGAGAATGGGTGATGCAAGGAACAGGATAGAAGCAATGGAGACAAAATAGATCATTAAGCTGAGAGCTAATATGGGGAAGGGCTTGAATGATGATGTACCTATTCAACCTCTACTTAAGATGAGAAGACTTAGGAAGTGAAGGGGTTTAGTATAATATGCATTTTAAAAGGTAGTTTTATGTTTTATTATATGAACAGTTTTTATACAGTTTTTTATTCATCTTCCTAGTTAGTTATATGTTTGTGACAGAGACGTGTAAATATTTTATTGCATTGTTTATTCTTTGTATTTTGCACTCTTTGCTTGTATATTCAGATGCAATTTTGCCATGTAACTTTAAGAAGCTGTGTCTGATTAATTATGTTACTTAATTGATCACATGATAGGTTTGCAGTATATAAAACAGGGGCATTTTTATAGTTGTAAATGTCTGACGAAGCAGTAGTGATTACTGTGAAAGCACTTACTATCGAATAAATTGTTGGTTTGTCTGCTATTTGCATTGCCTCGCCTATTTTTTGCTACATGTTTTTAACATTCTTCATTTGACTTACGGAGTTGCAGCATTTCCAATAAAGCAGGGTAAGCAACTGCCTTGTATGCAAGGCAGAAACTGCTTCTGAGTAGTCTGCATGAAATAGAGTAAAGTGACTGATTTCAGATGATCTACATAGGACAGATTTTGAAGACCTAGAGATGAACAATATAGATGCGCTTCTTACCACTGTGGAGACATGGTGATCAAAGGTAAGGCTGCGGTCAACCTGTATGCCCAGGTCTCTCACCACTTAATGTGAACTTAAGGTGTTGTTATTGATGTGGTAGTAAGCAAGCAGTTAGCAGGGACATCACCCTTACTAAAAGGGATGATAATACATTTGTTTTGCACTGAGTTTAAGGCCATGACTTTGGTACCATATCAAGAAAGAAAATATCTACAATTTTCCTTTTACTGTGTCACTGCAAACTTACTTCTTCATTGTCATAATTCATAAAATGCTGTATACATAAGCTCATTAATATTTATGAAGCAATGCCATCCTATTCCCCATATTTACAGCAAGACAAATTTGTTTTCATTTAATAGATTAATAGACTGTTACTAGGCTAATGACCCAGGGAGGCCTTTCTAAGCCTAGCCAATTTTTCCACAAAGAATAATAATGTCCTGTATCCAATTAGGACATTGAGGGCCATTCATTTATAAGCTAGCTCTGTCCATAAGGGACACAGGTGCCAGGCCCAGTAAAAATTTCCAGTTCTCCATACACTTGTCTAGGTTGTACTTAAACTGGGTAATAGATGAACTGAGCTTCACATAATGGGAAGCCTGTTCCATAAGAGGGGCAGTCTCTGGGACACATATCTGTCTCTTCAGCATGTTCTGTTTAAGTCACAGACAAAATTCATGTCCCTAGACCTTGCATTTCTGGTACTCTTTGACTTACTAATATCTAGGAGATTCATAAGTGTGGGGTTTGTGGATGCCTTGTAAGCCAGGCATAGATCACCTCTCAGCAATCTATAGGAGACTGTGTAGAGGGAAAGGGCTCTGCATAAGGCATGTTTGTTACACCTTGTATTCCTTTTGTTAGGAACCTTTGAGGTCACTCTAGTTGCTGAATATGCCTGGTCAGGTACATACCAAAGGGAGCACTGGGAGGAAACAGAAGACAATTCAAGTTTAAGATACCAGGCTGATCTCTCAGTACTCAATAGAATGAACTGATAAGATGGGACTGGGAGGAGTGTTGAAAATCAGATTTGTAGTAGGGGAGGCAACTCAAAAGCCAGCAGGTTTAACAGTACAATCACCGTAAGGCAGGTGGGTGGGAAAAAAATCAAATGCAGACAGAGATCATCAACAGTCAGGAAGAGAACAACAAATCAAACAAGCACTGCAGCTAAATAAGGATGCCTCTAAATATTTTTAGTTAAAAGAGGAATAGTATTTCTCAGCTCTTCCCACTAATTAGAAAGATGTTATTCACTGTCTGCAAAGGAATTCTTTTCTAAATGACCCTAGCCAAGACCTCTTAAAACCCCAAAGGAACAAAAAACTTAAAACAAAATGCAATATAAGAAAAGAAGCTTTAAAAGAATAACTTTAGTTTAAAATCAAATGGAGAGAGACAAAGATCAGCAATAGTCAGACAGAGAACAGCAAGTCAAACAAGCAATACAGCTTAAAAACTATCCTGCTACAGCATGCCTCATATTGAGATGCATACCTCTCAACTGTCTAAACATTTGATACCTGTACTGTTCACCTCATATTTTTGGCCATTTCCTCATACAATTTGTGTTTTTTTGGCAAACCTCTAAGAAATGAAGCCACTAAACAATGACAGACATTTGAGTTTCAGACTTCGTATCCTTCAGAAAAATGTATGTTAATGTAAAACATTATATTGTTTCAGTTTTATACTTTTATAAGAGCAATATTTAAAATTTGTTCCCGAGTTGATGCATTGCAGCTGTGGACATGTATAAGTTAAAATAAGATAGCTTTCTTGTAGTACACAAAAACAACTGCAAGCTATGGGATACTTGATAGACAAATAGTTGGGAGTTCTGATTTTCAAATGTATGAATTGCTTTCTCAAAAAGCCCAAAGTGTTGTACAATATTACAAAGAAGCAAATAAACTACAAAGATGCTGAGTATAACAATTTCATTATTTTTTGAAGTACAACAATGACAAAAATGAGCCAGCATACCTTAACAAAAAAGTTGAGATATTATTTATTTTTTATTTAACATTTGTTTAGTGGGAAAGTCCGACATAGAACAAAGCCAATTTTCAGCGGAGGCCCGGGGAGAAATGCTCCAGACACATGTCCTTGTAACGTGGGAGGAAACCGGGGTACCCAGAGAAAACCCATACAAACATAGGGAGGACATGCAGACTCCGCAGAAAAGGCACTCCAGCTGAGAATCGAAATGGAGAACCTCTTGCTGTGAAGGGACAACGCTACCGCTGCACCACTGCGCAGTCCATAATGGTGAGTAACAACTGCTACACATGAAGGCATGGGTTCAGAAATAAACATGGCTCAAAACACAACAAAGCAAATGACAAATTAATTACAAAACAGAAAGTAAGGGAATAAAATAAATCTGGTACATAACATCAGAGACAAAAATAAGCTTTCTTCGACTGACCTTCTTCAGATTAATACAGATATTCAGAATGAAAAAAAAAATCAGACTAATACCACTGAGAAGCATGAAACCCATTAGACTGTGTCTTTATATGATCAGAATGGATCAGGAAAGGGGGTGGTTTATACACAACAAGCATATTAACCTAAAACATATTTTGTATTTAGGGACTGGAAGCCCAAGGAGGGGACTTGCTTTGGGTTAAACACAGTGAAAGTAGACATATTCTGAGAATGAAATTCAATTATTCAGCAATGTCTGTCTGGCCAGTCCTTCTAGTGGACATTGGTACTACACATTTTGTAAATATTAGTGCTGCAAAAGCAGTTTGTTCAGTTAACAGAGCACTGAACTTTGATTATTTGCACAGGTTTTCATAATAAGCGATACCAGGACACTTTTGTTAATGTTTTGACATCTGCTTTAAGATGTTTGATAACAGGGAAGCACTGAACATCACAGATGGAGCCATACCAAAACTTAGGATCATTCTGTTTTTAGTTTAAAATGTACTGAGCATTTTCATAATGTAAGCTAAAAATACAAGAAGGAGGCAGACGTGAAATTCCACTTTTTAATATCCAAGAATTAGGCTCTTTCATCCTGGTCCACTGGATTTCATCAGAATAAATAAAACAAATCCATGCCCTTCTTTTATAAAATCACATGCCTGATCTAATAATTAAGAAAAGGCTAATAAACCTTAAAGCCACAGGTAGTAATTCTCTAAAAAACTCTAAAGTCAAACCACAAACTTTTTTAAATTACATAAACACCACCTTAAAAAGACAATATATACCAACTATCTATATAAACATTCCAATGCTTTAAAGTACAGAAAAAAACACCCATAGGAAAAGATTTACAAAATAAATTAAACCATTTTCGTTGGTCAATACAGAAAAACTGCATCAAATAGACAGCCTTAAGTTTCAAAATACTAGCTAGGGATATATGATAATTAAGGTGCAGGGGTATTACATTTAATCTGCCATCTACACTCCTTAAATTCTAACTAATCATACACAGGTCCCCCCTGGGTCCAGTATCCACATGATCTATGATACAAAATTTTAAATGATGGTTGGAATCTTTTAATATATGCTTACTTAAGGCATTTCTTTCATCACATTTCCTTACATCATACAATTGTTGATAAATTCTATCTTTGAATGGCCTCTTAGGATTCTCTATATAATGCCCTTCACAAAGCTGGAATTTAGTGACATAGACCACCCCTTTTGTGTAACAGTGATATTTGTGAGTGAGCTTGATGGTACCAAACCTCTTGTTTCCAAACCCAGTCCCTCTCTAAAATAAATCTGCATTGGGGACAATGTCCACATTTTTTTCATATGCCCATTTTCAACCCTACAATGGGGTCTTTCCAATAACATCTTTAAACTAATGTCTCTTTTGTAAACTATCGTGGGTTTTTCCCCATCACTGATGTAACCCAATCAATCTTAAATAAATTCCAATATCTTTGAATAATATCCTGAATAACATAAAACTGTGTACTAAAGGGAATAATACCAGCTCTCTGAAATGAATCCTCACAGTTCAAAAGAGTGTGACTACAATTTCTACCCAAGCTGTTAATAGTTGTATCAGTCTGTAACAATGGGTTATAAATGCCTGTTTTCCTTTATCTTGAAACCTCAGAGACAATATCCAAGACAAATTGCTCTGGGTATCCTCTCTTAGTCACCATTTCCACTAATTTTTTACATTCTTCAAAATAAATGTATGTGTCAGAAGCCATCCTCACCAGCCTCACACACTGCCCCTTCACCAAAGATTTCCTTTGGTGAAGGGGGTGCCGGCTGTCAAAATGAAGTAACAAGTTAGAGTAAGTGGGTTTCCTATACAGGAAAGATTCAAACTGCTGTAACTGAACATTTTTGATTAAACAAATGTCTAAATAATTAACTTTTTTTCATGTGTTAAGATCCACAGTAAACCTTAAGAAAGAGGTAGTAGAGTTTAAATATTGAAAAAAAATGTCTCCAGTTTGTTAAGACCATCCTTCCAAAATATAATTATATCATCTAGATATTATGCATATAGGGCCCACCAATCTTTGAACTCAAGAAAAGACAAAAAGTTTCTCCCATTGGGCAAATACAATGTTTGCAAATATGGGGGCATACACCGCCTCCATAGTAACACTTTTGATCTGTCTAAACAACTGTTTTCAAAAATCAAAAAATTATTCTCTAAAACAACTTCCATAAGTGCCTTCACAGTAGATACTTTAGTAGATTCTGTGTTAGAATTCTCACTGAGAAATTCAAAGAACCCGTGTGCAGAATAACTATATACAAGTCACACACATCAATCATAACCAAAATAAGTTGGTCCATATATAAATCATTGGAGACTTTGGATAGGAAGTCCCAGGAGTCTTTATACAAATAGATCAATTTCTCCAATACCCCTTTTATTTGTTGATCTTTAAAATTAGCAATGGGAAAGGTCATAGATGCCTTCACATCCACTATAGTATGCAAGAGAGGGTTCTCCAGACATTTATAAATTTTGGGGATATCAAATATAGTTGGTATCCTAGGGTGGGTCACTTTAAGGAAATTAGTTCCTGTAAAGTAATTTGGTCATTCAACAACACCCTTTGCAAGGTTAAACCAATGTTTCTATGTGTTATGTACTCATCAACACATTTTTGGATACTTCCTCATATGTATCAGAGTATAAAATCAACAACATTTTATCAGTATAGTCATTGGTATTCATGACCCCAATCCCCCCACCCTTGTCTGGTTTTATAACCCTGATTGTTTTGCTCTTAATGTCCTTTAAAATATGATATTCCTCAGTGAATAAGTTGTTATCCTCTTCCCTAAGTATCCCTTCCTCAATTTCCTTATATCCCATTCACATACTTTTCCAAAAATATTAACTACAGGATGTGTAGGTGGGTTAAAGGTACTTGGTCTCCTTATATGGGGGTTAGGGAGTCCAGAATTGTTCTTAAATAGAAACCCTAAACTCTACCTGCCAACCAACAGTAAAAATGGTTTCCTTAATGGGCCTGGTGATGTAGCCAATCCAGTTTCGGCTGACAGTGGAAATGGAACGCCTACTAGATTTTCCATTTGTGATTGGGAAGTTCATGAATAGAGATCAGGCACCCTGGGCTGAGGCAAGGACTGTGGAATGATAGACCAACAGATTAAAGCTTTCCAGGACCTTATTTTTAAATACAAAAAGCAACAACTGGATAATGGTTTTCTTAAGCATTGTTTGAAGTGTGAACAGATTCCAAAAGGGTTACAGGCATGGAAGTACCCTGCTGGCTTAATCAAGGATTCTTTGTTACACCATGGGTTACTAACTTTATTCAATAGACACGGATGCAAATTTTTGACTGCTTTGATTAAAGACAATGATAGCAGAATGTGTTATTTAAGTAATGAAATTGTTAAACTTGATGAAAGTATTCAGGCTGACCTGTTATTTAAAAGTAATGATTTTAAAAATGTTTTTGTCTATGTAAATTAAAGTATTAATGAACTGAAAGCTAAAAAGAGAGAAAGTTGTTAAGAGATGAAAGGGATGATGAAAGCAGGTTGGCCTACCTGGTCACCCATTGACTAAACATAAAGGTTTAAATATTACCTCTGGTGGTAACACAGTTAATGCTGTTGTCTTTAATGATGTTGTAGATAGCAATGATGTTAGTTATGAACAGGGTATTGAATCTGACCCTTTGGAGTTACTCCCTTTAAGAATATCTCAGAGATTAACAGACCAGAGGGAGGGGAACTCAAGGAAGGAGAATTACAGACCTCAGCAGCAAGAGTTTCTACAGAGGGGGAGGGACAGGGGGAGAAGAGTGTACAACCACAATTAAATATACCCATTGAGAGTTGTGAGATTATATTTAATTTCAGAGGTGATTTTAAGATTTATAATTATAGTAACATATTAGTGATCACAGAATGGGCAGACCTCCTTGAAAAGGGCTTGACTTTTGTTCCAGCTAGAAAGGCAAACATTGAGGAAACCATCATACAGCTGAAACTTTTCAGTAGAAAGTGAGTTGAGAACAATTACCTTTAACCCACCCACACATCCTGTAGTTAATATTTTTGAAAAAATATGTGAGTCGGGTATTAGGAAATCAGGGAAGGGATACTTCATGATAAGGATATCAATTTATCCTCTGAGGAAGAGCATCTTTTGAAGGACATTACTAAAAACAAATTAATCAGGGTTATAAAAGTAGACAAAGTAGGGGGAATTGTGGTCATGAATTCCAACAATTATATGCATAAGATGTTTTTGATGTTATATATTGTTACATATGAGGAAGTATCCAAAAATGAGTTAATGAGTCAACAGCACATAGAAACATTGGTTTAACCTTGGAAGAGATGTTGTTGAATGACCAAATTACTTTCATCATCATCTTTCGGCTGTTCCCGTTAGGGATCGCCACATCAGATCATCTGTTTCCATTTCTTCCTGTCCTCTGCATCTTGCACTGTCACACCAACCACCTGCATGTCCTCTCTCACCACATCCATAAACCTTATCTTAGGCCTTCCTCTTTTTCTCTTACCTGGCAGCTCCATCCTTAGCATCCTTTTCCCAATATACTCAGCATCCCTCCTCAGCACATGTCGAAACCAACATAATCTTGCCTCTCTGGCTTTGTCGCCAAACCTTCCAACCTGGGCTGACCCTCTAATATACTTATTCCTAATCCTGTCCACCCTCGTCACACCCAGTGCAAATCTTAACATCTTTAACTCTGCCACATTCAGCTCTAACTCCTGCCTTTTTGTCATTGCCACTGTCTCCAACCCATATAACATAGCTGGTCTCACTACCCTCTTGTAGACCTTCCCTTTCACTCTTACTGGTACTTGTCTGTCAGAAATCACTCCTGCCTGTACTCTCTTCTTCACCTCTCTTCCACACTCACCATTACTCTGAACTATTGATCCCAAGTATTTAAACTCATTCACCTTCACCACCTCTACTCCTTGCATCCTCACCATTCCTCTATCCTCCCTCTCATTCACATACATATATTCTGTCTTAGTCCTGCTGACCTTCATTCCTCTTCTCTCTAGAGCATATCTCCATCTCTCCAGGGTCTCCTCCACCTGTTCCCTACTCTCACTAAAGATCACAGTGTCATCTGCAAACATCATAGTCCACAGGGACTCCTGTCTGATCTCGTCTGTCAACCTGTCCATCACCATTGCAAATAACAATTACCAAATTACTTTACAGGAACATAATTTTCTTAAAATGACCCTCCCCAGGCTACCAACTGTATTTGGTATCCCAAAAACTCATAAATGCCTGGAAAATTCTCCCTTGCACCCAACAGTGGATGCAAAGTCATCTGTCAACTTTCCCATTGCTAAGTTTATAGATCAGTAAATAAAAGTGGTATTAGAAGAATTAACCTGTTTATATAAATGGGACTTCCTATCCAAAGTCTCCAATGATTTATATATATGGACCAACTTATTTTGGTTAAGATTAATGTGTGTGACTTATATACATTCAATCTGCACAAGGAAGGGTTAGACTGGTTCTTTGAGTTTCTCAGTGAGAACTCTAACATGAAATCTACTAAAGTATCCACCGTGAGGGCACTTATGGAAGTTGTATTAGAGAATACTTTTTTGATTTTTAAAAAAAAACAGTTGTTTAGACAGATCAAAGGTGTTACTATGGGGGCGGTGTACCATCATAACACTACCAGTCTACTAATTGTACCTGCCACCTCTGCTATTAATCCTACAGCACCGAACCTTAAACCAATACCTACGAGCTACATTAACAAACTTCTCCATCAACTGAAACCTTCAACTCTAGCAGCCGATCAGCTTCCCAGTGAATTCCTGAAGCTGGCAACTGACACCATCACTTACCCAGTCTTCTTACTAATAAATAGGTCCATCTCCAAGCAATATGTCCCCAAACTCTGGAAGATATCTCATATCATCCCTCCTACACAAAGGATGCACCTTGACACTATCAAACTACAAACCCATTGCAATACATCCATCCCCCTTGCCAAAATTTTTAAGAAATGTATGCACTCACAAGCCATGCCCTATCTCCTGAACAATAACCTCCTCTCACACACCCAACAGGGATTCAGACCCTATCATAGCACCACATCACCTTAATTAGCTTTCATCACTTTTCCTTGGCATGTCATAAGCATTTGACATGGTTTCACACCAAAAACTTCTGTACCAACTAGCCACATTAAACTTCTCTCATGCTACCTTGTCATGGTTTCATAGCTACATGTCAGACAGCAAGCTGTTAAATGGCTAGACGGTATATCCTCACTCTTACCAGTCTCAGTAGGTGTACTCCAAGGTTCCATACTTGGCCCACTTCTCTTTTCAATTTTTACAAACAATCTCAATTCAGCCACCACATCAGCTAGCTTTATACAATATGCGGATGATTCTGCACTCATCTGCTTTGCCACCTCCATCCCCAATCTCTTGCAATAAACACAAAAAGCATTTACAGATGTTGAACACTACCTTTCCGGGAAACAAATAATACTCAACCCCAACAAGAACAACTATTACTTACCAGCAATAAAATATCTCAACCTCCCAATTCCATTCACCATCTACTCCACTAACACCACCAAAATAGAGCCAGTTGACCACACAAAACTACTGGGTGTCAACATCGATAAATCCCTCAGGTATAACCTGCACATACCCCATAAAATCAAAAAGGTCCACATAAAACTCGGGGCACTCTATAGTGTCAAACCGTTCCTCACCCAAACCACCAAAATAGCCATTGCCCATAGCCAAGTACTATCTACTGTGTTATATGTCTCTCCAATATTCACTAATTTAAGGAAAACAAAGCAAAATAAACTGGATGCCTGCTACAGCAAAGTAGGCAGATTTACCACCAGCCTCCCATACAGAACATATAAATTTTCAGTTCATCATAAACTAGACTGGCTGGAACTCCCAAACCTATTATGCCTCAAACAGCTTGTGAAGACTGGTAGAGATGGGTGAAGACTGATAGAGATGGGTGAAGACTGCCAGCCTAGCCAGATAGAATTGTGCAGATAATTCTATCATTTGTAAATATGAATGTTGAACTATAAGCTTGTTTGTCTGAATGAAAGCATATGCTGTGAAGTGTTGAACTTAAAACAGTGTGGCAGCATTGCCATGTGTGTAAAGAAAGCTAAGTCAAGCATTTCTTGTTGGTCCTTTGAAATTAAAATTATTTCATCACTGCCTTTGAAGTTTACAATTCGGCTCCGGCCAGGCTAGATGAAGGTTTCCAGCCTATTGTTTTAAGGCTAAAGTAAAGGACCAGAATTTACATGTGGAATGTCTTTATTGCTCTAAGTGTAAAAGAATGTAAATGCAGTTTCTGTCAGCCTGGGAACACCAGGAAAGTGTAAAAGATGATGTAATGTTTAGCAGAACTGGAGTTTCAATTTAAACTGTATGAACCGGAGATTATTAAGCATTTATTTTTGATATCCAACCCACAGCACTATGCCTTGCTCTATGTAAGTAAATTATTTTAGAAGTGTGTTTTCTTGTAGATAGCTAGAAGCTATAAAGATTAGACTAGCATTTTCTGTGATGTCAGAACTGTACTACTGATTTGTTTTACGTATTTCTCTGTGATCTCTGAACTGTTGACTAGCACTGTGTTGTAGTAGTAGTGTCTTGTGTTTTTAGTATTTATTATTAAATATTTTTAAACCCTTTCAACTGTGGCTGTTTGGTGTAGAGATAGTTTAAGCTCTAGAGTACATTGCATATTTATAGAGTTTACTGTCCAGGTCACTCCAAATAAGCTTTGACTGTTTAGTCACATCTACCAATTGGATAATAATATTGCATAGTAATAATTGGACACCCTTTTAAGGGCCTTTGGGTAGCTGATAAATATTAGCTGGGTGGTGGAAAGTGGCACTACTGTATAGTCTGGGTAAAAGGGGCACAGCTGGAGAACCTATGCCAGCCTTCCCCAGAAGTGTCTGTGTGGTTGTATAAACTCTTATCTCAAAGTGTGTGTGTCAGTTACTTGGGCAGGGACGCAAGCACTGATTGGACAGAGAGGATGCTGGAGATTTTAGCTTTCCCAACTAGGCTGAGATCTGGACCCTATAGCTGTGCCAATGGGGAGTCTTACTGGGGACTTGGAGAGTAAGGGAGCAACCAGCCCTGGACTGACTGTGATCTGTGTGTGCTCTTAAGGGAAATTGCACTTTACTGTGTGTATCTGTTATCCTTTCCTCATATATGAGATGCCCTCTTTGGTGTTAATGGTGAGGACTGAGGCTCCTTGATTGCTGGGCTAGGGCACAGGCATCACATATTAATTGTTTGTCAGTGGTGGGATATCCACCTCACATACTAATTAGTTGGCAAATACTAGTTAGCTTGTAGTAGTGTGGGTAGAGTGAATCCTGTAGCTTGTGAATAGTGAGCTTTGAATGTGTTTTGTACTCTAAATCAGCCATGTAGTGAATACTCAGAGTTCAGATCACAATTGTTTTATTTCTTTTGTTAGCTTAGTTAGGCAGGGTGAGCAGGCAGCATGTCAGCAGAGGAGTATGCAAAGCTGACAAGGAGCCAGCTGATGGAGGTGTGCCAGGCTAGGGGCTGGTGCATGGAAACCTGACTAAGGCAGACCTGATTGCAGCCTTGGTTACAGGTGCATCAGAAAACGGCACTCAGGAGGACAATCAGACTGGCAGTGGAGATATAATTCTCTCAGAGAATGGACAGCTCAACCTTTCTGCAGTGGACTTAAAAATCCAGCTGGAGCTAAAGAGACTTGAGTTGGAGGCTAGGCATGTGGAATTAGAAGCAAATGAGAGACTGTGACATTTGCAGGCTGAGGAGAATGAGAAATTGTTATGTCTGCAAGCTGACGAACAAGAGAGGCAGAGGCAGCATGAGAAGGAGATGCTGACTCTTTGCCTGAGTCATGTAGGTAATGGGGAAGGGAGTAACTGTACCCAGAAGCACAAAAGGTCAGTAAATTTCTCCGCAGTTTAAAGAGGGGGATAATTTTGATAGTTTCATTCATATGTTTGAGAGGGTATGTAAATAGTATGAAGTTGACCAAGGGCTCTGGGTACGGTTGCTGACCCCCCTTACTCCATGATAAAGCTGTAACTGCATTAGCTAAAATGTCTGATGTTGCATGTTTTAATTATACTGCTTTTAAGAAATGTCTTTTAGAAATGTTTAAGCTAACACCTGAAACATACAGAAAAAAGTTTCGTGAGCATAGACGCAAGGCAGATGAAAGTATGTGTGAATATGTTGCTGAACTGAGCACTTATTTCCATAGGTGGGTGAGGGGATACCAGGTCTCCACGTTTGAAGGGCTGGCAGACCTTTTGGTGAGGGAACAAGCCCTTAGCACTTTGCCTGAGGACATGAAGATCTGGTTAGCCAATACACAATGTGCTACTTCAGAGGAGTTGGGGAAGAAGGGAGACCTATACCTGGCAAGCAGGGCAGCCCTGCACAGGAAGGGGACCCCCAGTACTGCTCATGGGTCGAAAGGAACCCATGGTGGGCAGCACAGACTGCCACAACAGAATCTGCCAGTAGCAGGGGAAGCCTCTAGTCAAGGTACACATCCAGGAGCTAGGGTTAAATGTTTTGAATACAACCAGTGAGGCCATGTAGCATACAGGTGTCCAAGGAGGCAAAGTGGGAAACCAAAGGTGAGGGAGCCAGTAAGTGGGAAAGACAAAATGCCAATAGTAGGTTGCCTTGGGACAACAAGGGTACCAAACTACCACCAGAGGCTATATCCTATTGTAGTGAATGGCAAACATGCCATTGCCAAGAGAGACACAGCCTCTTATATAACCATTGTAAAGCCTGCAATGGTTACAGAGGAGCTGTGCTTGCCTGGGCAGTCCACTCCAGTCAGGGCTTTAGGAGGGATCCCATTCCAAATACCTTTGGCTAGGGTTCACCTTGACTGGGAGGGTGGAAAAGGAAGCCAGCAAGTAGGTGTGTTTGAGGATATACCTGCAGATTTCCTGATAGGGAATGATTTTGATAGTGCAGTACCCTGTGCTTATGCAGTTACATGCAGTCAGGCTTGGAGACAAGCATATGGGTCTAGTAGCCTGGGGGAGACCCAGACAGACTGCATACTTGCAGCCAGGACTGGTGAGGTGGTTACTTCAGGGAAGGAGCTACTCTGTAGAAGTAAAACTGAAGGTGAGCCACAGCTGCTTGTGGGTACTGATGGTCCCTTAGACAGAGTGACTGCAAAGGTAGAGGTGAGTAGTAGCACCCTGGCTGACAGTGAGGCACCACTGTTAGAGGATCCCAGACTTTCTGTGGAAGGGGAGCTGGGAAGGGTTACAAGGAGAGAGAGAAGAGACAAGCTCAGCTCTCAGACCCTGCTTTGCAAAGCCTAAGGCAGGTAGTTAGGGAGGCATCTGATTCTCAAGGAAAGAGGGAATCTGTATACTGGGACAAAGGGTTACTATACAGAGTGTGGACTCCTGAGGGAGGGCTAGAAGGTGATAGAGTACAGCAGTTGGTAGTGTCTAGAGCCTACCGTCTGGCATTTCTAGCCATAGCCCATGATATTCCCTTTGCAGGTAATATGGGCATAAAACATACAAAGAGGCGTGTTATGCAGAACTTCTCTTGGCCTGGAATTTCTAGAGATGTAGCAGGGTACTGCAGGACATGTGAGCAGTGCCAAAAGGTAGGCAAGGCAGGAGACAAGGTGAGAGCTCTTTTGATGCCTTTGCCTGTGATTGAGGAGCCATTTCAGAGGGTAGCTATGGATATTGTGGGTCCTCTGAGTACCCCAAGTTCCACAGGGAAAAAGTATATCCTAGTGGTAGTGGATTATGCCACACGATACCCTGAGGCAGTGGATTTGTCCTCCATTGAGGCAGAGAAGGTGGCAAATGTTTTGTTAGAGATTTTCAGTAAGGTAGTTTTCCCAAAATAAATACTGACTGACCGAGGTGTCAGTTTCATGTCAGACCTGCTGGCTTGTCTGTGGAAGTCCTGTGGGGTGAAGCACATGAACACCACCCCTACCATCTCCAGACTAATGGTCTTGTTAAGAAGTTAAACTCTACAATCAAGTCCATGCTATGGGCATTTGCAGATCAGTTTAAGAGGGAGTGGGACAAATATTTGCCCCATCTGCTGTTTGCTTACAGAGGCGTTCCCCAGGAATCCACAGGGGTTTCACCCTTTCAGTTGCTGTACGGGCATAGGGTGATGGGACCTCTAGGTTTAATTCAAGATGAGTGGGAAGGTGAATGCGAGTCTCACAAGGTGTCTGTTGTGGCTTACATCCTAAACCTCAGAACAAGGCTCAGGGAACTCATGGGCTTGGCCCAGGAGAACCTGGCAGAAGCCCAACAACAGAAAAAGGTGTGGTATAACAGGAATGATCAAGTTAGAGAGTATGCTGTGGGGCAGCAGGTAATGGTTCTCATTCCTGTCAGACACAACAAGCTGCAAGCAGCTTGGTAGGGACCCTACAAGGTGGTAAGAAAGGTAAGTGATGTTAACTACATGGTGGAACAGTTAGGCAGATGGCAAGGGCACAAATTGTACCATGTTAACATGATGAAACCTTACCATGATAGGAAGGCCCTTGTGCTAAGCATTTTCAGTGGATTGCAGGAGGAGTCTGAGGGAGATCTTGGGACTGATCTCCTACCCAGGTTCAAGAAATTTGATCAGTGTTGCAGGAATTTGGGGACATGTTCACTGGGAAAACAGGGTTCACCCACCTGGTGCAGCATCAGGTGGATATAGTACCACAAAGGACTATTAGGCAGGCCCCTTATAGGGTTCCTGAGAGAGTCAGACAGACACTGAGGGAGGAGGCAAAGGAGATTTTGGAACTAGGAGTGATTCAAGAGGCCAGCAATCCCTGGGCCTCCCCAGTGGTGCTGGTGCCAAAGAAGGATGGCAGCACCAGGTTCTGTGTGGACTACAGGAAATTAAATAGTCAGACAGAGTCAGATGCTTACCCCATGCCTAGGACTGATGAGGCCCTAGAGCAGGTGGGGCTAAGTATCTTACAACCATTAATCTTACCAAGGGTTATTGGCAGGTGCCCTTGACTCCCAGTGCTAGAGAGAAGTCAGCCTTATTGACTCCTTTTGGCTTATATGAGTTCACAAAGATGCCCTTTGGGATGAAGAATGCCCCAGCAACTTTCCAGAAGCTGGTAGACAATATCCTAGCAGGAGCAGAAGGTTTGCCCTTGCTTACCTAGATGATATTGCCATCTACAGCCATTCCTGGCCAGAACACCTTCAGAATGTCAGGGAGGTGCTGGGCAGGCTACAGAAGGCAGGGTTGACTTTTAAGCTGAGCAAATGTCAGGGGGTATGGCAAAGGTCTCCTACTTAGGACATAGAGTGGGGAGTGGTAAGATAAGGTCAGAACCTGCCAAAGTGGAAGCCATTCCGGCATGGCCTGCACCTGTTACTAAAAAGCAGGTGAGGGCATTTTTAGGGACAGCAGGTTACTACAGAAAGTTCGTCCCCAGTTACAGTACCATAGCTGCTCCCCTCACAGACCTGACAAGGAAGAACAAGCCAGATAAGGTAGTGTGGACCCCAGCAGGTGAGCAGGCATTCCAGAAGCTTAAAGAAGCTTTGGGAGGACCCCCTGTATTAGCCAGTCCAGATTACAGCAAATAATTTGTTGTGCAGGTGGACGATTCAAACCATGGGGTGGGGGCTGTACTTAGCCAGATTTCTTCAGAGGGGGAAGAGCACCCAGTGGTTTATTTCAGTTGTAGGCTCCAACCCAGGGAGGAATGCTATGCAGCTGTAGAAAAGGAATGTCTAGCCATAGTGTGGGCACTGCGAAAACTTCAGCCTTATCTGTATGGAAGAAAATTCACTGTTATGACAGATTACAACCACCTAACATGGTTAAACAGAGCCAGCCAGCAAAATGCCAAGTTGCTAAGATGGAGCCTGGGGTTGCAAGAATATATGTAAGTGCAGCACTGCAGTGGCATTAGCAATGCCAATGCAGATGGGCTCTCAAGACAAGAAATGAGGTAGGTACACTCAGATGGACCTAACCCTCTCAAGCGGCATTTCTCAAGGGTCACTTGAAAAACTAGCTTGAGTTCTCTGGGGGGGGGGTGTGAAGACTGGTAGAGATCAGTGAAGGCTGCCAGCCTAGCCAGATATAATTGTGCAGATAATTCTATCATTTGTAAATATGAATGTTGAACTATAAGCTTGTTTGTTTGAATGAAAGCATATGCTGTGAAGTGTTGAACTTAAAACAATGTGGCAACATTGCCATCTGCTGTAAAGAAAGTTAAGTCAAGCATTTCTTGTTGGTCCTTTGAAATTAAAATTATTTCATCACTGCCTTTGAAGTTTACAATTCGGCTCCGGCCGAGCTAGATGAAGGCTACCTGCCTATTGTTTTAAGGCTAAAGCTAATGACCAGAATTTACATGTGGAATGTCCTTTATTGCTCTAAGTTTAAAAGAATGTAAATGCAGTTTCTGTCAGCCTGGGAGCACCAGGAACGTGTAAAAGATGATGTGATGTTTAGGAGAACTGAAGTTTCAATTTAAACAGTGAGAACCAGAGATTGATTAAGCATTTTTGCCTTGATATCCAACTCACAGCACCCTGCCTTGCTCTATGTAAGTAAGTTATTTTAGAAGTGTGTTTTCTTGTAGATAGTTAGAAGCTACAAAGATTAGACTAAGTGTTTTTCTATGATGTCAGAACTGTACTACTGATTTGTTTTAAGTATTTCACTTTAATCTCTAAACTCTTGACTAGTGCTGTGTTGTAGTAGTAGTGTCTTGTGTTTTTAGTATTTATTATTAAATATTTTTAAACCCTTTCAACTGTGGCTGTTTTGTTGAGAGATAGTTTAAGCTTTAGAGTACATTGCATATTTAAAGAGTTTACTGTACAGGTCACTCCAAATAAGCTTTGACTGTTTAGTCACATCTACCAATTGGATAATAATATTGCACAGTAATAACTGGACACCCTTTTAAGTGCCTTTGGGTAGCTGATAAATATTAGCTGAGTGGTGGCAAGTGGTGCTGCCGTATAGTCTGGGTAAAAGGGGCACAGCTGGAGAACCTGTGCCAGCCTTCCCCAGAAGTGTCTGTGTGGTTGTATAAACTCAAGTGTGTGTGAGTGTGTGTGTGTGTGTGTGTGTGTGTGTGTGTGTGTGTGTGTGTGTGTGTGTGTGTGTGTGTGTGTCAGCTACTTGGGCAGTGACACGAAGCACTAGTTGGATGGAGAGGGTGCTGGTGATTTTAGCTTGCCCAGCTAGGCTGAGATCTGGACCCTATAGCTGTGCCAATGGGGGGTCTTATTGGGGACCTAGAGAGTGACCAGCCCCAGACTGACTGTGATCTCAGTGTGCTCTTAAGGGAAATTGCACTTTACTGTGTGTATTTGTTATCCTTTCCTCATATATGAGACACCCTCTGTCGTGTTAGTGGTGAGGATTGAGGCTCCTTGATTGCTGGGCCAGGGCACGGGCGTCACACAGCTCACAATTTGCCATTCCATCTACCCATCAGATAAATGTTCAGCCCTTAAAAACTTAGTAAAATCCTACACTAGCAATAGAACTATCCACTCATCTAACAAACTTCTTCTAGAAGTCTACAAGGTTCCCCTTCAAACCATCAAACATTTAAAACATCAAAGTTCAGATCATCGAGACCAGAACATTGAGTCTTAAAACATTGAAGGTTTGAAGGGGAAGAAAAAGGTAAGTGTAGGTGGGAGAATGTTTGTGTATATGTGCCATCTGTGTGATGGCACTACAGATGGGGTACGGAAAAATCTCCCGTTTCGTGCTTCTGCATATAAAGCTAAATGGGAGATTTCCCTTTACTCCACTGTAGTGCGGTCTTGGAGTTGGAATATTAAAGTAGGGGGGTGTGGGGGGCGCAGCCACCCTACATGGTGGGTGCAGGGGGTGAAGCCTCCCTGCATACAATTGTTAAGATTTCTTTTTCTATTCTTTTCTTTTTTTTTTTTGTTAAATTGTAACCTTCAATGTTTCAAAATTCAATGTTCTGGTCTTGATGATCAGAATTTCAATGTTTTGAAATTTCGATGGTTAGAAGTGAAACCGTCTACAAAGCAAAACAAGCTTGGTATTGGACTAAATTTGGTATCTGGTACAAAACGTAAATCCCAAACAAAACAACAAGATTCCGAAACCCACAACTTCAGGACAAAATAATTACTACAGAGTATGTGCTTTCACGATAAAAATTGCTTCATTAGACTACCACATAAAAAATTAATTAACCAAATATATATATCTTTAGCAAATCGGCTTAAGGCAACTTGTAATATCCAATAAAATCATACAAGAAATACTCCAAACATTCTAAAAAAATGTACAAAAATACAAAAAGCATGTAGAGAACACATGGAAAAAAAACAATGTGTATAAAAATAATAAATTACAGATCTATAGCGAAAACCTCTGTTATACATTAATGTTTTAAGGTACGTGCACGAAGGAAAGGTTTAATTGTAACAGCATCATTATTACCTGGTGATTTACGAGCTTTAAATTGAATGATCCAGTTTTGTTTAGCTGATTTGGTCCTCTTCTTTAAATCACCACCCCTGATGTTCTCTGTTATAACTTCTAGTACAAAAACCTAAACGTATGCTGTGAACCATTAGTCTTAACATGTCGTGCCAAGACACTACTCTTCTAGAAGTCTCCAAAGCTAATAATAGCTATGGGGATGCCTTATTCTCAAAGCACATCTCCAAAATATGGAACTCAGAATGGCAGAATGGTTAAGGTGTTTACCTTGCAGACACAAGGTGCAGGGTTTGATTCTCACATGGGGTAATTGGCTAGGCTTAAAATGGTCCGTAAGGGCAATTAGCCTAGTATTAATCTATGTGCCTATGTACATTTGGGCAATACCAGGCAAATGATCACAGGAATCACAAGAGGCCTAGCATTTTCACTTTTAAGTAGATAAAATTCTTGCTACCTTTTACAAATAATTAATAGTGACCACATCCCAAATCAAACAAGGCTGTACATGATAACCCTGGTGTGAACTTATGTCTACCCATCCAGTCATACCGCTCAACCTCTTACAGCAAGAAATATGGACAAAACAATAAATAAAAGTGGCAAAAAGACCCAAAAATGGGGATAGTTTTTTTAAATATTGCTCTTACAAACTTAAATTTGATAGAATAACGGGTTTTGCATTAGCAATAATTTTCTAAAGGGTATGAAGTCTGAAACTCAAATGTCCGTCATTATTTTCTAACTTCAATATTTAATGATTTGTCACTAATTTGCAAGAAAACCACAATTTCAGAAAAAGCAGACCAAAAATATGAGGCAAAAATCAGGACATTCTGCGAAAATCTATACAGTTGAGAGGTATGCATCCAAACATCAATGCTAGCTTTAAAAGCCAACAAAGTAGTACTTTGAGTGACCTGCAGTGGCATCTTATTCTGTAGACTAGGAATACATGTAGTTAGGAACCTATCCTCTACTCAGTCTTGTTTATATCTTGGTGTAACTTTAGGTCCTTAGTGTGGAGTTTGGAGAACTACTGGCTTTGCAAAGAAATAGGTGGTCAAATAGGATTGGGTCTTTCATGGTATGGGATTGGGTTTTTCATAGTATAAAAAGTAAAACAAAGGTCACGTTAGATCAGCCGGTAAGCTACTGAGGTATGAGAGTTGTGCTAATCTATCAGGATAGATAAAGGATTTAAAGCTTTTAAGTTTTTTTTTTGTTAAACATTGTTGGGGCCTTTCCAATTCAGCAATATATTTGGATTAGTACATACCATTGTATGAGATAGTAAGGGAAGATGGCTTCTTTAGATCTTGAAGGATTTCCTTAGTTTGCTGAATGCGCTAATACTGACTTTATTTTGTAGGATGAGCCTTGAGTTAAGGTAAGTGGCTGTATGTGTGCATTAATACCAAAACATTAGGATATGCTAAAAGTTTTAGTATAAGGTGTGTGTGTGTGTGTGTGTGTGTGTGTGTGTGTGTGTGTTTGTGTGTGTGTGTGTGTTTGTGTTTGTGTGTGTGTGTTTGTGTGTGTGTGTGTGTAAGGTTAGAGTAAGGGCTAAGTATGGGGATAGTTTTAGTATTGTGTGTGTTCTTCTGTATGAGAAGTATATCTGAGTGTCTTGTGTAGTGGCCCTGTAAGGCAAAGTATTTTTTCCTAAGTAATGTATAGGGTAGGGATTAGAGGCATGAACAGGGTTAGGATTATCTCATGTGAACATACCTCCTGATCTCTTAGTGCAAGAATTCTGGACAAAGCCAAAAATAATGGTGGGGGGGCAATGGTGTAAAACCAGGGGGTGAATGTAAGTATGGTATAGTCATTTTTTTCACTTTGTACAAAAAAGGTCTTACTCTGCTACCCCTTACATCAATGGTGGTCCACCTCCTGTAGCCAGGGGTAACAAAGGACTCCATGGTGCTGCCACCCACTGTCTTCTAGTGCCTCCCTGTTTCACCCATACCCTGGCCTGCCCATACCATCCAAATGTTTATCTGCTTTTTTTTCTCCTTTCTCAGTTTTTCTTACTCTTCAGGTTTTTACTATATTGTTTCAACACACCCTAACTGGCTAAAATTCTAGTGTAACACATGTGAAGCAAACAATTAAAATAAATTAAACCAATTGATTCTAGATGTGGTTATATGCATTTTTTTATAGCCTTGTGATCTAATGATGTTCTGAGCAATCATCATTAGTAAGGAAAGCGATTCAGATTTATTTTTATTCTTTCAAAGAAGAAAACAAAAATACATCCAAGGCATGCATATCTGTAAGTCAAATGGAACAAATGGAACAAGGGTCACCCAAAACAGGGACCTTAACCTGGCCTGCGACATAAATAGGACCTGCTGGAGAGACAGATATGTCACTCAGAGGTTGCCACTCCTCTGGAATAAGCTACCAATTCACATCAAACAGAGCCCCGCTATGACCCTATTTAAGCATAGCCTTGATGACTGGATGGGAAACTGTAAATTCCTGCCAGGGATTTCACCTATGACCCTCCTAGATATGAACAGTCAGAGCTCGAGTTTTGACCAAATCCATTATATTGGGTTTCTTTAGTATTATATTGGGTACACATGGCTAGGCTTATAAAAACCTTTGGGCCAATAGCCCAGTAACATACCTCCCAATCGTGCGGAATTACTCGGTTTTTACTGTGTTTTGGGGTTCAAATGAAGGGGTGCCATGGTTCCCAAGTGGCACCCCTTCGTTTTTGATTTTTTTCTTTTGTTTTTTTTAATGTTTTTTTAATTTTCTCACTTTTAGAACTGATGTCATCATGTTTGTGATGACATCAGCTCTGGCAGGGCTACCAGCCTGTTTGAATTGAGCTCAAAGTGCTCATGCATTTCTGGCTGGCCTGGCTGCTCAAATGCGAGCGGGAACAGCAACAAATGGTTGCTGTTACAGCACTAGTAAGGAAACTAACAGCAATGTTGAGCGTGGGAATGGTTGTTGTTACAGCACTATGATGACTCCAAGTAAGGAACAGAATCGGACTAACTCTGCAACGGTAAGTAAGGAAACATTCAGAGAAGTGTGTGTGTGTGTGTGTGTGTGTGCACTCTTGTACTGTACTGTTTTCATTTTGTATCTTGTTCTGTAGAAGTTTTACTGATAGACACTGTAGCTACAAGTAGTAAAGTAAACACAAACCAAATTTCCTTAACCACCAGACATTCTTGCTTCTCCACCAAGGAATCTACTAATTTTATAACAATTGCAAATTTCCTACTTAGTTTGGACAGGTGAAAGTCAATGATGAGGCAACAACAAAGACAGAAATGATATTTGTAAATATTTGGCTATTCTAAAGCAGCACATCTGCACTGTAAGCATTTTTAATCTGGTAAAGATGGTAGAAACCATGGAATTTAGTTTCTGTTATACTAAAAATAGACTTCTGGTTAGAGACCCATTCAGAAGCCATACTGACTTCTCACATATTTTTCTGCAGTGTGGTTTGCATAATTTTGAGGCAGGTAGATACATGCATACTAATAAACCTGTGCAGTACAGGCTTCCTGAGGAATTGTTAAATGCTAATATTTTACAACAAACACAAAGAAATAAATATGTGTATCTGTGTCAATATATTTATTTTGCTTGCACATAAATTATTGAACAAATAAGGAAGATGAATTCATTATACAGAGAAGTCTGTAAGACCATGTCAAGTTCACTGAATAAGCCACAGTTTTCAACTAAGAGTTGATAGCTATGGTGAGAAGTGAGAACTGAATTGGTATTTCCCCATTATTGGCTTTGTTTGTCCAGGCTTTTTGTGCTAAGAGGTTGAGAGCTATGGTGAGAAGTGAGAACTGAATTTGTATTCCCCCATTATTGGCTTTGTTTGTCCAGGTGTTTTGTGCTAAGAGGTTGAGAGATGTGGTGAGAAGTGAGAAATGAATTCACTAAATGACAGCCATTAAGTTTCAGTCTTCCTATTTTTCAGGAAGCTGCTAATTTGGCATAGTGGTATGTTGCTCTGACTGTAGTGCATAGGGTCCTAGGTTCAAGACTTGCTAGTGAAATGCATGGTGGTAACATTTATAGCAACTTTACAAAATTATACAAGGAATGTTTAAAATGTGTCTCTGGTAAGCCCCTAGTCACCACCACTTGCGAGCTTTGTCCAGGATTTTTGTGCTAAGAGTTGAGAGCTATGGTGAGAAGTGAGAACTGAATTTGTATTCCCCCATTTTATTCTAGCAACTTTACAAAATTATAAAAGCAATGTTTAGAATGTGTCCCTGGCAAGTCCCAAGCCACCACCACTTGTGAGCTTTGTCCAGGTTTTTTGTACTAAGAGTTGAGAGCTGTGGTGAGAAGTGAGAACTGAATTTCTATTCCCCCATTTTATTCTAGCAACTTTACAAAATTATACAGCAATGTTTAAAATGTATCCCTGTTTTTTGACCTTTTGCCCCCCCCCCAAAAAAAAAATTAAATTAAAAATAAGTGTGAAAAGCTGTGCAAGATGCCTATGGCTTCCACTACTGTCATTCTATTTATAGTGTGGGTGTGGAAGTAGACTTTTATGATGGAAATGTTCTGAATTGGGCAGTTTTGTCATTATTGGTTCATGCATTTTGTTTCATTTCTTACAGTACAGCCTACTGGAAAAATGTTCAAACAATAAATTTAAAATGCGCTCTGTCATAAGTGTGCTGTATTATGCAAGGAATATAATTTAATAAAGTCAGGAAGGTGTATCAAAGAAAAGAACACATGTATGTTTCTTTTTTTGTGTGCAAGGGGCCAAAGATTTGAAAACAGCCAAAAGGTAATCTTTATCCACCAGCCAGATGCATTTTTTTGGATGTGGTGTGGGTTTCAATGCTGTTTCAATGAATGTGAGTTTCAAGGGCAGAAAAGTTTTAATGCCAAGTCTATTTTCATTGTGAGGCAGTATTGCTTTGTTTACCAGATGTCTATTAGTGTTTGTGCATTGTTGTGCTGTAAAATGTAAAAATAAAATCCAAATAATAATTGTAGAAGTAAAGCAGTATGCACACATTAGTGTTTATGGTAAATGGGTCGAAATAGCCAGGTAATGGGACATTGGAATGGCTGCAGGGGGACTCTGGTGCCATATTTGGTTTTCTCTTCTTCAGTTTGCATTTGAAAGTTGGTATCCTACAATTCCATTGGAATGGATGGGGTTACATAATTATGTATACAAATTAGATGTTAATCAGCGTACAGATTTGTACCTATTTTTCATGGGCCTTGTTCAGATTTTTGATGTTTCCAGGTTGAGAGGTATGCCCAGTAACCACCTATGAACCTATAAGTAGCTCTCAATAAGCTTATCAATGTTGTTAACTTGTAAATGGGATACAGCATACTGTGTTGGGGGAGCACAGTCCGATTTTTGCTTACTCTTAACAAAGTGAAATTACGTGGTCAGTGGGTAAGCAAATTAGTTCCCCTCCCTCCAAGACACTGCAACACTTGGAGCAACAAAAGATGTGCAAAGGACTTTATCACCTATGGCAGGGTTGGTAGCAACAGTATAACAGATTTTTAATTGTGCTGTTAATCGGCAGTAAAAGGGTTTCAGAGGTGTAATAGTCCTAAATCTAGCCTTTCCATTCATAGGTTCATAGATGTGTACTAGGCTAATGGCCCTGGGGCCCTTACAAGACTAGCCATAGGATTACCCTGGCATAGGGCCACCCGACCTTAGTTCCCAGTGCCTCTGTTGAGTAGAGCCACTTGTGTTATCCCCAGGGTGAATTTTCTGCTTACCATCCACTCATCAAAATTTCTCTTGAAGTGGGTCAGTGAGGTGCTCTGCTTGACATGTATGGGAAGTCTGCTCCAAAGCATGGGCAATCTCTGGGTTATGAAGCTGTCCCACCAGCATGTTCTGTTAATTGTGGTAATGAAGTTGAGGTCCCCGGAGCATGTGGTGCAGAGGGATTGGGATTTCTTTAGATGTAGCATTTCTAACAGAGCTGGGTCAGACATGCCTTTGTAAGTCAAGCAGAGATCGCCTCTAAGTAGGTGAAATGAGACAGAGAATAGTTGGAGTTTTTTGAGTCTGTCCATATAGGACACATGTTTAAGGCCTAGGATCCTCTTTGTGAGGTACATTTGGGGCCTCTCCAGTTGTTGCAGGTGTCTAATGAGGTACATGCCAGATGGGGCATTATACTCGATGATTGGCCTAATGAGGGAAGAGTAGAGGGAGACAATGACCTCTTTCTTCCTGGATGCAAAACCCTTAGTAATGAGATTTGCCACATAGAAGGACTTTCTGACCACAGTGGCAATGTGGTGATCAAAAGAGAGGTTGCTGTCAACCTGTGTCCCCAGATCTCTCATAATGTCTTCTGTGTTCAGTGGACTACCATCAATGTGGTAATTCGTGGGAACCAGGTTTTTCCCAAAGGGGATGACTACACATTTTTTTGGCATTGAGCTTAAAGCCATGGTTCTGACACCAGTCATTGGTCACAGTGAGGCCATTCTGTATGATGTCAACATCACTTGGGGAGTTAATAATAGCTAATAAACCACGAAGCCAGAAGCACAATGACAAGTGCCGGACACCAATTCCAAATTGAATTTATTGTAAGATAAAATAATGGTAAGCGCTTTCGGCTATGCAATGCAAGCCTTCATCAGACAATGTTTAAAACACATTATTTCAATTAATATAGCTTGTAGCATGTGACCAACTAATTAATAAGCCAATAGCATTCAGCTCATTACTAACATCAATTAAAACATAAAAATTCCATGAATAATCCATCATGGTTGTATATACTATGAACTCATTTTATAAATATATATATATATATATATAAATATTTAATAGTTAAATACATGCTCCCATAACTTATATGCTAATCCAGAATATATAATAAATAATATATACAATTTATCTATTAAAAACTCTAAGCTTTAATATACTAGCAATGGATATAGAATCATTTAGTCCTGGAAGATGTGTTGCATTCAAATAAACCTGCCACCAATATTCCCTGGACTCTAAAATTAATTTCCAAGGACCCTTTCTTGGAGATGGTCGTACTTGTTCTAATATTATGAAGCCAAATCTATGTGTATCATTATGTGAAATATGCCTGAATAGAGCATTATTAGTTGATTTTCTAGCAATATCATAAATGTGCTCATAAATACGTTGTTTTATTTTCCGCTCAGTTTTACCTATGTAAAAAACCGAGCATTGTCTACATATTGCTGCATAAACTACTCCAGAGGCATTACAATTATATTTTCCTTTCACTTTTATGTAATTACCATTGATGTAAACATGTTCAGTCTCAATAATATATGAACAATAATTACACATGTTGCATTTTCTCATACATCCATTGTTTACATCTGATATAGGTCCAAAATTGCACCAGTCTTTTAAATTTTTGTCCCTTTTATATACAATTAAGGGTTGTTTTCCTAATACATTTTCCATTGACATATCACTATTCAATAAAGTCCAATTTTTCATGATTAAGTCTTTTATGTGACCAGAATCTTGCGTATATGTAGTGATGAACGTCAAATTACACTTTATATTGGGCCTATCCTTAATGGTGGTGTCAGAAATTCTGCCATTATTATTTTGTGTGTTACTTATATATCGATTACTAACTATTGAATCTTGCTATCACTGAAAATGAATGTATTTTCTAACAATGGTTTGTAAAATCCGTTAGATCTTTTATTAATAACTTCATTTACTATTCCATCCACAAAATGTTTTGGATAATCTCTATTTAAAAACATGTTTGCTATAAATTGACATTCATTTTCAAATTCATCAAAATTTGAGACAATACGTGCAGCTCGAACTAATTGACCTTTTAAAGCTGCCTTTTTTATATGTGGAGGATGATGGCTGTCAAAATGTAAAAATTTGTTAGAATAAGTTTTTTTGCGATAAATATTAGCTTTTAAAGAATTCTTATATATATCTTTCTGTAAAAATATATCCAATAAGCTATACTTTGATTTCCTATTTCATGAGTGAAAACCAAAAATTCAGTAGTGTTATTTATATATTGGATGCAAGCCTCAATTAATTCTACTGGACCCTTCCAGATAAAAAACAAATCATCTAGAAACTGGCTATACATCTCAATATGCTGCATAAATTCTGATGGAAATAAGTATCTATTTTCCCAAACTGCCATGATGACATTTGCATATAGAGTGCCTACAGGAGAACCCATCGCCACTCCCTTTATTTGTTTGAAATATTGACCATCATGGAAAATATAGTTGTTGGTTAATACCAATTCCAATAAATCTACCATAGCATTAAGCTGGTCTTGAGGTATTGGTATTATTTCAAAAAAGAATTCAGAGAACCAAGTGATACCTAACTGATGAGGTATACAAGTGAAAAGATCTTTTACATCGACTGTAATGAAATTAATATTTTCCACATTGTTAATGCTTAATTTATTTATCCTAGTAAGAAAATCCCAAGAATCCCTACAAATGTGTGCTAAACTTTTTATTTTCTCTTTTAATATTATATCAATATATTTTGCTATATGATAGATTTTTGAGCCCCATGCATCCACTATGGGATGCATTGGTGGATTATACAAGTTTTTATGTATTTTAGGTGCTCCAAACATTATAGGAATTCTGAGATTGTCCACTTTCATATACAAATATGCCTCATTAGTTATTTGCCCCTGCCAAAGCATATTCTCGAGACTGTAGTCAATTCTAGAATAAGAAATGTTAATTTCATTGATTGAGACTTCTATATAAGCTTCGTCAAACAATAAATGTTGATTGTAGTCATGCAAATTCATTATGACAAGTCCACCACCTTTGTCCGGCTGCATAATCCGGATGTTGTGATTAATTTTCAATTCATTTATCATATCCCTTTGAGTTTTTGTCAAATTTGTTGATATCATGTTATTACTTCTATTTTGTCTTTTATTGTTAAAACAAATGTGATGCCTGAAATCAAGTTCACATATGTCCTCAAATAACTTTATTTTAGGATGAAGAGGTGGATTCGTGATACTTGGTATACGACAAAAGTTATTGTCATTTGTTTCCATGAATGTAGCTTGTTGATGTAAAACAGCTAAATTGATCTTCCTGGTGAATAGTTTTAATTCTGTAACCAAATCAGTTATTCTTGCCCTACTTGTGGGAACAAAGGTGAGTCCTTTACTGAATATGTTCGCTTGTTCAGTTGTAATTACAGCTTCACTATAATTATAAATATGAAAGTCCCCCTTGGTATTAGAAATAAGCTGATATGAATTTGCTGCACTTTCATTTCCATTTAGACTATTATGTGAAACATTATGCAAACTTACTGGACTTAACTGCGATTGCTGCGTGAACCAGTCCTCTGTTTGTTCCACACTCGGGAGCTGTTGTTCCTCATATTGTAATTGCCCTTGTTTCGAAGACGTTCCGAACATCGCAAACTGCCATCTTCTAAAGGGAATTCCTGGTTATTACCATTTTGTTGTATAAGCGATTGAAATTCATCCCCATTTTGTGAATTGTTGCGTGTTGCTTCCTTACGCCATTGCCCTCGCGATGGTTTCGGATAGGCCAGCCCCTTGGAATAATCCACTCGATCTCTTTCCAGTTTACGTTTTTTCCTTTCCACCACAATGACACTATACTTGTCTATTTTATTAAACACCTCTGTGTATTGATGATGACATGCTTTGAATGCCGATTGTTGTTTTATTTTTATGTCCATACTTTGAATTTCTGCATTTAATTGCTCCATTTCAATATTATTATGTTTTATGAGAATTTGTAAAAACTCACTCCCCTGCCGATCGAATAACATTAATAGCTCTTTGTGAAGTGCACTGTTCTCCTTTAAAGCTGTAGGATACTTCCAATATCTTAAACCTATAATAATAGAAACGATAGCATCGACAGCATGGATAGTATTTCTCCAGGGCAGGTACCAGCGTATCAAGAGGAAGAATTACATAACAATGATGTGGTATTCAATGCCAATGAATTACAACAATGGCTTAACCAAGAAAAATTTAATGGTGATGATAAGACTACCAATATTTCTAGTTTTTCACAAATGGTGGATGATTTTCATGACTTGGTATGGCGTTATCGCAGATTAGTACATGAAAACATTTATTTCAAAGAATGTATTAAAAGACAACATATCCCAAAAGGTTTAAGATATTGGAAGTATCCTACAGCTTTAAAGGAGAACAGTGCACTTCACAAATGGCGTAAGGAAGCAACACGCAACAATTCACAAAATGGGGATGAATTTCAATCGCTTATACAACAAAATGGTAATAACCAGGAATTCCCTTTAGAAGATGGCAGTTTGTGACGTTCGGAACGTCTTCGAAACAAGGGCAATTACAATATGAGGAACAACAGCTCCCGAGTGTGGAACAAACAGAGGACTGGTTCACGCAGCAATCGCAGTTAAGTCCAGTAAGTTTGCATAATGTTTCACATAATAGTCTAAATGGAAATGAAAGTACAGCAAATTCATATCAGCTTATTTCTAATACCAAGGGGGACTTTCATATTTATAATTATAGTGAAGCTGTAATTACAACTGAACAAGCGAACATATTCAGTAAAGGACTCACCTTTGTTCCCACAAGTAGGGCAAGAATAACTGATTTGGTTACAGAATTAAAACTATTCACCAGGAAGATCAATTTAGCTGTTTTACATCAACAAGCTACATTCATGGAAACAAATGACAATAACTTTTGTCGTATACCAAGTATCATGAATCCACCTCTTCATCCTAAAATAAAGTTATTTGAGGACATATGTGAACTTGATTTCAGGCATCACATTTGTTTTAACAATAAAAGACAAAATAGAAGTAATAACATGATATCAACAAATTTGACAAAAACTCAAAGGGATATGATAAATGAATTGAAAATTAATCACAACATCCGGATTATGCAGCTGGACAAAGGTGGTGGACTTGTCATAATGAATTTGCATGACTACAATCAACATTTAACAAATATATTGTTTGACGAAGCTTATATAGAAGTCTCAATCAATGAAATTAACATTTCTTATTCTAGAATTGACTACAGTCTCGAGGATATGCTTTGGTAGGGGCAAATAACTAATGAGGCATATTTGTATATGAAAGTGGACAATCCCAGAATTCCTATAATGTTTGGAGCACCTAAAATACATAAAAACTTGTATAATCCACCAATGCGTCCCATAGTGGATGCAGGGGGCTCAAAAACCTATCATATAGCAAAATATATTGATATAATATTAAAAGAAAAAATAAAAAGTTTAGCACACATTTGTAGGGATTCTTGGGATTTTCTTACTAGGATAAATAAATTAAGCATTAACAATGTGGAAAATATTAATTTCATTACAGTCGATGTAAAAGATCTTTTCACTTGTATACCTCATCAGTTAGGTATCACTTGGTTCTCTGAATTCTTTTTTGAAATAATACCAATACCTCAAGACCAGCTTAATGCTATGGTAGATTTATTGGAATTGGTATTAACCAACAACTATATTTTCCATGATGGTCAATATTTCAAACAAATAAAGGGAGTGGCGATGGGTTCTCCTGTAGGCACTCTATATGCAAATGTCATCATGGCAGTTTGGGAAAATAGATACTTATTTCCATCAGAATTTATGCAGCATATTGAGATGTATAGCCGGTTTCTAGATGATTTGTTTTTTATCTGGAAGGGTCCAGTAGAATTAATTGAGGCTTTCATCCAATATATAAATAACACTACTGAATTTTTGGTTTTCACTCATGAAATAGGAAATCAAAGTATAGCTTATTTGGATATATTTTTACAGAAAGATATATATAAGAATTCTTTAAAAGCTAATATTTATCGCAAAAAAACTTATTCTAACAAATTTTTACATTTTGACAGCCATCATCCTCTACATATAAAAAAAGCAGTTTTAAAAGGTCAATTAGTTCGAGCTGCACGTATTGTCTCAAATTTTGATGAATTTGAAAATGAATGTCTATTTATAGCAAACATGTTTTTAAATAGAGATTATTCAAAACATTTTGTGGATGGAATAGTAAATGAAGTTATTAATAAAAGATCTAATGGATTTTACAAACCATTGTTAGAAAATACATTCATTTTCAGTGATAGTCAGCAAGATTCAATAGTTAGTAATCGATATATAAGTAACACACAAAATAATAATGGCAGAATTTCTGACACCACCATTAATGATAGGCCCAATATAAAGTGTAATTTGGCGTTCATCACTACATATACGCAAGATTCTGGTCACATAAAAGACTTAATCATGAAAAATTTGACTTTATTGAATAGTGATATGTCAATGGAAAATGTATTAGGAAAACAACCCTTAATTGTATATAAAAGGGACAAAAATTTAAAAGACTGGTGCAATTTTGGACCTATATCAGATGTAAACAATGGATGTATGAGAAAATGCATGTGTAATTATTGTTCATATATTATTGAGGCTGAACATGTTTACATCAATGGTAATTACATAAAAGTGAAAGGAAAATATAATTGTAATGCCTCTGGAGTAGTTTATGCAGCAATATGTAGACAATGCTCGGTTTTTTACATAGGTAAAACTGAGCGGAAAATAAAACAACGTATTTATGAGCACATTTATGATATTGCTAGAAAATCAACTAATAATGCTCTATTCAGGCATATTTCACATAATGATACACATAGATTTGGCTTCATAATATTAGAACAAGTACGACCATCTCCAAGAAAGGGTCCTTGGAAATTAATTTTATAGTCCAGGGAATATTGGTGGCAGGTTTATTTGAATGCAACACATCTTCCAGGACTAAATGATTCTATATCCATTGCTAGTATATTAAAGCTTAGAGTTTTTAATAGATAAATTGTATATATTATTTATTATATATTCTGGATTAGCATATAAGTTATAGGAGCATGTATTTAACTATTAAATATTTATATATATATATATATATATTTTTATAAAATTAGTTCATAGTATATACAACCATGATGGATTATTCATGGAATTTTTATGTTTTAATTGATGTTAGTAACGAGCTGAATGCTATTGGCTTATTAATTAGTTGGTCACATGCTACAAGCTATATTAATTGAAATAATGTGTTTTAAACATTGTCTGATGAAGGCTTGCATTGCATAGCCGAAAGCGCTTACCATTATTTTATCTTACAATAAATTCAATTTGGAATTGGTGTCTGGCACTTGTCATTGTGCTTCTGGCTTCGTGGTTTATTAGTTTGTCATTTTGGAGTATTACAATAGTTAATAATAGCTCCCAAGTTGCAATCGTCTGCGAACTATAATAGCTCACAACTTGCAATCGTCTGCAAACTAATAAACTGCTTTGGCTAGCTGCCTGCACTTCATAAATGTATATTTTCTAGTAGCTTTGCTACCCTCCTCACAAATTACTGTACACCACAGTGTACATAATGTATGCTTACTGATGTCACTGCACTTCTAAAAAGTAGAATGTTGCTAAAATAAAAGGTTTTGCTTTAGCATGCATTTTCTGAAGGATATGAAGTCTGAAACTCAAATGTCTGTCATTATATTGTAACTTCAGCCCTGAAGGATTTTCCAGAAAACCACAAATTGTATGAGGAAACAGACCAAAAATATGAGGCAATAAATCTAGACATCTTGCAAAATTCTGGACTGTTTAAAGGCATGCACATGAATAAAGCGGAAAAGAGGGCAAAGGATTTCAAGGTTTGATAGCTAGCTCCTGCTCAGAACTGATGATCCTAGGAAAGGCCAGACATTTGACAACACTAGACTTGACAGAGAGATATGGATGAATACCAGTTTCCCCCTGCTAAAAACAGAATAGTTTTTTATCCCCGAAGGTTTGTTTCAGTACCCAGTGCTACCATTAGGCCTTCATAGAACTCCACACACCTTTCAGAGACTAATGGATAAAATACTGAAGCCTCTCTCATATATTGCTGCTACATACCTGGATGACATGATCTCCCATTTGAAGGACTGAGAGTGTCACTTGCCCAAAGTGAAGGCTGTATTAAAATCTATAAGATAAGCATATGTGACTTTGAGTCCTACGAAAATTAAAGTGGGCATGGTGGAAGCCAAGTACTTGGAATACAAAGAGGAGTGATAGGACTACAACTAGAAGAAAATCTGAGATAATAAAAATTGTCCAGACACTCCAGTAAAATATAAGTAAATGTTTTTCTTGAACTAGCTGGACACTAGGGAAAAACTGAGCCTCAATTTGTAACTACTGCCTGTCGTTTGATAGGTCTCACAACAGGAAAAACTCCTATTGAGGTGCGATGGTCCCTTGCGGTAGACAGAGCATTTAATACACTAAGAAGAATATTACAATTTGAGTCAGTATTAGTGACAACTGATTTTACTAAGGAAAATGCCATGTATATAGATGCATCAGTGGTAGGTATAGGAGCATTATCCCAGGATATTCAAGGTGAGGTGCGCACTTTATTCTATATCAACAGAAAATTAAGGAGCTCTGAAAAAAAAAATCAGCCATAGAGAGAAAGGCTGTTTAGTGATGAAGTTGGTTCATAGGTGTTTGCTAGGCTAATGACCACAGGGACCTTTTTAAGCCCAGCAATGCATCCCAAATCTCTGACAAGTTCTGGTACCCTTGATAAGTGTAAGCAGGGTCTTGGGAGATGAAACATTTACAAACAGAGGCCTGGGAGATGAACCACTTACAGGCTGTCCACTTACAGGCTACATGTGTCCATTACAGACATAGGTCCCAAACTAGGGATGAATTACCTGTTCCCCATCCAATTGTCCATGTTACACTTGAACTGGGTTAAGAAGGAACTCTGCTCCACATGAATGGAGAGCCAAGGTAGTTTGTGGGATACATACCTGTCTCTCCAGTAGATCCTATTCATATCACAGACAAAGTTTAAGTCTTTAGAAAGGGTAATTCTGGTGCTGTTTGTTTGCGGATGTGCAGGAGGTCCATCAGGGTGGGTCTGATAATGCCTGGTATGCCAGGCATAGATCTCCCCTCAACAGCCTGTAGGAAAACAGTATACAGGGATAGGGCCTTGAAGCAGTCTGCATAGGACATGCCACTTACATACTTTATTCTTTTAGCATTTGGCCTTCTACTACTTAAAATACTATTTATTATATAGACATTGCAATCTGGAAACTGATCATAACTTTTTTAATTTGTGTTTTTGATTTAATCTTTTTTAATTTTTGCTGCCTGTATAAGCTAATCATATTTGCATGGTGCTTTGTGACCTTACCACAGTATATATACTAACTTGGTCTAACCTGAAAATGGCTCTGATAAGTAATTTCACTTTTATTTTCCATTGCTACAACATAAACTCAATATAACTGCCTTTTTTATGATCTTCAAAGTCATTTCCAAGTTTCTAATTGCTAATGGTTAACAACCTTAGACTGTGCTATTTTGATATTAGCCAGAGAGTAGTATAAATTTATTTAAAAAGAAATTGCCTGTATAAACTAATCACATTTGCACGATACTGCTTATGTTCATAGGTTTATAGGTGTTTACTAGGCTAATGACCAGAAGGGCCTTTTTAAGCCTAGCCATTGGCTCATTCAAGCCTGTAGCGCCTTTTGTATGTGCCAGTTAAGGTCATTGCAAAACAGAGTGTAACAGTGCACTGTACTGACGCAGGCACAGAGCCTTAATTTTCCCTATATATTCTTCTCCCTAAACTCCTACTGTTTAAAATAATCAGTAGCTGTACAAAGAACCGCTGGTGTTGACTTATATTGATTATTTTATAAAATAAGGCCCCCAGTAAATCAGACCCAACCCAAATGGTGCCACTCCTTTAGCAGCCTATACTAGCCAACTTATAGAACCACAGATCTGCACTTTCCAAATGTCTCTGTAGCCAGCATGGTTGAAATTAGCATTTATTTATTTAACATTTTTTGACTGGTAAAGTCTGACTAGGACACAGCTTATTTTCAGTGGAGGCCCAAGGAGAAATGCCCCAGAAGCATATCTTTGGATTGTGAAAAGAAACTGCAGTTCTCAGAGGAAACCCATAGGAATGCAAGGAGGACATGCGCACTCCCCACAGAAGGCACCCCAGCTAAGAATCACACTGGAGAACCTCTTGCTGTGAGGTGACAATGTTAACTGCTGTGCCACTGCACTGCCCAAGCATCCTGAGACAATATAGTAATTACTTCATGTTTACTCACAATCAGCAAATACTTAAACTTCAAAGTGTGTATTTATCTCATTCAAGCCTGTAGTACCTTTTATATTTGACCAGTTAACGCTCATAGCTCCCTATGGTGTCCAGATCTTTTTTAGGTCTGGCTTCTTTAAGTAAGTGACTTACCAGGTAATAATAGGCAGTATTATAAAAGGTAAGGAATAACCAAGAAAATTACATTAAGATTTTTAATGCAGGATATCCCAGAGCAGAGCAATTAATCACTTTTTGCCAATTATTATTCAAATTTTCATATTTATGTTTATATTTTCATAGCTGAGAGACCTACATGCTATTGGGAGATATGGTGTGAAATGTTATTGCCGGAGACAGGAAAATTCAGTGTCAATATCCATTTATATCACAATGTACTGAAAATACTGCAAGTGTTTTGCTAAGAATTATGACAATAAGCAATATTTCCATATGTACTTAATATTTCAAAAAATAAGTAACTTACAAACTATTGAATGGCATCATGTGAAACCTTTGATATTGTTGAAGAAAACTGTGACTGATATTTGCACTGTAACCTGCACATCATGAGAGATAGTCAGTGTTGTTTATATTGCTAATTACACACCCAAGCATATGTTTTCATATTTCTTTAAATATCTCAAACATACATAGAGAGAGGACTTTATTGCATTGTCATGTTAAACCTTATGTCTGGTTAACAAAAGATCTGTCAAAACGCAAATTAAAGGTCATGCTGCTTAACGCTAGGAACCTTAACCTGTAAATGCACTCACTGAATGCTGTCCTCGTACTGGAAGATGCTGACATCTGTGTAGTTATGGAAACTTGATTTAAGACTGTGGAGAGCACCCCTGCCTTATCAGGCTATACCTCATTCAACACATTCTGACCCCAAAATGAGGTCGGGAAGACAAAGGGTGGTGGAGTCTCTATCTTCATTAAAGACAAGCACACCTTCAGACTGGTTTGCCAGCATGACGCACTAGAGATTCTTCAGGTGCTACTGACAGTTGGCAAGACACCCATCCAAGTTAAATCCAGCTATAGACCCCCTCCATGACTCAGGACACCCACTCCTCCTACCTACTCCTACTTGACGCCATCAAGGTACCCCTAACACCCTGAACCTTGGTGACTTCAACTACCCCAGGATAGACTGGTTGAACTTTTCCTGCACTAATGCACTCACCCAATGATTTCTTGACTTCATCAATTCTAACGCACTACACCAACTCATCTCATCCCCCACAAGGTGATATAACAGTCTGGACTTGGTTCTCACCAACATGGGTAACTGCTGCACCGCTTCCATAGTAAGTCATCGGTCTGTCTTATTCAAAGTTTCTATCCCATCCACCCCCCCCCCAGTCATAACCAGGCTAAAAAAACTTCTCAAAAGTTGATCACAACCTCCTAAGGGAGGGTATCAGTAGCTTCACACCACCGCCCCACTCAGAAGTTGCAGACAACTATGCTGAACAGTACACCAATGCAGTATACAAGCATCTGTACAACTGCATGGACTCAGCCATACCTACCAGAACTAAAACTTGCTCCTCAAGCAAACACAAACTTATCTAGTGGACATTCTCTATCAACAGGCTTTACAACAAAAGGAAGAAACTGTTGTCCAAGGGTAAAAGGGAACAAATTCCCAACTGGAAAAACTCCCTCCCTAGCCTCAACAAGCAAATGAGATTATTAGTGAAAACTTCCAAAGCCAATTATGAACCGAGACTAGCCTCTGAAACAAAGGGAGGCCACAAAGCCTTCTTCAGTTATGTCAGGAACCTCCTTGACAAAGCCCAGGTTTGTTCCAAATTAGTACTTAACAGTACCACTTGCACTGATCCCATTGACTTAGCCAACCTGTTCGCAGATAGGTTCAGCGCAAACTTCACACCCTGTCCCCCTCAAAGGCCCATTTGACATTCCCAGTACTTGTCCTGCACCTCACATCTCCATAGATCAAGTGTTAAAGGTCCTATCCAAGGCAAAGAACATGGCTTCCATGGGACCTGATAATATCCCAGGCTGTATTCAGGAACCATCTCCAGCAAGAACTAGCTTCGCCATTGAGCAATCTATTCAACTATAGCCTACGTACAGGCTTCATTCCAGCAGAGTGAAGAAGTGCAGAACTGCCATTGTCATCCCCTTGCACAAAGGTGATGCCACTACTGACCCTGGAAACTATAACCCCATTAGCTTGACAAGTCTGATCTGTAAAGCCATAGAGCATATTATTATGGACCTCATAAAGAAGGACATAGGCAATCTCCAGGCATCTGACCCCACACAGTTCGGTTTTGTCAAGGTCAGATCTTGCCTTTTGAACCTGATTGACTTTTTTAAGACTGTCACCAAGGTCCTGGATGAGGGAAAGTCAGTATATACAGCTTACCGTGATTTGGCCAAATTCTTTGACACAATCCTCCACTAGGGCATCATCAAAAAGCTAACACAACTTAGAATAAATCCCTATCTCATCAGGTGGGTGGCCAACTGTCTCACCAATAGGTCCCACAAGGTCAAAACAGGCCCCTCCACTTCCAACAGCAGACCTGCCACTAGTGGTGTTCCCCAGGTATCTGTGCTGAGACCCCTACTGTTTGGCATCTACTTTTCAGAGGTCCAGGCAAAAACAAAAGGCCTGTGGCTGACCAAGTTTGCAGACGACTGTAAGTTGGGTGCTGTCATTGACTCCCCAAATGATGTTAACATACTACAAGAGAGTCTCACAGCAACAAATGACTGGTGCCAAAGTCATGGCCTTAAGTTAAATGCAAAAAAAATGTATTATCATACCATTCATCAAAAACATGGCCCCTACTGATTACAACATCAACAGCAACCCTGTAGATCAATGTGTGCATGTATGTCTTTAAAAAGCTATCTAAGGGCTTGAACAAGTGTATAAGTACTGAGAACGTGCAAGCCTGTCTGCCATTTTGTATTAAGCTGTTGAGATGTAAGCATGTATGTCTGTAAGGTCTGTCTGTTAATCAGTTCATTTATATTTTATGATGCTGCTATCCATCCTGATGTGTTTTCATGTAATAAAGTATCTAAATGAACTACCCTGCCTATTCGTCATCTGTGTTAAGAGGGACGAGTAAGAGGGATGAGTGACATGGTGTAAAAATGGGATCCAGTTTCTCCAGATTTGAAACTAAGAGGTGTTCAGTTGAAATTGGAGGTATATACAGGAGTGGATCATGTCTACTACATGAATAATCTGCAAGACAGGTCAGAAACAGATTTCAGATGTTAAAACTTGCTCAAATAATTTCTTATTTACAAAAATATAAAACAAACCATACAGAACACTCTAAACAATATTTAAATAAACTAAGATGTCCAATATTGATAGAAATATTTGAATTACTATGGAAAATGTTTGAAATAAAGTCCGAATTGCATAAAACGAATAAAATAAAAGGAAACAACCACAAGTATTTTTCATATTAATTAAAGCTATCCAAGTTATTAGAAGTGTATGAAGTGTTTGTATGTTTGTGCAGTATTACAGTAAAGTTATTTGGAAAAATACAGCCATTTCAGATCATATTTTGCCAAGTAGAGTATTTCAAAGAGTTTATTGTGTATTCGAAAGTTATTACAAGCCTCTCACCGCACAGTTTGTTCATACATAATTACAAGGGCCATATTTCCAGTGTGTTTGTGCATACCTTGTTGGCATAGCAGATGGACTTTGAAAACCAGGTCCACTTGTGTTTGATACTAATATTGCAGAGAACTGGCAAGTGTTTGAGCAAGAGTATGACAATTTCATACAGGCTGCATTTTCTGATAAAGGTGACTGTACAAAGGCATTTATTCTGTTTAATTTACTGGGTCAGAAGCCATTGAAAGGGAATGTTCATTTGTGTATGCATCATCTATCTTTGCAGGAGAATGGGAACCCCATCATATTGTTGTACTGGCTCAGTCAAGGGAGGACCCAGAGTGCTTACAACATAAATTTAGAGAAATGTGTAACCCCCAGATGAACATTAGAATGGAAAGACACATTTTATACAAGAGATCAAAAGCCTGGTGAAACCATTGCAGCATATATAACTGATTTGAGAAACAAGGCTAAAACATGCAGATTTGGTGATTTAAGGGATGAGCTGATAAAAGACAAACTTGTGTGCGGTATTAAAGATGATGCTGTGAGAAAGATTTTGCTTCGTTTCAGTGATTTAACTTTGAATAAGCCATTGAGATTTGTCAGATATATGAGCTCACAGAAAAGCAAACAAATATACTTAGAAATGAGAAATGGAAGCTTCCAGTAACTTCTAAAGCTCATGTTGGTTAAAAGAAAGAGGCCCAAGCACATGGCAGCAACTGTAACCCCTGCAGCATTCACTGCTAAACCCCAGAGCTTTCTAGCAAGTTCCAGTGTTCGCAAAGTCTCAGTGAAGCATAAGACTGAGTCAGCAAACTCAGAGCATGGGCCCCAACCCAATCTCATTTCCAGCTGTTGTAACTGTGATGGAAATCATGAATCTAAGAGGGAAAAGAGCTTAACATTTGGTCAAAAATGCCACAAAGGTAATAAATGGAATAATTTCATAAGGTTTTGTAAATAAAAAGATACAATTTATTTTATTAAAAGAGAACATTTCAAGAAACGAGTTGATCAACTGGAAAGCTGTGACCCTACTTTTTATGTTGATGGTGTGTCAGTGCTTAGTGAAACATTTAATGCAGTAGATTTATGGGCAAAAAATTAAGCATTTTGTACTGTTTGGATAAATGGAAGACCCATAGAGCTCAAAGTTGTTACTGGCTCAAACTGCAATGTTATGTCAGCTGAAACATTTGCTAGAGTATGTGATGGTGAAAGACTTGATTTGGCAAAGTGTGTGAAGCTTGTTGCTTATGGAGGTGAAAAGATTCAAACTGAAGGCTCAGTAATGCTTTCATGTTACCCTGCTGGGAGAAGCTACGACTTATTATTTTATGCAGTCAAGAGGCACATCCAGTCATTATTAGGGTTCAGAGACAGTTGAAAATGGGACTGCTTTCATTTAACAAGGAAGTCCACCATGTTAGCTTAAAAGACCACTACTCTAATTTCGTCCTCTACATTTTTTCTACCTATGCTGATCTTTTTGAAGATAATATGTGGTCAAGAGGCACATCCAGTCCTTATTAGGGTTCAGAGACTGTTGAAAGTGGGACTGCTTTCATTTAACAAGGAAGTCCACCATGTTAGCTTAAAAGACCACTACTCTAATTTCGCCCACTACATTTTTTTCTACCTATGCTGATTTTTTCGAAGATAAACTAGGCAAGCTTCAAGTTGTGTACTCCATGAAGTTAGACCCAGATGTCATCATCCCAGTTATCAGGCCTTCCTGGAAAGCTCCAATAGCCATACAGGACAGAGTTAAAGTCGAGCCAGATAAAATGGTGCAACAAGGTGTGACTTGTCCAGTAGATGAACCTACTAAATGGGTATCTTCCATGAGGTAGCACATAAAAAAAACTCAAATGGCATCAGAATATGTATTGATCCAAGAGATTTAAACAAGGCACTGAAAAGACCTCATTATCCAATGCGTACAGTCGAAGAAGTTGCTGCTGTTATGCCAAATGCCACTATTTTTTCATTCCTAGATGCAAAGAGTTTGTTTTGGCAAATTTTGGTTGACAAGAAGTCCTCATTGATAACCCCTTTCAGTACTATGTTTGGAAGGTACAGATTTTTGAGAATGCCATTTGGGATAAATTCTGCAAGTGAAGTGTTTCAGCGTGCAACTGAGCACATTTTTTCTGGGTATCCTTGTGCTATTATAGTAGAAGACATGGTGAAGCTGAGCATGACAGAAACCTCAGGAAAGTTCTGGAAAGAGCACATCAAGTGAATCTTAAGCTCAATCCACAGAAATGCAAATTTAGGGTACGAGAAGTCACTTATGTTGGCCATTTATTTACCAGTTCAGGCTTACAACCAGACCCTTCTAAGCAGACATTCTCAAAATGCCAACTCCAGACAATATTCAATCCTGCAATGTTTTCTTGGCATGGTTAACTACCTAGGCAAGTTCATTCCAGACGAGTCAAATGTCAGCACCACTTAGAGAGCTGACACATAAACATGTATCCTGGTCATGGTTAGAGCAACATCAGAGAGCATTTGATGTCCTGAAACAGAGAATTGCCATTCCACAAACTCTCAGATACTATGATGTCCACAAGCCAGTTACTCTTTCATATGATGCTTTGAAATATGGTCTAGGTGCAGTGATTCTACAAGAGGGTCAACCTGTTGCCTATGCATCCAGAACTGTAACCCAAAGTGAAATGCAGTATGATCAGTTAGAGAAGGAACTCTTGGCAGTAGTGTTTGCATGTTCAAAGTTCCAAGATTATGTTTATGGTAGACCTATCTAGATCGAAAAGACAAAATCTACACATTTAGCTCCAGCCAGATTGCAACGTATGATGTTGAGATTGCAAAAGTATAATTTCAATCTTGTCTACAAGAAAGGCAAACTTCTTCATCTTGCTGATATGTTATCCAGATTGCCCAGAAACACCACTGAACAGCATGAGAATGACAGCCTTGATTTTGAAGTCATGGCAGTGAGAAATTTTTCTTCCTCATGTCTTGAATAACTTAGAAATCATACAGCTGCAGATCCAGTTTTACACAAGCTCAAGCACTTTATCAAATAAGGATGGCTGTCAAAGCAGTCTAGTTTACCTCAAGAAGTGCAACCTTATTTTCCATACAGGGATGAGATTTTGTTTGACAAGGATATCGTTATGAAAGTTCCGAAAGTAATTGTTCTAAAGTCCTTGAAACAAGAGTACATTACCATCTTGCATCATGGTCATCCAGGAGCAGACTCTATCAAAAGAAGGGCAAGAGGACTAGTATTTTGGCCTTCTGTGTCACAGGATACTGAGAGAGTGCTTTTGTCTTGTTCTGTATGTAATAGTACAAAGCCACATCAACAAAAAGAACCACTTCAGCTAAACCAAATTCCTGAACTACCTTGGTTAACACTAGTCACTTGACATTTTGAATGGAATGGTCAACATTACTTGGTGTTCATAGACTCTTATTCAAATTGGTTTGAGATTGACCTACTTCCTAATCTAGCATCCAATACTTTCTTTACTAAGATGAAGCATCATTTTGCAGTCCATGGTAGTCCACACAAAGTTATTTCTGACAATGGCACACGGTTTACAAGGCAACTGTTCAAAAGAATTGCTGAAGAGTGGGACTTTACTCATGTCATGAGTAGCCCAGAGTATCTGCAGTCAAATAGTTTGGCAGAATGTGCAGTTCAAAGTGCAAAACCATTACTAGAGAAGTCGAAATGAGACAATAGTGATGTTTTCCTGAATCTCTTGAATCTCAGAAATATTCCTCATGATAAACATCTTGGTTCACCTGCCCAGAGACTTCTGTTGAGACAAACCAGAACCACGTTACCAATCAGTAGTCAATTGTTGGTTCCATGTGTCAAGAACAACAGATCAATAAAATCCAATTTGTTGAAGAAGTGTTTAACCCAGAAGTCCTATTACAGTAAGACCAGCAAACCGCTCAATCCATTATGAGAAGGAGAAGTGGTAAGGATGCAAATGTCCAAAGGTTATGATCGGACTGGAGTCGTAAAGAATATATACTTAGAGCCAAGATCGTACATTGTGGAATCACAAGGAGTAGAGTTTAGGTGGAATTGAAAATATTTGATGCTGGTGTCCGAGCCTATGCCACAGCACATACCCTGCGAGAAAAGCTCTTTATCTCAGAGTGAGTTGTCCAGTGTTCCAGTTCCAGAAGAAGTTCCAGAGAATATCTCCGCTCCTGTGATGAATCCTGAATTTCCTGATATGAATTGTTCAATGAAGACTATTCCTGTTGCTAAACCCAGTCCTGATTGTTATGTTACAAGATCTCCAGACTATGTTATAGATACACGGCAACTTGGACATGAACATTATGTTTGTTTCTAATGTTTATATTAATGCATGTCTTAGTCTAATGTCATTTCTGTTCCAGGGCAATTTTTTTTTAGAGGGGGGATGTAGATCAATGTGTGTGTGTATGTCTTTAAGAAGCTATCTAAGGGGTTGCACAAGTGTCTAAATACTGAGCACATGCAAGCCTGACTGCCATTTTGTAGTAAGCAGTTGAGATGTAAGTATGTATGTCTCTAAGGTCTGTCTGTTAATCAGTTTGTTTATATTTTATGATGCAGCTATCCATCCTGATGTGTTTTCATGTAATACAGCATCTAAATGAACTACCCTACCTTGTTTGTCATCTACATTAAGAGAGATGAGCGACAAAACCCCTAAGAATACAATCTGTAGTGAGAGACCTGGTCTCAAAGGTTGACAACAATCTTACATTAGACCATCATGTAGCGGCAGTGGTCAGAAAAGCCTTTTACTTGCTTCATCTCATAAGTAAAGGGACTACATCCAGAAAAAATAAGGTTATTACCTCCCTCATTAGGCCAGTAATTGAGTACAGTGCCCCGTTTGGTATGTATCTCTCCAAACATCTGCACCAATTAGAAAGGCCACAGAAATACCTCACAAAGAGAATCCATGACCTCCAACACCTGTCCTATGTGGACAGGCTGAAATCACTATCACTCTACCTGGTATCGTACAGATTGCTCAGAGGTGATCTGTGTCTTGCCTACAAGGCAGTCTTGGACCCTGCCCTACTAGAGATGCTCCATATCAGTGAGTTTATTTCTGTGTGCATTACTCACTAGAAAGGCCTAAATCTAATATGCAACATTAACAAAACCTGCTGGAGAGACAGGGTTGTCTCCCAGAGGCTGTCTCATCTCTGGAATAGACTTCCCATACATGTCAAACAGAGTATGTCGCTGACCCTCTTCAAGCGCAACCTTGATGAGTGGCTGAGAAACCACAAATTTGTCCCAGTGGTTCCATCTGAGTCCCTCATTGACAGGGGTGACAGGTGTTGGCTGAGGTTTCTTTTTTGGAGATAAACTCTTGGCTAGGTTTTAAGGACCCCAGGGCCATTAGCCTAGTAACCTGCTATGATCCCATGAAAAGTGTTTAAACAATATATGTCTAGGTTGTATAGTTTACAAGGTATGACAATTTGTTTATGAAAGTTTAGCAAAAAAATATAGCTCTGGGTTTGTGTGGATTATAATGTACTACAATATTTATGGAAAGACTATGAATGCACTGACTGTTATTGCTTTACAGGATGCTTCTTACTGACAACAATGATTCATAGCTGTTTACTAGGCTAATAACCGCAAGGGCCTTTTTAAGCCTAGCCATGTATCCCAAATCTCTGACAAGTTCTGATACCCTTGATAAGTGTAAGAATGGGCCTGGGGGATGAACCATTTACATGTTATCTCTGTCCATTAGAAACATAGGTGCCAAACCAGGGATGAATTTCCCATTTCCCATCCAATTGTCCAAGTTACAGGTGAATTGGGCTAGGGAAGAACTCTGCTTCACATAGATGGGGAGCCTGTTCCACAGAAGGTTAGTCTCTGGGATACATAACTATCTCTCCAGCAGGTCCAATTTATATCACAGGCAAGGTTTAAGTCTTTAGAATAGCTAATTCTGGTCCTGTTTGTTTTGTGGATATGTAAGGGGTCCAGCAGAGTGGCATTTGACAATGCCCTGTCTGCCAGACATAGATCTCCCTTCAAAAGCCTGTAGGAGACAGAATACAGAGATAGGGCCCTGAGGCAGTCTGCAGAGGGCACATTACTTATGCTGTGTATTTTTTTAGTGAGGACCCTCTGTGGACATTCCAGTTGCTGGATATGCCTGGTTAGGTACATACCAAAGGGGGCACTGTACTCAATATGTCTGATGAATGCCAAATACAGTGGGATAATTACTTCTTTGGACTTAGATGCCATACCTTTGTTTATATGTTGCGCAACATAGAATGATTTCCTCACCACTGTAGACATGTGATGATCAAAGCCTAGATTACTATCTATGTCTGTCCCTAGGTCACAGACTACTGGTTTATCTCTAAGAATTGTGCTGTCAATATGATAGTTATCAGGGATGGATGACTTCCCAAAGGATACTATTATGCATTTCTTGGCATTTAGTTTTAGTCCATGGCTCTGACACCAGTTTGTTTGTCTATGTCAGTCCCTCCTGGAGAACATTTGTTTCAGTGGGAGATTCAATGACAGCTCCAAATTTGCAATCATCTTCAAATTTAGTCAGCCAGAGACCAGTGACATTGGCCTTGACTTCTGAGAAGTAAATGCCAAAAAGGAGCGGTCCAAGGACTGATCCCAGAGGGACTCCACTTGTGGCTGGCCTCTTTGTAGAGGTGGACTCCCAGTTCTAACTTCCTAGGTCCTGTCTGTGAGCCAGTTGGCTATCCACCAGGTGACAGAGGGGTCTGTACTTAACTTCCTGAGTTTGTTGACAATGCAGAGTGGAGTATTGTGTCAAATGCCTTGGCCAGGTCAAGGTAGGCAGTGTGAATAATTCTACCCTCATCCATTGGTTTGGTGACCTTCTCAAAGAAGTCCACCAGGTTGAGTAGGCATGCTCTGCCCTTGAGGAAACCAAACTGGGTTGGGTCCAGTGTCTGGAGGTTTACTATATCTCTGTTGATCATCTCCATAATAATTCTTTCCATGGATTTACATGTAAGACTTATGGGTCTGTAGCTTTCAGGGTCTGTAGATGGCCCACCTTTGTGCAGAGGGATAATTATTGCCTTACTCCATTCATTAGGCATGAAGCCTGTTTGGAGGCTACTGTTAAACAGTAATTCCACAGGCCCTGATAGGTCATGTTTCATGATCTTAAAAGGCATCCTGAGATACTGTCTGGGCCCACTGATGTGGTGTTCTTGGTCTTAGAAAGAGCATTAAGGACCAGTTCCCTAGTGATAGTAGGGAGAGTTATATTTAATGATATTTCCTGAGGGAAGGTTGAGAGGGAGAGAGGGGAACAGCTAGAGATGAATTTATCAGCTATCAGGTTTGCTATATCTTCTGGCTCAGTATAGGTTCCTCTATTTACAATGAGCTCTGCACACAATTGTGTGCTGCCTTTGAGGATGTGGACATAGCTAATGAATACCTTGTGGTTGTCCTTGGCCTGGAAGGCCAAATTTACCTCAAATTTAGCCTTACTAGACTTTATTTGTCCTCTGAGCTGTTTGTTTAATTTGATGGGAGTGCGTTTATTCTGCTGGGTGCTGCACCTCATTTTTCCATGATTTTCTTCCTTCAGTTATACAGCCTATTGATGTTGTGATTCCGGCTTACTTTTTGAGTTAGTTTTGTACTCCTTCCTGGTGGGTACAGCTGCATGTATGCAGCTATTAACATGCTTGTATACAGTTTCTGTGAACATAAGCAACAGTGTTCTCTAGGTTTACGGGGGCTTGATATTTTGCCATATTATCGTTTAATAGTAGGAAGTTAGCAAAGGAATAGTTCCTGAATATTCCAAGTTTAGCTGGGATTTCATGTTTGATTTTTACTTTAAAGGAGACCATTCTGTGGTCTAACATTACCTGAGAAGACATTACACTACCTTAGAATGACGCCAGAAACTAAGGCAATTATTAAAGTTGGTCATTTTTTATTTGTATTGTGGTATCATTCTTAGAGAGGATAAAATGCTGCTTAATGCTGGGTTCATACCAGCCTGAGACACATTCTGAGAGCTCCACAATATCTCTTTTTATATAGTCTATGGAGGTGCATCATTTGTACCCACATGGACTCTGCGTCATACTGGTACTTGTGGTCCAGTGACCTCAGTACATGCATAATGTGCTAGATCCTGGCCCCTGATAAGCAACTGGCTGTGACTTTTGCCTTACTTAGCTTGGTGAGAGGGACATCAGTGTGCCTCACAACGGTCTCTAATGACCAGAATGTTGGATTGTGTGGGGACTTCCCTTTTGGGCTTAGAAGTAGAGGCTCCATGAGTTGTGGCTGTATGTGTTGATGTTGGTTTTGTTTTGAAAGAGTGCATTCTTGGCTGCTGAGGGTGTTTGTTATGTGTACTTCATCTAGGAGGTCTTTGGGCTTTATTTAGGAAGGTTAAATTTAAGTGCCTCAACGTATGAGATTCTATATGTCTGCTTTGAATTGTATGTGATGGGTGCAGCATGTGCACTACTGACAACCTTACTGACATTAGGAGTGCTTTTGTGTGACAGCTTTGCATCCAGTGACACTGTGTAAATACATCTCTCACATACCATATCAGTTTGTTTGAGAATTAACAGTTTGTCAGTAAATATGAGGCAATTTTTACATTGTCTCAGGATGCAGAATTAGTGGGAAAGTTCATATCCATGACTACAGACCCTTTTCTATTGATTAGACAGTTAAGTAATGTCAGGAGTATTCAGGTTGCAACTCTGGGGGGCAGTGCTTGTCACTGCAAACTAGTTGTCCCGTGTGCTACTAGGTATTGGTAAAATTTCAATTGTGCTTTTACAGAAAAAATATCAAGTCAAGGTTTCTGTGTCTATTCAGGGTATTGCCAAACACTTGAACGGAAACTGAGAAGTATATCCTGATGATTTATGAAGTATTCAGGCAAATATTCTTACGTTAGAAGCAAATCAAGCAGTACTTGGTTAGAAAATAAAGAATTAGCTTGTCAACAATGATGAAAAAGAGGGGAACTGCTTGAATGGCTAGTGCCTGGCTTCTTCTAATGCTGGTCTCACCACAGCGTCACTCTGCTTGGATAAAATGCTCCTTTGCTTCTCTCACCAGAAACAAAAGATTATTAGCACCAATCCCAAGATGAGAAGCAGGCCACAGCCTGTTTAGTGATCCACAGTCCAGTCCCAGATGATGCAAGGGTCTATAGGCTTGTTGTAGCCTTTTCCTTATAATGCCTTGAATAGCAATCAGATCAGTCAGGAAGGTCAAGCACAAACACTCCCTGCCCAACAAGAAACAGTCACGAATCACTACACTCTGCTCCTTCTCTCACCAGAAGCAAAATATAAGCACAAATTTCAAGCTGGTACCTATGAAGCAGTTATTAGGCTTTCCTGTATCAGGAAGTCTTCAGGAAACAACGTCCCTGTGCTTCTTCTCTCACCAGGAGGAAAACAGAAGCACTAATGTCAAGATGATTACTGACAGGCAGAATGTGGGCTCTCCAATAATTGTTGGTCTTGGAGTAGATATTGCAGATTTTAAAGATAAGATGGAAAAATGTGTTAATATCCTAAGAGTTGCAGGTCTGTATGAACTGGCAGATCGATTCAGTGCAAACTTCACCCCCCTCTCATCCCCTAAAGGGCCCATCTCAATACTGAAAGATAGCCAAATTCTGGTAATAATGGCCACACAGGTAAAAAACACACTCTCCAAAGCTAAGAATACAGCATCCATGAGATCAGATGACACCCCAGGCTGTTTACTACATGAACTACAAAATGAACTGGCACCTCATCTAAGTGTCATGTTTAATCATAGCATCACTTCAGGCTTCATGCCCACTGAGTGGCGCACAGCTACAGTTATTCCACTCCACAAAGGGGGATCCACCTTGGATCCCGGGAACTACTGCCCTATCAGTCTGACGAGCTGATCTGCAAGGCAACGTATTATCATGGAACTTATAAACAAAGACATTGGCAACCTTCAAACACTGCACCCCATGCAGTTTAGGTTCATGAAGGGCCGATCTTGTCTCCTGAACCTGACTTCTTTGAATCAGTCTCCAGAGCTGTGGACAAGGGTAACATGGTCCACACAGCCTATCTGGACCTCGCAAAGGCCTTTAACACCATCCCCCACTCTGGAATCATAGATAAACTTACTAAGTTGGGCATTAATCCCTATATCACACAATGGGTTGCCAGCTGGCTTACTGACAGAACCCACATTAAAAGTATCCAACTCCAAATCCATCTCCAGACAAGTGACAAGTGGAGTACCTCAGGGTTCAGTCCTGGGACCACTCTTGTTTGGCATCTACTTCTCTGAAGTACAGGCCAACACTAAGGGACTCTGGCTAACAAAGTTCACAGATGACTGCAATCTGGGAGCCATTATTGAATCCCCAAATGATGTGGATATTCTAAAACAGGGCCTTACAGAAACAGATGCTTCCCCTTTCGGAAAAAAAACATGTACCCATGAAATACCACATAGGTGGCAGTACACTAAACACTGAAAGTGTGATAAGAGACTTAGGGACACAGGTGGACAGTGGTCTCACCTTTGATAACCACATTGCCACAACAGTCAGGAAATCTTTCTATGTGGCACACCTCATCACTAAGGGCTTTTCATACAGAAAAAAGGAGGTCATTGTCCCACTGTACTCATCCCTCAATTGGCCCATTATAAAATACAATGCCCTGTTTGGTATGTACCTCTCAAGACATCTGCAACAACTGGAAAGGCCGCAGAAATACCTCACTAAAAGAATCACAGGCCTAAAGCAGATGCTCTATGCTGACAGTCTAAAAATACTGCACCTATAATCTGTTGCATATTGTTTACGCAGAGGTGATCTCTGCTTAACATATAAGGCCATGTCAAACCCAGAGTTGTTGGACATACTACACTTAAAGAAATCCCAATCTCTCAGTCACACACTCCAGGGATCTAAACCTTTTCATCACAATGAACAAAACATGCTGGAGGGATAGGTTCCTGACTCAGACACTCCCCAGACTCTGGAATAGACTGCCCATACATGTCAAGCAGAGTGCCTCTTTGGCCCTCTTCAAAAGAAACCTTGATGATTGGATGGGAGATAGAAAATTCACCCCGGGGATCATGTCAGTCATCCTGCTACACAGGGGTCCAGGGAAGTAAATACTGTGGGAAGAAATTGCCAGGGAATTGTTATGGCTAGGCTTGTATAGGCCCTACGGCTGATAGCCTAGTATTAGCCTATGAACCTATGAACCTATGAGAGGGTAACTTAAGCTTTAGCTATCTAAATGGAGAACCACTAATTTTAAAAGAGCAAGATAGATTGGAAGGGATGGGCACTTTGTATTCTGGTTGTAAGGAATACAGTAGGATGGTCAATAAATTTAAATAGTTGAAAGGGAGTGATTTCACAAAATTATAATTTTGTGCTTACTGACATTAGCCAATGAAAGAGGAGAATGAAGTGGAGGCCCAGGGAGAAAACCTCCACATATAACTAACAAATAAGATCACTATTAGTACAAGGTTTACATTATAATTAAGACAGACACTAAAATAATACATTGTTATAAGTCACATGTATAAGAATTCAACTACATTAAGATAAAAAAAGTATAAAAAAAAAACATCTGGCATATTTACAATTCTAGGTACTAGGCCCATTAAAACAACTTAAGGTCTGTGGGTAGTCAGGTAGGAAGAGTAGTGACCAGAGTAATGGAGTGGTGGATCTAGCCTGAGTTGCTACCGAGGTGAGTTTTTAGTGATCTCTTAAACTTTGGTAAGGAAGGGATGGTAGGTATATGACTAGATAGGGCATTTCAGATTTTAGACATATAATTAGAGAAGAGTGATTCCCCTGCAAACAAACTAGCCATTCCCTCACAGCAAGTCATGGCAGAGTCTGGGTGAGCTTTTACACTAAATCCACAAACAAATAACTGGTGTCAAAACCATGGCCTAAAACTAAATGCCAAAAATTGTATACTAGCATCCTTTGGCAAGCATGACATCCTCTGTAATTGTCACATTAACAACACACCCCTGAAAATGTATCCCATAGTTAGGGGCATGGGAACCTATGTAGACTATGAACTGTCCTTCAATCACAATGTATCCACAATTATGAGAAAGTCCTTCTTCATTGCACAGCTTATTAGTAAGGTAATGTATTCAGGTCAAGAGATGTGATCATTCCTGTGTATATACCTGTCCAATCACTTGACACAAGACTTTATCACCAGGGGAATCAGTTGTCTAAATCGTAAAAGCTACATTGATCTTTTCAAAGCCCTGTCTCTCTTCTCAGTATCTTACAGGTTACTCTGGGAAAATCTGTTCGCTTACAAAGCTTCTAATGACCTCATCCTTTCATAACTACTGCATATCCAGAAGTTCATTGGGAGCATAAACATTTACTTGAGAGATCTTAATCTCTACTGCAACAAAAACAGGACATTTTAGAGGGATAGCTGTAGCACAGTGAATATCACTTTTCTGGAATCACCTTACTGTCCACATAAAGCAAAGTATGTTTCTTACTCTGTTCAAGCATAATCTAGATGAATGGATGAGAAACTGCAAATTCATCTCTGTTCCTTATGGATAGAGGTAACATGTAACTGAGCTATAAGCTATACATACCCAAATTACAAGGGTTCTGGGTCATTTGTACTTATAAAAGGACTATAAACATCTTCAGAATACATTGCTAGACTTCAAAAGATCCTCACGGATCAGTAGCCTAGTTAACTACCTATGAACCTATAATTTATTACAGTATGTATGTAAGTAGACAGATCCATCCATCCACATACAACCCCTTTTTGCTCATGGGGTCAGGGTATTTCTTCAATAGTGACCATCATCTAGACTAGAGCAAAGGTTCACACTGCCGGGTAGCCAGATGTTAAGAGAAAATTGTGCTGACAGTCAGTATTTCTCCATCCCTTCCAGTACACAGTCAACTACATTCCTGGACTAATAGAAATGACAATAGACTGTCAAAGTTCTACAAACCATCACTGAGTCCACAACTGATGATTTTGTGCTGGGATGGGGGTAGCTGTAACATTCAGTGAATAAAAAAGGTGAAATGTGCCCTTAAATGTACCTGATGATGTTACATTCTCAAAACATTAGTCAGAAAATTGGCTATAATATCTACAGTAATGAGAAATGATCATCATTGTAATGATGCATTTAAAGTAAGTAACAAAGAATTTATTTATTTATTTATTTTATTTTATTTTACATTTGTTAAGATACAATGGAAATGGGGTATCTTTATTAAGATTAGAGTATAGAAGGACTAGGTTCGGTGCAGTGATGGGTCCTGTATGGAGTTCCTGCTGCAATCTAGCTATATGATTTATATGAGCTGGATAGTTTATCAAGTATGGTTTTGTTAAGATTGGTGAATATTGCAGATGAATTTTTGTTTACTGTTTTGATGGACAGGTTGATATGTATGTCGAATTTCAGTTTATTATCAATAGTAACTGGAAATGATAGTACCATTTTTGGATGTTATGGAGACATCAATAAGGTGATTTTGTGAGTTGGTTGAAAGATCAATAATTTAGTTTTTAGGATTTAGGATTAACACTTTGGTGAAGCAATTTTGGGGTTTAGTGAGTAGTCGGTCTCCCGATGTATCCGTACAGACCAGTGTTGTGTCGTCTGCATATTGAATACAGGTGAATGACTGTATAAATGGACCCTTGAGGGACCCCAATGGTATTTGGTAGTAAAGTGGAGAGTATTCTGCCACAATACTGCTTGTTTCCTGTCTGAGAGGTAGGCTTTAAACCAGTCTAGTGTCAAGTTATCCAGGTAGAGGTTTTAAGGTTTCCATGAGTAGTTGATGGTTGACCATATCAAATGCTTTTGATAGGTCTAGAAATAAGGCAGAGGACACTTTCTTGTCATTACGGTTTATGTTTATTGTGTCAGTGAAAAGGAGAGAGAAGTTGTGGTACTGTGTTTGGGTCTGAAACCATGCTGGGAGTTGGCTAGTAGGTTGTTATGGATAAGATAGTGGAGTAGCTGTTTGTGCATACATCTTTCCATAATTTTGGCTAATGGGGACATTAACGCTATGGGCCTATAGTTAGATAATTCAGTGGATGTCCCTCCTTTATGGAGTGGTATTACATGGGATATTTTCCATAAAGTTGGTACTATTGACTGATTAATGAGGATAGAAACTGGATAGGCTATAACATCTGCAGCTTTTTGAAGGTATTCTGCTGGGAGTAGGCACAAATCAAGAAGTAAGCTTGTCAAACGCAGTTTCTGTGTTGGATACAGCAGGGTTAGGAACAAGATTCATGGAGTTCAACAGGCCAGGCAGGCCTAACTGTGGATGCAGCCTAAGGTGAAACTCGGATGAAGATTTTTCTGTTTTATGAAGCCAAAGTGAACTTGAATTTTTATTTCATTTTCATTTTTGATGTACCAAGTTGTTGTTGTTTGTCTTTTGGCTTTTTCTCGGTAAGGGGTCGCCACAGCAGAACTCCAGTCCACTAATGATTGGCAGTAATTTTTTTTACGAAACGCCGAGGTGCCAGCTTGATGCCCAACCTTCAACGAAGGCACTCCCATTTACGCATGCATGTCTTTCGAACGCTACCCAACCGCGGGGAGGACATGCAGATTCCACACAGAAGGCACTCCCAAACCAAGCCCAGAATCGAACGGGAGAACCTCTTGCTGTGAGGTAACTACGCTACCACCGTACCACCGTGGCATATTTTTGATGTACCAAGTAAACCTGAGTTTTATATACATTCTACCGCCATTGTTTCTTACCACTATATATGTATATCTATCCATCTATCTATCTATCCATCTATCCATCCATCTATCTATCTATCTATCTATCTATCTATCTATCTATCTATCTATCTATCTATCTATATATTCTTCTCTGTTCTTCTCTATTCTTTCTTCTAACAATACCATTATATCCCCAGTTGATAATACTAAACTACTGGGTGCAATTATAGATAATTCCATTAGTTTCTCCCTCCATATAGTACAAATCATTAAGAAAGTAAATACCAAACTAGGTTCACTTTACAGTATCAAGCACAACCTTACACAACTCACCAAAATCACTGTGGCTAGATCCAATTTACTGTCTTCTCTACTTTACGCATCTCCACTACTGACTAATCCTAAGAAAACAGACCTTCAAAAACTCGAAACATGCTATCACAGAATTGCCAAATTTGCCTGTCAGGCAACATATAGGGAAAACCACTGCACATCATTTCTTAAACTTGGATGGCTAGAACTTCCAAATGTTATTAGTAAAAGTCAGCTTACTATCTGTCATTCCATCTTTTACTACCAAAACAACTGTCCTGCCCTAATAAACATTATTTCCCCATACTCTACGAGCAGACAATTACGATCAACTGATAAATAATTGCTTAACATCTCCAAAGCAAATAATAAGCAAGGACTATCAACTTTCTCTAATGCCATATCTAAACTTTGTAACGCTATCCCCGACACCATACTATCCACTGCTAACCCTTCTCACTTTAAAAAGCTGTTAGGAACCTTCTTCAAAATAAACTGGCTCTGTTCTTGCCAAACCCCAGGTTCATCCCTGCCGCCAAAGTCCTAGCTGCTCTTCCCCATCTTCCAGCCCTCTTTAAACTACGGACTTATTTCCTTCTTGGCTAAGGAAGGAAATTAATTATGCTATGTAGATATGTTCCTATGGTCCAATTCAAATCTGTCTTAAGGACAGCCTCACTAGCCTATACTGTTTTGCTTCCCTGACTTCTAACCTATTCTCTTGCTAACCTCTTATCCTTACTATCACATCACATCCTTTCTCCCTTCTCAATCCATTTGATGTAATTGTACACACTACAATATCTTTGATACATTCATTTAAATTTTTATACTACATTAGTTGTAATTGTACCTGCATCTAAATCAGAGATGTCTTTGCTCACTTTGTATTCATTTTATATCTTTGTATTATTTTGTGTGAATCTTTTCTCTCCAGGCATCTGCTGAAAACGGGCTCCAGCCCAGCCAGACACTCCCGGTAAACAAATGTTAAATAAAATATATAGTGTGTGTGTGTGTGTGTGTGTGTGTGTGTGTGTGTGTCTGTGTAGTACTTTAACTGATGTAAAGTCAATGTAAATATGCAGAAAAGTGGAACATCAACAGCTACTGCACATGCTCTGAGAATTAACCTCTGAGCAGACAAAACCAAAAGCAAATGTTTTAGGAGGGCATGTCTCCTAGCAACCCTTATGCAGGTAACTGCACCCCTACAATCCCTATTTTCATATACTAACTCTGATCGCACAACCCCCACGGAAAGGGCATATTCCTCTACCTGGATATTGTTGATCTTCCACACGTCAGTCACCTGTTTCTGTTGACCAAACAGATGTTGACATTTGAGTATTTTGCTGAAAAGTACGTAACCCTATATAGATATATATATATATATATATATATATATATATATATATATATATATATACACATATATAAATATATAAAATGAAATCTTTTGGAATATTTAAATACAACCTTCCACTGGTTTATAGCACTGGAGGTAAGATATTTTGTTTCTTTAAACAGGGATTCATTTAAAAATAGTGCCATGGCAATTGCAATATTTGACAGCTGCATGCAGATTTATAGCACAGAATAAGAAATTGCTGAATGTATTCTGCATGTGGTGAAACTGTGGATGTGTTAACTTCTATGCAATGAAACATTCAAATTCAACATGTGTTATAATCACGAAATGTGTAATTTATATTGCTTCCCAAATTAATAACTGAACTTCAACTATAAACTTTGTATTGACATGAAATGGTCATCATTTTTGGAATTTCTCCTGCAATGACTCTATAAACTGTTCTGCTAAATAAAATGTAAAGCTATTTGAAAAAGGAAGCATGCCATTTTAAACATCACTAACTTTAAATGATTAAAATTATTTTTAACTTATAACTTCTAATAACACTGGACTAGCAATGTGTTTCATGATGTGCATTGTACTTCGATAACACTGTGTCTGTGGCATTTTGCTATACTTAGTCCTTTGACCCCTGCCTAGTACCTCTGTTTTTATTATCACACAACACTCAGTCCACTATAATGAACTTCATCATGCATTAAAAAAACAGGCAAAAATAAATAAATAAATAAAATAAACCCAATTGGGAAAAAAAATGTTTCAGAGGGGTACATGAATGTACATGGTAAGCCCAATGAAAAACAAGAGTTCCCACTATGAAACTAAATCCATGTTCTAAAAAAAAAAAAAAAAAAAAAAAAAAGCATTTAATAAAGCCAGCATTTTCAATCACTTACAGTAATGTCTGCAACCTTTCATGAGATCCTACAAAAATGACCTCATGATAATGTAATTTTTTCATACTGGTACACTGACCACTAACCCAAAGATTTGAGATATCACCATACCTGATATATAGCTATATATATATATATATATATATATATATATATATATATATATATATATATAATAGGCTAATGACCACAATGGCCTTTACAAGCATAGCCAAGTTTTCCCATTGTATACAGCAAATTCTTTTGCTGCCCTAGATTTTTAGGGACATATTTTAGGGTTATATGCAAGCCAGAGCATGAATGGTAAAACATTTGCAGGCTGCTTCTGTCCATTAGAGACATATGAGCCAGACCAAGGATGAATTTCCAATTTTCCATCCAATGGTCCAGGTTACATTTAAGTGTTATGGACAAGCTCTGCATCACCAGGATGGGATTCCTGTTTCACAGGAGTAGAATTCTCTGGGATACATACCTGTCCCTCTAGCAAGTACAATTCATGTTGTGTGTAAGGTTTAAGTCCCTGGATCGAGTAGTGCTGACTCTATTTGTTTGGCCGATATGCAAAAGGCTCATCACAGTGGGATCCACGGATGGCCTTGTATGGTGAGCATAATCGCCCCTCAACAACCTGTAGAATATAGAGTATAAGGTTAGGATTCTGAGATGACCCACATAGGACATGTTTACACACTGTATTCTTTTTGTGAGGATTGCAACCTCTGTGGATGTTCTAGTTCTTGCATGTGCCTGGCCAAGTACATACTGAAGCGGGAGTTACACTTAATGATGGATCCAAAAGGGTCCAAATACAACAGAAAGATGACTTCCCTGGACATGGATTGCAACATAAAATGGTCTCATTACTACCTTAGACTTATGTTGGTCAAAATCCAGGTTACTGCCTAATATTGGCCCCAAATCCCTGACTTATGGGTCTACTCTTATGGCTGTGTTATCAGTGAGGTATTGTCAGGGGTTGATGACTTTCCAAAGGACAGTATTAGGCATTTCTTGGCACTGAGTTTTGAACAGTGGGTCTTCTACCAGTTATTTGCCTGTGTTTGTCCTTCCCAGAGCAACATTAGTGTCTGGGAGAAATTCTGTGACTGCTCCAAGTTTGCAATGATCAGCAAAGTTTGGTCAGGCAGAGACACTTTATGTTGGCCTAGGCCTCTGAGAAGCTGATGTCAAAAAGGCTTGGCCCAGCACAGAAACCTGAGGGAGTCCAGTAGTCACCCTTCTCTTATTAGAGGTGAACTGTCCTATCCTAACTTCCTGGGTCCTATCTAAGAACTAACTGGCTATCCAGTGTAAAATCATAGAGGTGTCTGCTGAATTCCATGAGTTTCATTACAATGCCCAAGTGGGTATTGTATCAAATGCCATGGCCAAGTCAAGGTAGGCAATATGCACTGTTTTGCCCTCATTCATTGCCTTGGTGATGTTCTCTATTAAGTTCACAAGGTTGAATAGGCATGATCTTCCCCTGATAAAATCAAACTGGGCTGGATCCAGTGTCTGAAGATTTTCTGTGTCATCATTTATCATTTCCTTGATAATTCTTTCATGGATTTGCATACAAGACTAGTTAGACATATGGGTCTCTAGTTTCCTGGATCTTTGGAAGGCCCATCCTTGTACAGATGGATAACCAATGCAGTTCTCCATTCATATGGCACAAAGCTTGACTGGAGGCTAAGGCTGAATTTGTGGGGAGGGTTGGAATAATGGTTAAGGTGCTTACCTCAGAAACACAAAGTACAGGGCATGAGTCTCACCTTTGGATAATTTTCTGCACTTAAAATGGCCCAGAAGAGCAGCTAGCCTAGTATCTCCCTATGAACCTATGAAAAGTGACTTCATTGGTCCCTGTAAGGCTGTGTCTCATGCTGTTTAGTAAGCATCCTGGGACATTATCGGGTCCCATCAATGCAGTGTTCATGGCTCTGTAAAGTGCATTTAGGACCTACTCCCTAGTAATAGTTGAGAGGTTATGTTTGATGTTATTTCCTGAGGAGTGATAGGGAAGAAGGGCAAAACTGGAGATGAATTTGTTAGTCAGTAGATTTGCTGTATCTTCTGGGTCTGTGTAGCTGGCTTCATTTACAATTAGTTTAGCACATTTTTATGTAATGTCTTTGACGTTGCAGACATAAAAAAAAGAACGCTTTAAAGCTGTTCTTGGCCTGTGAGGCTATTTTTACCTCAACATTTTCCTTTGTAGACTTGATTTGTCCCCTGAGTAGTTTAGCTTGATGAGAGAATTTGTATCCTACTGTGTCTTGTATTTCCTAACTTTTGCCATGACTCTCTTCCTTTTGTGCCATAACCTATTTATGTTAGGATTCCACCAGCGTGACTTGTTTTTTTTTAAGTTTGTTCTAAGCTTATTCCTAGTAGCACATTTATCTTAATGCATCTATTAACATATTTATACAGAGATTTTGTAACAATTCTACATAGGCAGCTGTGTTCATAGGATTCTGTGGGGGGGGGTTGAAATTTGCCATGTTATCACGTAATAATAGGACATTTGCCTTAGACTACTTTCTCACTGGGGTTAGCTGAGGGCACAGGTTTTATTTATCTTTCAAACTGACAGCTTTATGGTCGGACCTTACCAGAGAGGATGTTTCTCTAGGGAGGTGCAGCATTCTTCCATGTTTGTGAGGACCAGGTCCAGTATGTTTGCACCCCTAGTTGGTGTGTAGACTCACTGATGCAGTGTGCTCATGTTTACAAAGTAAAAAAAATCTCTGGGCCTGCACGTTTGGGGCTGTGTATGATACCCAGTTAACGGTGGGGTGGTCAAAGTCACCCATGAATCTGGTGTTGGGTTGAATGGTGAGAGTCTCCATTACATTTAAGTATTAGCTATGTGTTTCCTGGCAGTACGCATCACTTCACCTAAAACTCATTTCACCTAAACTCATTTCACCGAAACCAAATCATTAAAGTTCATTTCACCTAAAACTCATTTCACCTAAAACTCATTTCACTAACAAGTAGTACAATAAGGCAAGTCAAAGGTATATGTCCTTTTCCCCCACTGTAGTGTGATCCTGGTGTTAGTATATATATTAAGGGGGGTGGGGGGAGGGCACAGCCCCCACTTATTTTGGTTTTATGTTGTTTGGTTTTGTTTTACATTTGGTAAAAGACAACTAGGTGGGGGCTATGCCCCCCCACACCCCCTAATGTGGGGGGGGGGCTGCACCCCCCTTAATATATATACTAACACCAGGATCGCACTACAGTGGGGAAAAGGATATATACCTTTCAATTGCGTTAGATTACTACTTGTCAGTGAAATGAGTTTTAGGTGAAATGAACTTTAGGTGATTTGGTCTTGGTGAAATGAGTTTAGGTGAAATGAGTTTTAGGTGAAGTGATACATACCCGTTTCCTGGGACCTATACCTTGCAAGGATATTGTATGGGACATTGCCTATAGCAATCCGGACATGGAGAGTCAAGTGGGTAATCTTGTTTGCCCAACCTTGAGGTGATATCATTTCTTATGTAGATTGAGATGCATCAACCTTTAGTCCTTGCCTGTGCAATAGCTAGCCTAAAAAGGTGGAAGGTACTATAGCCCTGCACTGTTGGTGTGCTCGCTTTGGCTTTAAACTGTTTATCTGTAACTGCACAGATGTCTGCATTCTCCAGGGTGTGGACTCCTGGCATTGAGTAGCAATATCTTTAGATTGCTTTTGCTATGATGAAAGTTTTTTTCGGTTTGGCATTACTTAAAAATTGCACTATGGAGGAAGACAATGTTTTTATTAACATTCCAAGTCTAAAAAGGACAGGTGCAGACCATCTTTGGCAAAGCTATGTTGTCTGTAGACCATGTCTTCCCAAGATGACAAATATTTCACCCCTTGGAATGACAACAGATGCTAAGAGAGTTATTAAAATTGATTATATTCTGGTCATATTTTAGCGTCTTCCTTGGTGAAGGCAGAATGCTGCTCAATACTAGGCTCATGCCAACATGGGACACATAATCCGAGTGCTCCATAATATTTCTCTTCATATAGTCCAAGAAGGTACTTTTCATTTCATTAACACCCACAAGGACTATGGCTGAGTCATACCCGTACTTCTGTTCCAAATTCCTGAGTGCATGCGTGAGCTGGCAGATCCTGGCCCCTGACAGACAACTGACTGTGACTTTCTCTTTGCTCAGTCTGGTGAGTGGGGCATCCATGTGTTGCAAAATGGAGTCTCCTAAGACTAAAATATTGGTTTTTTTTTTGGTGGCTTGCCTTATTCGCTTTGAAGCCAAGGCTCCATGAGATTTGGCATTTGTTGCAGGTCCAATGTCTTGGTGGTCTTTGGCATTTAAGAAGATTACTTTTAAGACCCTCAGCACATGTGAGTCTTTGTGTCTGATCCATACTGTGTGTGGTGGATATAGTGTGTGTCATTCTGACAACCTGACTGGTATTATGTGTGCTTGTATGTGGGAGCTTTGCCTTCACTGATGTGTAAATACATCTCTCACATACCTTATCAATTTGTTTATCAATTAGTTGTCAGTAAACATAAGGCAATTGCTACATTGTCTCAGGGTGCCTGTATTCAGCAGACTGGCTAAGGATAGCAGGGATTTTCATGCCCATGGTTACTGGCCTTTTTTTTTTATTAGCAATGCAAAAGTTTTTGCAGAAAAGAATGTTAATGGGAGTTTCTGCTCTGAAGTATGTGAGGTAGTGCTTACTCCTGTGCAAACCAGATAGTCCTGTACAACTGAATATGAGGGAAATCTGATAGAACTGATATTTTACTAATAAAATACCTACATGCCTGTGTCTATACATGGCACGTATAGCAACCTATATAGGATGAGCAGTGCTGGGCAAGTATACCACATTAATAGAAGCACAGAAAACTGACTAAGCAAAGCAAATAGCTCTCTGACCAATGAAGCAGTTTCATTTAAAGCCTTCCTGACTGATTCCCAGCTCAGGTAGACCAGACCACATAATACAATCAGTACAAAAGCAGGCCCAGACCTTTTTAATGTAAAATCACACTACAGTTATCCCAAAGTGAATTCAAACAGGACAATCAAACTAGCTAGAAATGCACAGTTTTAAAATGACTACAATACAGGGAAACCAGCAGCAAGGTCACTGAAAAGCATAGCACTATACAGAGACAGAGGGCAGAAAAATCAATACAGAGACTTAAAACACAGTAGCAGTACTCTTAAATATCTTAAGAGAGTGCAAAAAGTCATTTTAAAATACTTACCTGTGACAGGACTGCACTGGATACAAGTTAAGTGTTTGAGAGCTCTGTGGAAATGAGCCAAGAACTGTGCAAATATGCAGAATTTATAGAGACATAGAAAACTGACTAAAAAAAAAAGTAAAAGACCTCTGATCATTCAAGCAGTCTCACATAAAGCTTTCCTGTATGATCTCCAGTTCAGACAGACCAGGTCAGCTTCTCCTTCCACTAGAAAAGCAATCTCAGGCTTTCTTAATGTAAAACCACACTGCAGTTAGCCTAAAGTGAATTCAGACAAGACAATCAAACACATTAACTAGAAACAATTTTAAAGTAAGTAAAATACAAAGAAACTATAAGCAAAGTCAATGAAAAGCATGGTACTATAAAGTCATAGAGGACAGAAACGTACAATACAGTATGAAGCCATCATTTTCTCTCTAATTCAAACAAGAGCTCCAGCTCTGAGAGATGAGGCAAAAACAGGATTACTTAAAATGAAAACAAGTTAAAGACAGCTTTCATATAGCAGATGGAGAAGGAACACAACTCATTGATAATAACGGTGTCTCCAGGATGGTCTGAAACTTCAAAGTATCAAATGCAGCATGTTATTTTCACTGGAGTCTTGCCGACACTGGATTCACACTAAAATGCCGAAGTGAGAGAGCTCTGCACGTACGGCAAATGCAGGGCCAAATCAAATCTAGAGCAAAACACAAATGGCCAGCACTGAGGTGTATTTGGCAAAAAAAACTAACAATACTACCATGTAGAAGGTAATTCAAAGTTTAATCCTCCATAACTGCCTTCATCAGTGGAATACCTCATACCTCATTGCTGGCCATTTGTGTCTTATTCATAGTACAATGCACCATGAAAAGCAACTAGTAAGTAAATGTGTGTGTGTGTATGTATGTGTGTGTGTGTTTGTATGCATGAGATCACCAGTGTCTGCTAAAAAAAAAATAGAAACAGAACATACAGTTCACAGAACATACAATTCACAGAAATTAAACCCTAGCATAAACTACACCAAAATACACTGCAGGACTTGATACATTACAGATAAGAAAATGGTTAAAAAATGGGTTGAAAAGAGTTTACCATAGTTCTCATTTTCCTATATATGAGGTGGAGAAAGTAATTAACATCAGTTAAAGAAAACAACATTTTGTCTCAGATTTCATTTTATCATATGTTATTAAGTTATAGAGAAAGCATTTTTTACCACCATAATACCCTTCAGAGTGGGCATTACTGGGGAATTTCTGGATCCACTGCATTGAAATGAGGCCTTTGTACCTGTGGCATCAGGCCTTGAAATTTTATTTTTATTTTATTTATACTCTGTTTACCAGATTAGTCCTATTACGCCAATTCCCCCTTTCAGGGAAGACCCAGGTGCTTATTCATGCTGACTGGGGGAAACTTAAACAGGGCACTGGGCACTTCCCCCACTGTATTTGTAAATGAGAGATGTTCTAGAAGAACCATATTCTGTAGAAATTCAGTAAAGATATTAGGTGTAACATTAGCAAAAATGGGAATATTAACCATTGTAGAATTAAAATGGAAAGAACAAGTATATAGAATTACAACATTATATGCTTATACGAACTGTAAAGAAAGGGAAAGATTATTTAGTCAGATTTTAATATGTTGTAATAAATATGAATATTATAATAACAGGAAACTTTAATTATGATTTAAGAGACAAGTGTAAAAAGAAAGGAAATTATATAAGAAAAATGTTAGAAGTTAAAAGATGTGATAAGTTAAACTCTTGGACAAAATCTACGGACTTACAAAAGGGGTATGTTTATTTTATAGTATCAGAAAGGTTTAGTTATAGGAGGAGAGGGAGATGAAACAAGATTTTCTGATCATCTTGCAATATGGCCAGAGATAAAAGTAAACAAGGGATATATAAACAGAGGCAAAGGAATAGAAAGGATAAATGACAAAGCAAGGAATGAAGAAGGAAAGAGATTAGTAATACAGTTATGGAAAGATCATATTTCTATGAAAACATTTTATAATGGCAATATGATGTGAGAAAAGTAGAGAAAGAAAAATATAAAAGAACATAAAACAATGCATTAGAATATTTAAAACATAATGATAGAAAGTACTTTGACAGAAAAAAAGAATTATATGAAGGACATTGAAAAAAAATATGAGAATTGTTATATTAAGCAAAGCTATTTTTTTACAAGGAAAAAGAGACGTATTGAGTTACTTAAGCAGATTATTAAAGGAAGATGGTAGTGTAATGAGAGAAATAAACAATGTAAAAGGAGAAACAGAAAGAAATCAGGAAAATATTATGAACAGTGTAGTACAAGTGGTGCAAAAAATTTTAATGAAAAAGAAAAGGCAGTAAAAAAACATGGAAAGTAAAAACGTTAACAGAAAAAGAGAATAAAGAGTTGGAAAAAGAAGATTTCTTTACATGAACTAGATAAAGTATCAAGGCAAGAAAAAATATAGATTCAGCTGCAGGCTCAGATAGAAACTTGGTATGAAATGTATACAACTTTAAGGGATTGTCAAAAAAAATAAAGATTTTGAATGAATTGTTAAATGAAATTTTTGGGTGCAAATAATTATGCAATGGAATTCTTAAATTCATATGGAAGAAGGAAGATAAAAAAGAATTAAAAAAAACGAAGACCAGTAGTACTGAATAATAATGATTAGAAGATCTTTATGACAATAATACAAAAGAGATTTGAAACTAAAATGGAGAATATTATGGACGACAGCATATGCAGTATAAAGGGGACGGGTCATCAAGAATGATTAATGATTGTTAGAGAAAATGTGAATGATATGAACAGAAAAGAAGCAAAAATCATGAAAGGAGATCTTAATAAGACATTTGACACAATTGGACATGAAATCTTATGAGCAATAATGAAAGAATATAATATAAGCAAGAAAGTTAAGAAATTATGTATGTCAGAGTATAGTAATAATAAAGTAAAAATACTTGTAAATGTCTGGTTAAGCCAAGAGTTGTATATGAAGAGTAGTGAAAGACAGTGATGTGCCATGAGTTGCATACTTGTTGCATTAGTTATGAATTTGATAGTATGTGAAACAAATTACAAAATGAAGGAGGCAAGGCATATAACACCTGAAGGGTTAAGAATTCCAGTTCTGTTAACATATGCAGATAACATCATAATAATTGCAAAAAAAAAAAATGGATAAAAGAAGTAATCATTTGCATAGATGAGTGTATATACATGAAAGGGATGGCTTTAAATAAAGAGAAAAGTAAAGGTTTAGGTGATGTGGTAAAGATCAGGGGTATATATTTTACAATTAATGAAATTTCTAAACATTTGGGAATAAAGGTCTAAGTAGAATTCAATGGGAAAAAACAATAGAATAAATAAAGCAAACGTGTCTTTTCTGGACAACAACTAAATTATCAATCAGAGAAAGGCTTATTTGATAAACTCAGTACTGATGGGAAAATAACATACTTTGCAATTGTATTTATGTTGCCAAAAGTATTTGAAAAGGAATTATTGCAGATCAATTTTTTTAATTTATATGAGGTTTTAGATTAAACCCAGTAAAAAGAGAAGTTTTGTATGTAAATAAAGAAGGATGTTTAGGGTTAATTAACCCTGTGGTATATACTGCTTCATTAGATTTGGACAAAGACAAAGTTGATAAATGAAAAAGATGAGAGATTAGTAGTAAAACTGTATAAATATAAGTATGATAAATTTGGGGGTATAGTAAAATAGAGTAAAAGACAAATAAAGTGTAAAAATAAAGAAATAAAATGTTACCAAGAAAAATATTTTTTGTGGAAAATAAAAATTAATGATATAGAAAAAGATAGAAAAGTAGAATGTAATGATAAAACATTACTATGTAAAACTATGGGGGTAGGTAGCAGATAAAAAAAATTAAAGCTATAAAAATAAGAAGCAAATTGTATAATTAGAAAGTAGAATGTTAAAGATTTTTTTCTGGATATAATAGATAAATTATCAGTAAGAGGAAATATGCCATATAAAAAGAAAAGAGATAGAATATGTTTTCATTGTCAAGAAGAAGAAACTACAGAGCATGTGTTTTTAAAATCTAAAAAGAGTAAAAAAGTTATTAGGAAAACTATGCAAAGCATTTTTTTATATATATAAAAAAGTGGATAAAATAATCATGGATATGATTAAATATGGCTATTATGAGAATGAAAGTAAAGCATATGTTAAAAGAATAGATAAGTTATTTTATGTTATATGGAATGAAAGAATAAATGAAATTCTGCTTAACGGTAAATGGATTTTAGCAATAATAATATTAAGTAAAATCAGATGGTGATTATGGAAAAAGAGATCTTATAGGGATGAAAATTTAGCACAAGTGAAAGGAAATTATGAATATGTATAAACAGATTTGTATATTTATATATTTGTACATATGTAAATATTTGTAAATATGTAAATAAGAGTTATTTTTGTATATAAATAAAAGTCCTTACCATATTTGACAGGTGCACATGGGATATTTTACATTTACCTAAACTATTGTCAGTTCAGGCAGATGGGGCATTGGTTTAATGCCTCTTCCTTTCAGTGGTGTAGTACTCCCCAGTATTGACCACTGTGGGTTGCTTATTGATAAACAAATTTATAAGAAACAGAGAAAATTAAAGCATTGATTTAAAGGACAATGATCCAGTCATTTTTTATTCAGTTTTAATAAATATAACTGCAAATGGGGTACTTTTGAAGGTCAAGTGACTTTTTGCTTTTATTCAGCTGACAGTTAAGTAGTTTTTAGAATCTAAAGCTACTGAATATGAAGAACAGTACTGATGTTAGATAGTTAATAGAGACAGTACACCTCTTACTTTGAATTTCAGGGTATTTCATCATGTAAAGTATTCCCCAGCGGAGAGTGGTGGATGTAGTCTCCATTCCAGCTGTGAACAAGTTGGTCACTGTTGCCATAAGGTTTTCATCATGAAAGTATGACTTTGCATTCTTCTTTTCCTTAAACACAGAGGAAAATGGACTTACTGTATAGCATAACTGTCTGTATAGCATACTGCAATGTAACACTAAAGCAAAAATAAGTTTTATCTTTACACTATTTCTTCATTACCAAGACTCATTAAATGACTTGCGTGTCTGAATGGCTAAGCTTAGTGCTCCAATGTGTCTTCCTGTTACAATCACTGTCTTCTCCCTGTTGTGGCTACCAAGTAATTTAATGTGGACCTTTGTTAGGCATATCACTTCCAAACACATGAAACACCTGCAAGCTAAGTATCTTCTACAGCAGAAACAATATCAAGTATCTAACTCAGTCTGACTTGGGGGAACATATTTTTTCTTCCCTACTTACAAATGTATGACCACAGGTATCATGAGATAGAAGCAATTTATCTATACCCCAATTCCTGGGCCGTCAGTGATGGATATATCCAGAAAACCCAATAGTGCTCATTCTGTCTAAATAGCAGACATCCACGCTATTCTCTGAGTATAAACTTGGGCTGTCAGAACATGCTGAGAACCGCCACTTGTCTCATGTCACAAAGGCAGTACTAGTGTACATTTAATGATTCTGAAGTTGTGTCTATTAGTAAAACATCTTTTCATTACAATCAATTGGGTAAATTATGCTTAATCTTGAATATAATGGTAGTACTAATAAAAGTGATGGCACACACTTTATGTTTAGTATTTCAGTGTTTTACTGGTAAAAGGAACATTAAAAGGCATACAATTAGCAGAATGACAGGACAAGTTATAATACATAGATATTTTGCTGTCTTTCAACAAAATTTGCAGATAGACACACTCAAATACATAAATTCATTTAATGTTTATGAATGAAAGAAATATATATGTGTACCTTTCCATTCAAGCTCTCAAACTTTCAACTATTTGCCTGCTTGAATAATTGGCTACAGTGTTTGAAAATGAACTTTTTTGAACTTTGCTGCTATTTATGTGCATGAGATCATAGTATAATGGGGATTGGGAATATATCCTTTCCCCACTACAGTGCATTCTTAGAGATGGTATACAGGACTGCCTACCTGCAAAAAAAAAAAAAAAAGATTGTGTGTTTCCATTTTATATGTATTTCAATCTTGGATTCCAACTGTTTTCCGCTATGACAGGTGTTTATATATACGGGTCTACTTCATATGGTCGACATTCATATGGTCAAAACTCATTTGGTCGACGGCTCATTTGGTCAACAACCAGTATTCAAGGCACTTAACAGGGATTTGCCCTCCTCCCCAAAGTTGTGCAACCCTGGAGTTGATATATATAGTTAGGGGGTTGTGAAGGGCACAGCTCCCCAACTATATTAGTTTAAAATGTTTAGTTTTTGTTGTATTTTCATGTTTTAAACGAATATTAAACGAATATTAGTGGGGGGGCTTTGGCCCCCACACTCCCCATTGTGGAGGGCTGTGTCCCCAACACCCCCCTAACTATATATATCAACTCCAGGGTCGCACAACTTTGGGGAGGGGGGGCGAATCCCTGTTAAGTGCCTTGAATACTGGCTGTCGACCAAATGAGCCGTCGACCAAATGAGTTTCGACCATATGAACTGTCGACCATATGAAGTAGACTGATATACACACACACACATATATATATATATATATATATATATATATATATATATATATGTCTCTGTGTGTGTGTGTGTGTGTGTGTGTGTGTGTGTATGTATATATATATATATATATATATATATATATATATATATATATATATATATATATATATATATATATATATATATATATATATATATATATATATATATATATTTATATAAAACACACACACACACACACACACACACACACACACACACACACACACACACACACACACACACACATGTGCATCTGTCCCTCTCATTTGCAAACACAGGTTTGTAGGTGTTTACCAGGCTAATGAACACAATGACATCTTTAAGCATAGCCATGCATCCCAAATATCAGACAAGTCCTAGTACTCATAAGTGTAAGTAGGGGTCTGAGAGAGGAACCATTTGCAGGCTGCTTGTGTCCATTACAGACCTAGATGCCAAACCAGGGCTGAATTTCCTGTTCCCCATCCAATTATCAACATTACACTTTAGTTGGGTTGGGGATGAACTCTACTTCACATGGATAGGGAGTCTGTACCAGAGAAGGGTAATCTGTAGGATACACAGTTGTCTCTCTAACAGGTCCTATTTATATCACAGGCAAGGTTTATGTCTTTAGAATGGGTAATTCTGGTGCTGTTTGTTTTGTAGATATGCAGGGTCCATCAGAGTGGGGTCTGCGAAAGCCTTGTATGCCAGGCTTAGATCTCCTCTCAACAGCCTGTAGAGAGTATATACAGGGATAGGCCCTTCAGACAGTCTGCATAGGACATGTTACTTACTCACTTTATTATTTTAGTGTGGAACCTCTGCAGATGTTCTAATTGTTGGATATGTCTGGATAGGTATATACCAAAGGGGGTATTATACTCAATGATAGTCTGATGAATGCCGAATACAGTGGAACAATGACTTCCTTGGACTTAGATGCCATACCTTTGTTTATAATTTGTGCAACACAGAATGATTCCCTCATTACTGTAGACACATGATGATCAAAGGCTAGGTGTGTGTGTGTGTGTGTGTGTGTGTGTGTGTGTGTGTGTGTGTGTGTGTGTGTGTGTTCCCAAGTCCCTTACCACCGGGTCAACTCTTAGGGGTGTGTTGTCAATATGATAGTTACCAGAAGTGGATGACTTCATGAAGGATACTATTACACATTTCTTAGCATTTAGTTTTAGTCCATGGCTCTGACCTCAGTTGTTTGTCTGTGTCAGTCCTTCCTGGAGAACATTTGTGTCAGTGGGGGATTCAATGACAGTTCTTAATTTGCAATAATCTGCAAATTCAGTTGGCCTCTAGTCAGTCAGATGCCAATGGCACTGGCCTTGACTTCAGAGAAGTACATGCCAAAAAGGGGCGGTTTCAAAACTGATCCTTGTGGGATTCCACTTGTGACTGGCCTCTTTGCAGAGGTGGAATCACCAATTCTAACTTCCTGGGCTCTGTCTGTGAGCTAGCTGGCTATCCAATGAGTGACATAAGGATTTGTAGCTAACTTCTCGAGTTTCTGAACAATACCCAAATGGACAGTGTGAATCATTTTACCCTCATCCATTGCTTTGGTGACCTTCTCAAAGAGGTACACCATGTTGAGAAGGTATGACCTGCCCTAGATGAAACCAAATTTGGTTAGGTCCAAAGTCTAGGGTTTCCTATGTCATTACTGATCATTTCCATGATAATTCTTCCCATCATTTTCTCCATCCATACATGTACACCCACACACCCACACACACACACCCACATACAGACACTCACACACGTGCACTGTGTATAATATATATTTTTTATATTTTCTATGAGTTTTATATACATATATATATATATATATATATGTATATATAATATATATATATATATATATATATATATATATATATATATATATATATATATATATATATATATATATATATATATATATATATATGCATGTACTACATATGTTTATATACAAATATATATATGGGTGCACTGACAAATACCGAAACATCTGATATGAAGGTTGATATTAAAGGTCGGTAAAGCAAATGATGTCAGGGCACTTACACATGTGTGAGGAACATCTTTGCCAGATGCAAACTTAAAAAGCAGCATTTTTCTGCAGGGGGCAGCCCACCTGCTGTTCCTCCCCACACCACCTGCTAATTATACCCTATCCCCAGGGACTGTCAGTCATGCACACATGTTGACCATCTGCTTTGTCAACCAAAGTGTGTCAGCTGTTGACATCTGGGAGTTTCATCCAACTTAACTGTCCCCACACACATGTATATGTATATATAGATGTATAGATAGATCAACATATAAATACATATAGATAGAGAGAGGGAGACAGATTCATACGTATATCACACACAGCAATTATGTTGTACAAGGCCCACACTAACTAGGATAAAAACAAGTGAAAGAAAAGGTACATTTTTGTGTATGAAGTGTAGTGCATGTATGAATAGCTGTACTGAAATATCCAATAGCTGCCAAACTATTTTTTTCTGGATTTTCATGCAATTCTGATTCTGTTAATTTAATTTATTTAGCATTGTGCCAAAGCTTCAAATCTTTCTATGTTAAAAAAAAAAAAAACAGTAAACAATTAAAAGTCAATGTACTAAAACAAATATCAAGCATGTACAGGGTAGTTTTCACCAGTGATTTAGCAAAATATCAATGTGAAAAGGGTAATTTTCATATTTTTAAGTTTATGGCAGAATTGGTACACAAGTCTATAAGGGGAGAGATGTTACTAATTTAACAGAAGTCACAGACTATAAATGCATAACACAGTTAAGTAGCACTGCAGCGCTATGTCTCAATGAAAATATGAGTATCAAACCTATTTTAAAACATGCCCAGGGATTTAGAAAGAACAAGGACAACCATAGTAAGAGCTGCAGTCAAAGGGACTGTTACCTTGATGTGGCATTTTTGGATTCAGAAACATATCCGCAATGAGGAAAAATCACATTAGTGGCTAATTTGCATGTCCTGTTCTGTTCTTTGTTTTTTTTTCACATAGAGTAGACATTAAATTGATTATTAAAGAGGATGCAGCTTAGGCTTCTTTTCCGATTCCTTATAATTGTCCTTCTGGGTACCATTGGGCATCCTGAGGCAATGTAGTAATTGCCTCATGTATACTGACAACCACTTAGTCCTTAAACAAACAAATACCACATGTGAGAGATGTAATTGCACTATAAATTTGGAAACAATCCTCTCAAGTAACAAAAAAACAAGACATCATACAGGTTGTTAGCTCATGTACTTCACCTCTCATACAAGTTCAGGACACAACACACAAACCCACATATGTGGAGGTACTCACTAGAAGCCTACCAAAAGATCAGAGACTTCCCAAGTGCAAATTATTTGCGCTCACCTCAACATGTATAGAAACAACTGCATATAACACACATATCAGTGTCTCACCAAATAAGCCCCTAAGGCAAAACACCTCAAAACCTAATGTCTTCATCACAGGAGACTCCACAGTGAGACATACAGATGTCCCCCTCACCAGGCTGGACAAGGATAAGGTCAGGGTCAGCTGCCTATCAGGTGCCAGGATCTGTCAGATCACACATGCACTCAAGTCATAGTTCATGTTGAGTTTAATGACTTGAGACATATCTCCCTGGACTACATGAAGAGAAACAAGACTGACCTCTCAGATTATATGTCCCAGGCAAGTATGACCCTAGCCTTAAGCAGCATTCGACCTTCACCCAGGATGATGCCACAATACAAACAAAAAACAATTGACTTCAACAACTGGTTTAGCATCTGGTGTCAGCCCAGGGGGATTAAATATTTGTCATCCTTGGAAGACATGGTTGACAGGCCACACTGCTTTGCGAGAGATGGTCTGCACCTGTCTCCCCTAGGCTTTCGGATAATGGCTAAGGTGCTTGCCTCCCCCATAGTGTCTTTTCTAGGCAATGTTAAAACAACAAAATTTCTGACATATCAAAATCTCCTTGAGACAAACTCCAGGTTCTGCTGCTTAATGCTAGGAGTCTAAACAAGAAACTGCATTGCCTAGAAACACTCTTCACCTTGGAAGATGCTGATGTCTGTGTAGTCACTGAAACATGGTTCAAGGTGAAAGAAAGCACCCCAACTGTGCAAGTCTACAATGCTTTCCACACACTCAGACTTCATAATGAGCATGAAAGAACCAAAGGTGGAAGTGTATCCGTCTTCATTAAAGCCAAGTACACGTCGAGACTGGTCAAGCAGTACTCTCTTGAACTACACCATGCCCAATTAACTATAGGCAAAACACTCTACCATATCATTGCTAGCTATAGGTTCCCCTTCATGAACCAAATGCCTACCTGGACTTACTGGAGTCACTTGCTATACAGGCCAACACCTTAGTCATAGAAGATTTCAATTATTCCTCCATCGACTGGGTAACATGCACAAGCTCAAACATGCTTGCTCAGAGGTTCCTGGACTTTGTCAATGCAAATACTCTGGAATAGATGGTCTGCACCCCCCAGATGGGGCTCTAATGTCTTTGACATAGTATTCACCAGCATGAGTAGTCACTGCACTATCTGCTGTGTAATGCCCTCCCTGATAAAATCAAATCAGTCTCATTTGAAGTAACTATTGGACCCCACACCCCCAAAGGAGCCAAAAAAAAAAAAAAAAAAAGAAAAAACTAAGAAACTTCTCCAAAGCAAACTACAGCCTAATAAGTGATAGTATAAAAAGTTTTATTCCATCTGCAATCACAGGCAATAATGACTCATATGCAGAGATATACACAAATGCCCTGTATAATCATCTTAGCAACTGTATAGACTCAGCTGTACCTGACCGGATTAAGACCAGGCCCTCCCGAAGAAACAAGCCACCTTGGTGGACTTCTGTTATAAACAGATTGTATAACAAAATGAAAAAATTGATCACAAAGAGCAAGAGGCAACTGCCTCTGCTGAGGAAGAATTCTCTCCATAGATTGAACAACCAAATCAGAAGTCTTGTAAAGTTCTCTAAAGCTAATTATGAAGTTAAAATAGTATCCCTGGCCAAGAGGCATTCTTTAACTACATCCAAAATCTAAAAGAGAGTGCCCAGCTATGTGCCGAATTGGTAGTAGATGGCACTACTCACACTATACCGGAGGAAATTGCCAACCTGCTCGCTGACAGATTTGGCACAAACACCCCCCCCCATCTCTACTAGCATTAGCCCAAGCATACCTGACACCAGTTCTCTACCTACTGATCTAGAGGAAAGGTCATACCTGGGCTCTCCAGTGCCAAAAACATGGCCTCAACAGGACCAGATAACATCCCAGGTTGCTTACCAAGCAATCTAAAATAGGACCTAGCTGACTCACTTGCCACTGACTTTAACCACAGCCAGAGAACTGTCTTTGTACAAGCAGAATGGAGAACAGCAACAGTAATAGCCTTGCACAACGGGGGACCATCAACCGACCCTGGGAACTATAGACTTGTAAGTCTAACCAGCCTCATCTGCAAGGCCATGGAAAGGATCATCATGCATCTCATCAAGAAGGACATAGCTGACCTTCATACCCTTGACCCAACACAGTTTGGCTTTTTTAAGGGTAGATCATGCTTATTGAACCTGGTAGACTTCTTTGGGAAAGTCACCAAAGCCCTAGAAGAAGGTAAGACAGTGCATACCGCATATCTGGACCTAGCCAAAACCTTTGGTACAATCCCCCAGTCGGGTATCATTAAAAAACTCTCCCAGCTAGGTGTAAACCCTTACATTACTAGATGGGTACCAAATTGGCTCACCAACAGAACACATACGGTCAAATTTGCTGACTCCACTTCTAGCAGTAGACTCAACACCAGTGGTGTATCATAGGTATATGTACTTGGCCCTTTACTATTTGGAATCTATTTCTCAGATGTCCAGGCTAAAGTAGATGGCCTTTGGCTTACTAAGTTCACTGATGACCATAAACTAGGCACAATTAAGTTCCCCAGTGATGTTAACATATTACAGGAGGGGCTAACACAAACAAATGACTCTTGTCAAAATCATGGTCTAAAACTAAATGCAAAAAAGTGCACTATTATCCTGTTTGGTAAAGTGGCATTCCCCACTAATTACAATACTGACAGCACCCCTCTCAGTATAAACCCAGAGGTAGGAGATCTGGGAACACATGTTAACAGCAATCTGAACTTTGACCACAAGGTTTCCATGGTGGTAAGGAAAGCCTTCTACATTGCATCTCATAAGTAAAGGCATTGCATCCAAGTCTAAGGATGTTATAACCCCACTTTACTCGACCCTAATCAGACCATTAGCAGAGTACAATGTTCCTTTTGCATGCATCTCACCAGACACCTGCAGCAATTGGACAGACCACAGTGGTTTCTCACTAAGAAGATACAGCGCCTCCAAATCATGACCTACGTGGATAGACTGAAAGCCCTGTCACTGTACTTTGCATCATGCAGGCTACTGAGAAGCAACCTGTGCCTGGCCTAGATTGCAGTCTCTGACCCTGACCTGATGGAAATGCTGCACATTTACAAACTACAGTCACACACTCTAGGGATCTCAACCTTGCCAGTGACATTAACAGAACATAATGGAGAGACAAGTATATCTCCCAGAGATTGCCGATGCTCTGGAATAAACTTCAAATTCATGTGAAGCAGAGCTCCTCAATGACCCTATTCAAGTGCAGCCTGGACAAATGTATGGGTGACTGCAAATTCATCCCTGGGATGGCACCCATGTCCCACATAGGCAGGGGTAGTTGGTGCTGATCTGTATTGTATGTCCATCTAACCAAGGACAACTGAGGCAACCCGGGACTAACATGGCTAGGCTGATAGAGGCTTTAGGGCTGCTAGCTTAGTATCCTCCTATAAACCTATTTTTACACACCATAAAAAGGGTAATTGTTCCTTGGTGGGACACACTAGTTTAGGATCATTGCATAACACTCAATGTTTAAATATTTGAAAAATTTCAGACCACAAAACCCACACAAAGGAATCACAGTCAAACCATGGTTATTTTGCTAAAATAAACTTGTTCAAAGCTGAAGAACTAAAGAATCACTACCTTCAAAGCAAAGATAACTGCAACAATTCTTAAATTCCAAACTGAATAAAAAAAAAAAATCTTAAGGTTAAATTTAAATGCACCTGCCTTCAAAATGCCTCAGTTTTATAAATACCATTTCTTTTGCCAACAATACTTTAACAGCTTCACTGCTTCCTCTCATTGAGCATCTTTCTTTCACACCATCTACTTCATCATCTTATCACTGTCTTGCCCTGTTTCTTTTTATTTTTACTTTATTTATTTATTTATTTACATTTGTTCACTAGGAAATTCCGACTGGACGCAGGTCCTTTTTCAGCAGATGCCCGGGGAGAAAAGCTCCACATCATGTACATGATAAATAGAGATACAAAGTTGCAGCAATAGTAAACATTACAGGTTGTTGGCTTTAATACAATAACAAGATATTGATTATCAACAGTATATACAGTAAATGTTGCAAGTTAAGATTTTAAAGTATGTAAAGACAACTAGCTAATTCTGACTGTGGTTAGTAGTGGCGGTAGTATAGTTGGGTTAAGAGTCTAGGTGGGGGGAGGTAAGGGTGGGGGTGTTAGTCTGGATTGGAATGAGGACAAAGCCAGTGCAAATTTAAGTGGAATTTGAGCGCAGTCTTGAAAAGGCTGCTGG